>NC_048234.1:14026091-14119819 GCF_002007445.2 Ailuropoda melanoleuca | reverse complement strand
CGGACTGCGCGCCGCTTCCGCACTGCGGGGTGCCGGGGCGTCCCGTGCCGTCAGTCCGAGCGGTGGCCCCGGGGCTCGGGCCACCCCGGCAGGGGCGAGGGTCCGGCCGGGAGGTGCCCACGCCGAGCCGCGCGGTGGAGGGGCCCGGGCGCCACCTTCCCCCGCCTTCCGCGCGGGCCTCTAACTTCGGCCCCCGCATCTCCTCCCGCTGCTGCGCGCCCGGGCGCGCAGGATCCAGCCTCCGGGCCCCAGGCCAGCAGCGGGCAGACGGTTACGTCACCCGCCGTGTCCACCGCGACCGCTCTATCTGCTGCGTGCCCCGGTGGGGAACCTGGGCCGGCTGTGGCCCCCCTCCTGTCCCCACCGCAGGCCCCCGGGCGGTGGTCCCGACTCGCACGGGGGAGGTGGTTGCGCCCCCCGCCCCCCGCCCCGGGGTCCTGTCCGGCGGTGGCATGCGCTCTTCCCAGGGCCCAGCACTTCCCCAGGACCTCTGTTGGTGGAGTCCCGGGCATGGCCCTCTGATGGCTTGTTGACTTTGAACATTCTTTCACTCTCTGACCCCCTGGGAATGGGGGCAGGGATGGCGGTCTCTCAACCGGGTGAACCAGACTGGGGCTGCGCTGCCCCCGTGTAGGAGGGCATGTGGGATGAGTGAGGCCCGGGGTGGCAGGGGCAGGCCCTCCTGTGTGCAGGTGGTCCCACGCGGTAATCCTGTCCATCCTTGCTTGTTTTTGGCAGAAGCTTCCTGGGTGGGGCTCAGCCTCCGTGCTGACCCTTCAGTAAAGGCTGACCGCCCTAGGGTGGCACAGCACAGGACGCTTGTCCCTGGGTTGGTGGCAGGGAAACCAAGGACTGAGGAGGTCCTCACGCGGCCCCTTCCTGGCATGTAAGCACTTTGGAGCCGAGGGCTGTGTGTGCCTGGGGAGGCTGCCTCACCTCTCTCGGCCTCCTGTGCACCGTCTGGAAAGCAAGTAACAAAACGCCCCTACCTGCCTTTGGGGAAGTCAGGCAACAAATAGGGCAGGTGGGTCGGAAGGGAGGGGTCCTGCTCACTTCCCAACCTGTGGCCGTGCGTTCTGCTCCAAGCCTGTTCTGCACCGCTCTGCTTTGGCCGTCTCCCTGCAGGCTCCCGAGCATCTCAGGCCCAGGGAGGTCAGGTGGGGTCTCTGTGCCGGCTATGGGACGAGTGTGGGGAGACGTGGCCCCATTATCACTGAGCCGCTGTCCCAGAGTTGAGACCAGCCCAGACGGTAAGGGCTAAACCCCACCAGTGGGCGGGTGGGAGGGGAGTCAGGAAGGCTTCCTGTGCAGTGGGGACATTGGCTCTGGGTGCTGCAGGACCGGAGCGGGGATGCCATGGCCCTGTGCAGTGTGGGAAAGGACGTCCCAGCAGAGAGGACAGCGACAGAAAGGCCCAAGGGCTGGACCACACAGCCAGTCAGGGCTGGGAAGGAGGCATGTGACAGGAGGTCAGGCCCCTCTACGCAGGAGAGCCAGTGTGGTGGGGGGTCTCCATTCACAGGCAGGGAAGCTCCAGGGAGGGTGGGCAGCCTCAAGGCCACTGCTCCCCCTGCCTGGGGCTGGGCCCCCTGACCCCACCCCCAGCCTCTGCCTTCCCCTCCTGCTTTCAGGACCTGCCTTGTTGCGTTCTTGTGTCCATGACTCTGTGTCTCAGTTTCTCATCTGTGACCTAGGATGATAGCAGTGAGCTTCTCCAAGAGCACGGTGAGGACCCACTGGGTGAATGTGTGTGCTGGGCACACAGTAGTCACATTCCTGCCCGCCGTACAGCACCCACTCCTGGAGAGGACTTGGGGCAGCACCTTCCCCCATGGGGGACCCTTTGGACGGGCACAGCCTTCCCTTCATGAGGGCCAGGGTGGGAAGAAAGTCTTGCTGGGGTGAGAGGCAAACCCCGGGGGTCTTCAGATGCACCACCTGGAGCGGCAGCCCTGGATGGCAGGGTGGCTGGGCTAGATTGGTCCTGTGTCCCCAGTGCACCCCTGGCAGTGGGGGGACTGACTGGGAGGCCCACGCCGAAAGCCCCTGTCCGTCTCAGGATGCCCTCTGTGGGCCAGAGTGTCCTCGTGGGGGCAGTGGGGCAGGTCACTCACCTTCCTTGGTACCCTGACACAGGGAAGAGCCCGACAGCAGATGGACCCCGCAGGTGCCCCCACACCTGTGTCTGTGCCCCCACGACTTCACGGAGGCCAGGCTGTCCGGGTTCCCTGCAGGAGCGGGTTGTGGCTGGAGACAGGAAGAAAAGTCAACATCAACTTTACAGTGAAAATGGCCCTTGGCTATGTCATGCCTGCTGTGTCTCGGCGTGGAGACACCTGCCTTGGCCCACAGGAGACACTGGGGTCGCACCCAGCTGAGGACACGGCAGGGAGGGAGCCGGACAAGGGGGGATGTGGCTCCTGGGCCACATTGGGGCTGCACAGAGCTCAGCTGTCCAGGGGAAATTCGCTCCTTTCCTCATGTCTGCCTTCCCGGAAGATCTCGAGACTGGCAGGGTCTTGCCCAAGTTCTAAAAGGCCATCCTGACATGGCCACGGGGTCACTGCTGGCCAGTGCTGAGCCCACAGGAAGCAGGTCTGCCCAGCCTATGGCCCAGCTGCTGCGGGAAACCCCCCCAGCAAGACTTCCTGCTGGGACACTGACGTGGATCCGGAGACCTCTCAGGGCAGGCTCGCACCTTGTGGACTTCGCGCCACATCTGAGCAGTAAGCTTGTGTCCACTCTGCTGGGTCAGATGATGGACACCCAGGCCCTGCCAGACCCTCCTAGGTTCTCGGGTCCCTCCCCAGAGGGAAGGACTTCAAAGCCCCCGCTCCCACTGGTACTCGCTGTGCCCCAGCAGAGGGGCCGTGGTGTGCCAGGATCTGAAGTCCTGGGTCCTGCTCAGCTCACACAGCCGTTTCCTGGGCTTGTCCTTTCTCCTGTTAAATCTGTGCAGCTGGTTTGGGAGGCCGGATGCCCTGGCTGGCTGTGCTCCAGCAGACCAAGGGGCCTCCACGCCTGCATTCAGTCCTGTCTGCCCATTTTGCGCATGAGGGAACTGAGGCAGAGAGTGCGGGTGTGGGATTCTGGGGTGCTAGACAGAGGTGCCTGTGGAAGTGCACCCTAGCTCCTAGCAGGGCAGCTGATGGACGTCGTGGATTTGGTGGTGGCCTTGGTCTCTCGTTCCGAAAATGTGAAGGTGCCCCTGGGCAGGAGCTCCTGTCCCACACTCTGACGGGGGTGTGGGGTCAGTGGCAGGCAGGGCAAGCAGGGTTGGAGGGCATCAGTGGGCTCTGGCATGGTCTCATCTCCCAGGGGAGCAGGAGGCTGGGGTGGGCACCCTATCTCCTCCCAGCCAGGCCTGGGCTGGACTGGAGCGTCCGTTAAGCTTTGGCCAGAACTGGGTGCTCGGGTGCAGCAGGTCTGGTTCTCGTTTGTCCCAAACCTTCCACGTCTGAGCCGAGGACACGCAGCACCATGGCCCTGGGCTAGGTAGCCTGGGCCCTGCTGGCTGCCTGTGAACAGCCACCCCAAGGCCCTCCGTCCACAGAAGGTGAGCCTCCCTGCCCTCCTCTGGCTCCTTCCTTACCCATGAGGCGTCTTCCTGGCTTTTAGGGGAAAAAGATCCAGAGCTCACCCAGCTCCTGGGACCACCACTGTGGTTTGCGGAAGTCCCGTGGCCCTGGGAACACATTAACCCGGGTGTTTGTTCCCTGCACCACGCAGGTCATGGGCAGAGGCCTCTGTGGGCGGTTCCCAGAGTGGCTCCGGGAAGTCTGTTCTGGCCAAGGGCTGCGGCCGCCTTCCGACCCTGCCCTGGTGGGCTTTCCAGGACCACGGCCTCCCTGGGAATCAGCCCTCACCCAGGCCCCAGAATCCCCCTGCAGCTCCGAGCCCCTCCTCGGTGGCCATCGGGCTGTGTTCTGCCCTGGGCAGCTCCCCTCCACCGCACGCCCCGCTCTGTGAAAAGGGAGGTTAATGCTCCCTCTCCATTAGTGGGGAACTCTGTGGGCACCAGTTGCCCAGAACGTGGCCTGGGGCCTACCGATGGGGAGACTGAGACCAGCCTCGGGGGGAGCACATTGTCAAGGCCACACGGCCAGGCTGTGGTGAGCGGGCGGGGGGGGGGGGACACTGGGCTCCTGCTGGCGCCCCCTATCACTGCAGGGGTTCAACAGGAAGCAGATGGTCTGTGGGCAGGAAGTGCCCTGCACCAGGAGAGGCGTGTGGCCCAGGCCCTAGCTTGCCACCCAGGGCTCCGAGGCAGCGGCCAGGCCCACCACAACCTCACGGGCTGTGTGCTCCTGGCCCTGTTTCACACATGGGAGACTGAGGCCCCCAGGGCGCTGGCTGTCCTGAGGTCACACGGCTGGAGCCTGGGGGTGCCTCTGAGTGCACAGCCCCCACAGGCTGGCCCTGACCCCAGCCCCCTCTGCAGGGGGCCTCTGAGCCCGAGGGTGTGGGTTCAAAGTGCAGCCCTCGCCTGTCTTGGCTTTGGACAAGGTGCTTCCGGGGCTAGCCTCAGTTTACCCACAGTGAGTGTGTTTGAAGACGGGGCTGGGGGGGCATCCCGGAGGAGGACACCCAGCGGAAGGATGAGCAAGATAGTGAGCTGCGCCCCGGACGGAGGGGAGCGGGGACACAGGGCACTGAGGTGTCCTTCCGTATTTGACCGGGCGTGTCTGTAAAGGACTCAAACTGCCTAGAGGGGCTCAGGAGGGAAGGGAACTCCCCCTCCTCCTCCACGGAGGCCAGCGGGCAGCCTAGACGTGCGTGTGCTGTGTGTGTGCACGTGTGCCTGTCTGTATACGTGTGCACGTGCAGCGTGCAGGGGTGCAGCTGGTGTGCGCGCGTGCGTGCTTGCTCACGCATGTGGGCGCGTGCTTGCGCGGTTTTGTTTGTTGGTAAACGTGTGTAGACGTACCCGTGCTTGTGTGGGGGTGTGCGCCGCGCTCTTTTCTCCGGGACTGTGAGGACCTTGAGGGACGCTGCGTGGGGCTTCTGGTTCCGGACGCTGAGGAGCACGTGCCCAGCAGGCCGGCGCCCCGGACGCCAGCCCCGCCCCGCAGAGGGCCACGCGGGAGGAGGCGTGGCCAGCCCGGCAGCTTTGCGGGGGGGGGGGGGGGGGGGGGGCAGCCAGGTGCTGTGGGAGCACAGGCCCCAAGGCGGCGGGCTGTCTGCGCCCAGACCTTGGGGAGGCGCAGCTGTGCCCTGAAGGGTGAGGCCTGGGGTGTGGCCCCCCAGCGGCGGGCGCAGCTGGAGGCGAAGCTGAGACCCCGGTGGGCCTTGGCAGTGGGTGGAATATTCCAGAAGCAGTCGAGGAGCCGGCTTTCTCTGTGGGGCTTGGGTGTGGAATCTTAAACCCAGTGCGTTTGCCGCTTAGCCACGGGGCGCTGTTCTGCAAGCCCATTCTCCCTCCTGGGCATGCTATTCTAGATTACATTTAAGTTGAACAAGACACCACGCGGCCCCACTTGTGGAGTTCAGTATTTTCCGGGGTGAGGTTTCCAGCGGCAGAAAGTGGAGGGGGCCTCTCACTTGCCGTGTGGGTCCCTCCCCAGCAGCCTGCCTCCCAGGCCTGCATCTTTCATGACTTCAGAAACACGAACTCCCAGGTGCTGGGCCAGGTGGCTCCGGGGCGCCTGCAGACAAAGGGCCAGAGCTGAGGGGTTCGGGTTTGTCCTGGGGGCCTAGGAAGGGGCCCAGCCAGGGGCAGCTGGGGGAGGCCTACTGAGGGAGGAGGGCCTTCTCCTGCCTTCCCCACCTTGCACCCCAGGAGAGAGGGGCTTCCTGGAGGCGGTGACCTCTGGGCGGGGCGTGGAGGGCACGAGGCGTGGCCTGTGACCTGGCTCTTAGGCCGGCAAGGTTCCCAGGCCGAGGTGCTGGGAAGCCTGGACAGGAAGCGCCCCGCCTCGCATCCCGAGGCACTGTGGGGACAAATGTCCTCACAAATACCGAATAAAAAGGCAGGAGGAGGCTTCCGGAGGGGCGGCCTGGGAGCCACGAGGGGTCACGTGTGTACACTCAGCTCCTGAGGCTCCAAGTTGTTTACGGTCGTCCTGCACGGCTTTTCCTGTGGCGCTCACACCTCAACAGAGGGGTTTAAAATCGTTTCTAAAAATAAAAGTTAAAGAAGCAGCTAAGTTCAGCTGTAGCCCTCCTTTGGGGGGCGCTGGGTGAGCACGCAGGGACCCGGACCGTCCCGCTTGTCGCTTGCCGCCCTGGCCTGCAGCCACCAGGCGGGAGGGAGGGCAGGCGGGCACCGGCGGCGGCGCGCAGGGACGGCCCGAGGCGGGTCGGCGGCGTTCTCTGGGGCGTTCTCATCTCAGACGCGTGGTGTGCAGGCCCCACCGCGCCCCACAGCCCCGCCCGTCCCAGGCTGACTGCCCCCTCCCTGCAGCCGTCCCGCTGGGGCCGCAACCGGCCCATCAACGTGAACCATTATGCCAACAAGAAGAGCGCAGCTGAGAGCATGCTGGACATCGCGCTGCTGATGGCCAACGCCTCCCAGCTGAAGGCCGTCATCGAGCAGGGTCCCGGCTTCGCCTTCTTCGTCCCCCTGGTGGTCCTCATCTCCATCTCCCTCGTGCTCCAGATCGGCGTGGGCGTGCTGCTTATCTTCCTTGGTGTGAGCCTGGGCTGGGACCCCCACGGGGGGAGGGCCCTGGGGCGGCCCCGCCCATGATCCGCTGGTCCTGCTTGCATACCCCCTGGGGCAGGGTGCTCACCATCTGACAGGCCCACCAGCCTGCGGTCAGTCAGGATGTGGCTCCCCAGTGCGGCCCACGGAGGCCCCCCCATGTCTCTGTCCTTCCACCCACCCAAGCTGAGGATATAGGAAAAGGTAACCTTCCAGTGGTCTCCAGGGACTGGATGGTGGTCCTGCCCCCAAGGTGAGGGTCAGGGCTCACCTCCACTGCTGGCTGTGTGACTTGGGGCAGGCACTTGACCCCCCAGGCCTGAGTTCCCCGATGTATAACGTGGCGTAAGGACAAGGCCTTGGGTAGGTGTGAAGATTGCTAGACACCGCACACGGGCACTCAGAACGGGGCTTCCCTGTGTGCGCTCGGCACGGCACGGTGTGCCTTACGGTCCAGCCCCGGGCGCTGGGCTGGTTCTTCTGCTCCGAGCTGGCACCGGGCCGCTCTGAGCTTCGTGCGTGGAGGAAGCAGGAAGCAGGGCTGCCGAGCTGAGCCCACAGGCACGGATCTCACCCCGAACCTGGCAGCGGGCCCAAGGGGTGCAGGGCGCCGGTGCAGTGTCTGCCCCCTTGTGCCCACAGTCAGGTACGACCTCAACAACCCTGCCAAGCACGCCAAGCTGGACTTCCTCAACAACCTGGCCACGGGCCTGGTTTTCATCATTGTCGTGGTCAACATCTTCATCACGGCCTTCGGTGTCCAGAAGCCTGTGATGGACGTGGCTCCCCGGCAGTAGGGGTTCAGGTGAGCCAGAAGGGCACGGCCCCGCTGTCCACCACGAGCAGACCTTTGTGCCCTGTGTCCCGTCTGGGCCTCACGCCCACGGCCGCGTGCCCCCCATGCGCATCCCCTGTCTTCGCTCAGAGAGGTGAGCACCCACCCAAGGTCGCCCTACTTGGGAGCAGGAGCTGCAGGGAGGCTGGGTGACCCCCGGGTGTCTCAAGGGCAAATGCAGAAGGTCGGCAGGTCCAGCCCGTGTCCCGTGTCCCATATCTGGGCCCTGGTCCGGGTTGCGCACCACAGGTGCATATGGCCTTGGGCCTGCCCCAGACAGAGGGTGAGTGCTGCTAACACAGCCGTCTGCCCACCAGCACCCCGCCCCCCCCCCGCAGAGTGGGCAGGAGGCCGCGTGAACACCTGCCTGCTCCGGAGTGGCCGGCAGATGATGAGGCAGGACCCTGAGCAGGGCCGGCACGTGGCCTGGCTGGGAGTGTCTGTTCTGCCCACACCATGGCCGTCGGCCACACCTGGGGTCCCACTTGCTGCCTGGCTGCTGGCCCTTGTTTATTGTCAAGTCTGTCCCAGGTGGAACCTTCTGGATGCCGGCCTGCTCCCTTGCTTGGGGCATGGTGACCAAGCCGTTTATTAATTGCCTGCTATGTGCCCCAGACGCAGTCCTGACCCTCCCTAATCATCAGCCCACCGGCCTCTGCTCTCCAAGGGCCCCCTTTAAATCCTAACAGTGACCCACGCAGGGAAACTGAGGCTTGCCCAGGTCAGAATCGGGCCCTTCTGCCTCTGGAGTCATAGCGGCCTCGAGGCTCAAGTCTGGCCACCAGAGCGGGACTGGAGACCCTCACACCCCTCCCCTCCCTTCTTGGCAGATGCCCCCGGATCGCACCCAGCCACAGCCACCCAGATCCCGGAGCCACCTCCCCTGTGAGGCCCTCCTTATGGGGGGCACTCCCAGCAACCACAAGAGCCCAGGCAGGCTCCACTAGACTGTGTCCTGGGACGAGCCGCCTGTGGCTAGGCCACCCCAGACCCTGCTCCGTCCTCGGCTGCCCCTCCCGCTGGAGCGTGGCCCAGGAGACAGAAGTGGAGAAGGGTCGTGGCTGCCACAGACACGCAGCAGCCCAAGAATGGGAGTGGGGGCTCCGGTCGGCCTTGGTCTCAGGACGTTTCTAGAAGGACAAGGAGACCCCTGCCTCTGCCAGCGCAACGGGCATCTGGGCTTCGAGGCCCCATGCTGGGGCCCCGGGGTATCTGTGCTTCCTGACCCAGGACGTTGGACTGCTGCCCCCGCTGGCCACCGGCCCTGCACACGCCTTCCACCAGCAGTGACGGGACAGTGCCCCGCCCCTCCTCGGGGGCCTGAGCCCACACATTTCTAAGCACCAACGACCAATAAAGCTGACACACCTCCTCCCCTCTCGGTCCTCGGCCCTGCATCATGTCCCCAGACCCCCAAGCCTGTGAGGGGCTCCCTGCCCCACTGGGCTGTCGTGGGGTTGCAGTCCCAACCACGGGCACCTTCTCAGGGACCGAGGGCTCGCACAGCTCCTTGGTGCCTGGCATGTCAGGGTACGGTTTTGAGGCAGAAGCCAGGTTCTGGAAGCTTCAGTGCCTGGCATCTTTTTTTGATTGAGACGCACATTAGAGCCGCAGAAATGGCTCATCCCGTAGCCCCAGGATGACACGGTGGGTCGTTGTTTGCTCCGTGAGCAGTAGCCATGGCCCCCAACCCTGGAGCTGGTTGGGACATGGATTCTCCAGGGCACCCGTGGCTCCAGTGAGGGACAGCACGCAGCGCCGACTGCCAAAAGGGTCAGTGTGAGCCTCCCAGAAATGAGTTTGCCGACATGACCGCACACGATGACCAGGTCAGAAAACCAGCCTGACCCACCACTCTCGTCTACACTGCAGACCTGTGCATGCGTTGCCAGACAGCCTGCGGACTCGTATAGCAGGATAAACCGTGCATACCCTGTCCCCGGCTCTGGCTCCGGTGGGCATGTTCAGGATGACTGGCCGGGGGTGCTGTGTCAGGGCCGCAGGAGGGCCACTGGTGCCCCATCAAATTTGGTGGCTTTTGGGGTCAGAAGCCAAGACCTGGACCCTCCACTGAAGAGGTCGGGGGAAGGACGGTGTGCACGATGACATTGGGGAACAGGCAGATGTCACCCCCATGCGTCCTCAGGGCACACTGCCCACAACCCCTGACCTCATGGAAAGTTCCGGCACTCAGGATTCCTGCAGTCTGCATGCCCACGGGTCTCCCCTCTGTGCCCGCAGCCCTGGTCCATGCAGGGTGCCCAGCACTGCTGGTCAATCAAGCCGAGGGGGCCAAGGAGAGGGGGCTGGTGCTGGGCAGACACCCACAAGGGCTTGCCCCGAGGGTCTCCTCACTGGTTGGAATGCCCTGCTCTCTCAGTCCACCCCTGCAACCTCCTGGGATGGAGCCCTCCCTCTCTGCCCCCCTTGGCCCCTCTTTCCCGACCCCCACTGGCCCCACCCCTCATGTCCTTGATGGGGCGACACCCTCACCTGGCCCTCCAGGTGGGGTACATTCCGGTTCCAAGGCCCCTCCACCATCTCAGCCCAGGCAGCTCCAATACCCCATTCCTTAAAAATGCTCAGGTGACCCCTGGTCATTTCGCACAAAGTGATCAATAAACAGAAGTGCTCATGGGTAAGATGGGCCAAGTTTTGCTTTAAGACACTCCAGGAAAGGGGCGCCTAGGAGACACAATCGGCTAAGCATCTGACTCTTGATTTTGGCTCAGGTCATGGTCTCAGGGTCCTGGGATTGAGCCCCGCGTCAGGCTCCACACTGGGCACGGAGTCTGCTTGGCATTCTCTCTCTCTCGGCCCGCACCCCCCCCCAAATCAAACAAAACACTCCAAGAAAAAGCTTGGGGAAACGGATGAAACAAGGTGAAGTGCTGGGTCGCAGGGAGCTGGGGCACCAGGGCAGCCCTCTGCTCTGGTGAGCGTCTCTGTGTCCGGCAAAGAGGGTTTGTAAAGGTGAGCCACGTGTGGGACAAGGTCCGTGAGGAAGCACGAGCAACAGGTGGGCGGAGGGTGGACACGTGTTTCCCGTGGAGCTGATGAGCATGAGCCCCGCTGAGCAGGGGCAGACGCAGAGCTGCGTGGCGGCCGCCCCTGGGGTCTGGTGACGGTGGGGGTCAGGAACGGGAATGGCCCTGGGGGTGGAGCGTAGCCCACCCTTCCGCTGCTGGCTTCACGAGCATGTCTCCCCTTCATTGACTTGGTTTTTAACAGAAAGCCGGGGGGGGGGATAGTCAGGCTCACATCTGTGACCTGTCCCCATAATCTGGCCCTCCTGTCGCCCCCACCCAGGCATCCCATCCTGTCTCCCTTGCCCCTCTCCTCCCGGCCACCCCCACATGTCCCAGGCAGCCTGTTCCCCTGGCCCAGTCCTGCCCAGGGTCTGACACAGGTGGACACTGCCCTGCACCAGGCCCCTGGGGTTGTCCACAGTGGCCGGTGGCCTGGGACGTGGGCTGGCCGGGAGTCATGTGGGGAGCGCCAGGGACATGGCCAACAGATGGCTTAGCTCCTCTTTTGGCCAGGACAGGAAGTTTGTCAGCACACACCAGAGGGGCGAACCCCAGATGACTGGACTGGCTAGCATCCATGGTGTCCCCCCAGGCCCATGTCTGAGCCCTGCCCACCCCTGCCATGCCTGGCTCAAGGCCAGGGCTGCCCCCCCAGAGAGGGAGGGTCCTACCTGCCAGTCTCCTGAGGGTTGACGCCACCACCTGTGTCCTGTGTCCTTGGAACCATGTCTGGCATACCGTTGGCGCTCAGTAAATGTCTGTTGCAGACCTACTCACTCACCCACCTGAGCCAGGTGCCGCATGTGCGTCGGGAAACCGGGGCCAACAGAGCCCTGGGGGGACAGTGAGACCTTGCGAGTGAGGGAGGGGAGTGAGGAGCCAGGAGCTGGGCTTGTGGAGATGGAGGGCTGCCTGGGAAGGAGCGGCAGGGGCGCCCTCAGGCGGTGCCCGGGGCCTGGAGGGAGCCTCGGCAGGTGTGTGCTTGACTGGAGAGAGCTGATGGATGGACTAGGACAGAGGGTTGGCAGGTGAGCAACAGAGGGTAGGTGACAGGTGGTAGGAGTGGACGGGGTCATCCCCAGGCCACCCGGGCAGCTTCCCAAGTGAAGAATAGCTCTGTGCTGTAGAAGGCCAAGGCCACCCCGCCACCTCTCCCAGGAACCTGTGTCTTCTGGATCTACTCCAGCGGCGGTCCCCCCCACCCCCCTCCCCGCCCCAGGCCCGCGCTCCTCCCCACCGCCCACCCTTCAAGGCCCTGGAGCCACTGACCTGAGAGGAGGAAGGACGGGGACAGCTCAGGGGCCTGAGGAGGTGAGACTGCAGGGTGAGGCCTTTCCTCCTCCCCACACCAGGTGGCCACCCGCCCTTGTCTTCCTCCCTCCCTCAGGTGCCTCCTCTCCCACCTGACTTGAACTGAATTGAATTCCGCTTTTCTCTGGGCATTACTTTTAAAAACCAGGGAGCTGAAGGTTTCGATGTTTTTTTTTCACTTTCTCTCAAATATTGATGTAAGGGGACCTGTGTGGGGCCTAGTACCCCCCTCACCACATCCAGCCCAGTCCCAGTCCCTCCGCGGGGGGGATGGGCCCTGGCCCCTTCCAGGTGAGGTAGGAATCAGGATCCCAGCTGCCACCTGGCTAGTGCTGAGGGACCTTCATCCCATCTGTGGGACAGTGGGTCCCAGGGTCCATCCAGCAGGCGGCCAATTCAGGGGCCTCAGGAGGCCTGGTGTTGAACAGAACTTTTGGGGGGCATGGGGAAAACAGGGCTCTTCTGAGCCCATCAAAGAACGCTGACCCAGGGGAACTGGAAATAACAACCCCAGATTCAGCAGTGTCAGCACCTTCACCCTGACACTGCACCTGCAGTCAACACCACCCTCTCCCGGGAGGGAGCGCTGTGTTGTGCAAGATCCAGCTGCCATTTCCTGCTCCATAAACACCAGGCTGTGTCCTCACCCGGCCCTGACCACATGGCCCTCACCACATCCGCCCAAGGCAAGGCCATCTAGAGCCCATACTCCTTCCACCAGGAGACCCCTTCTTCACCAACACTCTCCATCACACCCTCCTCACACCCCCTCACACCTCCTACACCCTCCTCACACCCCCTCACATCACCTCCCACTTCACACCTCCACACACGCTCCTCACACGTCATTTCACTCTCCTTAACCCTCCTCACACAACTGCGACATATTTAACCTTGGGAACTATTCTCCACCCCAGGAAGCCTCTCCCAGCTCCGGCACTCTTCCGGAGGTAGAAATGGCATCTCAGTACTATTGTAGCCACGATGAGGACCTACTCTTGTTACTGTAGTATTTGGAAGGGCTTCCTGGAGGAGGTAACATTTTACCAAAGGCTGAAGGTTAAACCCATAGGGGTTTAGGAAAGAGCATGCCAGCTGTGGACACAGCACGTGAAAGGTGCTCAGGCATGGATTATGAGTGGTTCCAGTTGTAGATGAGAGGTTCCAGTCCCCTCACCACAGAGACTAACGGTGAGGGCCTAGAGCAGCTGGGACAGGGGGAACAGGGGAGTTTGTGACCTGTGGTGCCTTTCATGCCCTGACAGACCACCACAGCTCACCAGCTGGGTCCTGAGACCTGAGGCAGGCACTGACCACCCCTTGCTTGGGGAAGGAACCCTACCACAGGGCCCTAAGGAGTGGAGGCCTCACAGGTCTCAGGCGGCGGACAGCAGCAGGACCTTCCTTCCCCGCTACTGGCCTGCTGGGCCTGTCTGTCCCTGGGATGTTTCTTCAAAGGCGTTGTCTTGGTTTGGGTGGCTGATACATACAGACATTTACTTCAGGAGGTTGGAAGTCTGAGATCAAGGCCTCAGCAGATTCGTGTCTGGTGAGAACAGCTTCCTCTCCTCACCTCACCGTATCCTCGCGTGGCAGGCTCTCTGGAGTCTCCTTTATAAGGTCACTAATCCCTCTTGGGCTCCACCCTCATGATCTAATTACTCCCAAAGGCCCTATCTCTTACCACCATCACCTTGGGGGTTAGGTTTCACTACTGTGGATTTTGGAGGGACACAAATATTCAGAACATAGCAGGTGTTATCGGCTGAGGTAAAATTATAACACTCCAGAAACCTCTCTTCACCTCCTGGGGGCGAGCCATGCCTGCACCTTCACGCAGTGGCCGAATTTACTTTTACCTGGGAGCATCCATCACCTTGACCCATGTGTCTCTGTCATCTTCACCAGGGTGTGTCTGTCACCTTTTCCCAGCTGTGTCTCTCAGAGAGTGGGACAAACATGGAGAACACCCCAGGGCACCTGCCCAGGAAGAAATGTACCCTGGGAAGTGGCATCTCGGCCCCTTATGATGGGTGGAATGGCTGCAGACCAGGTAAGACATGCCTGGCTGAGCCTCAGGGGTCTGCTGACCTCCAGAACCTCTGCCCCCCACCCTCCCACCCCCGAGCTCAGAGTCCATAGCAGGTGCAGGGACAGGGACCAGGCCCCTGGTCTGGCAGGCCAGCGAGAAGGCGGCCTCCAGTCAGCCTCCGCAGTGGGAGTCGTTCGCATGGGGACCTGGCTGCAAGGGATCTGAAATGCAGTACGTCTCTCCAGCCCCGGTCAGGCCCTGGAGGGGGACAGCTGGGGAATGGGCAGGCTCACAGGGTCCTCACCTGGGCCCTGAGCAAAGTCAAGAGGACCTTCGTGTAGGCAAAGCTGCGGGGGCTCCATTCAGCCCAGTGGCTCAGGGTGGCCCGGGTGTCCTCACAGCCAAGTGCAAGCAACCACGCTTGCTCCACCCACCGGGGTGTCCCAGAGAGAAATATGCATCTGATGCACCTTCCCAGAAACTGGTAAATTCACGGAGAGAGTTCTGGGGAACAGCATTTAACTGAGCAGTGCTGTCCCAGGCCTGCTCAAGTTCTCCCAGGAGTGTTTCCATTATACAGATGGGCAAACTGAGGCTCCGAGTTTGGAGACACATCAGAGCCTGCCGCACAGAGACGGAGAGCGAGAAGTAGGCCATGCTGTCCCATCCAGGCGTGCCAGAGGGCTCCTGCACTCAGCTCTCCCCAGCCCTGGCCCTCATTGCCCACCCGGGCACGGGAATGAGTGAATTTGCCCCAGAGCTGGCTGTGTGGGGGTGGGGCACCATGCCCTGAAGCTGCTTCCTCTCCCCCCACTAGTTCCCCTCCCCGTGCCCTGCCGCCCTGAAACCTGGGAGCAGCTGTCATTCCTGGAGTTGGCCAGCCCTGTCCTCTCCGGAAACCTCCCATGGAAAATGCAAACTCATGGTGATTCTTGGGTTGACAAATATGTTTCTGTTTCCCCAAAAGGAGGCTGTTGGGGGAGGAGCTGACGGGGACGCAACTGGGAGAGGGACTGCGGGGGGCCAGCCTGAGCAGGACCTGGCCCCGGGCTGGCTGTGGGACACCGGGCGCAGGGTCTGCCCCACCAGCTGGAGGTGCGAGAGGGTCTCAGGTCAGAATCACCTAGAAAACACTCCTGAGAAAAAGGACAAGACTCCAACATTTAATATTGTTGAGCACCTTTGTCAGGTGAAGCTAACTTTCTTAAAAAAGTATAAATAGTGAAAAATAAGCATTTAGAAAAGAAGTGGCCGGCCCCTGGGTGGGCAGGTGGGGGTTCTTTGGTGGGTGGCGGGCAGGCGGAGGTCGTCAGAGCCCTCCCAGGTCATCTGTGAGGAAGGCCAGCAGGAAGCGGCTGACGTGCCTGTCGACGATGACGGGGGAGAAGCCCAGGACACGCCGGGCCCCTGGCAGCACCTTGGGGTCTGGAAGACAAGGTGGTCTCAGAAACTGCCACCAATGTGCCTTCTCAGCCCCATGTGTCACCAAGCCCCACTGCCGAGTGACACGGGGTGTCCCTGCCAAGCAGGCCTGCCCAGCGCGGGCTCCCCATGCACAGGTGCGACAGGCCCGGAATGGCAGAAGAGGGATGGCAGCTGCCACGCTGGGCCACGGGCCTCCCGTCCATTTGTCAGGGCTGAGGCATGGAGGGGCCAGAGGTGGGTGCCCTGCTCCAGGCCCCACAAAGGACAGAGCCCAGCTGCGCCCTGCCTCCCATCAGGGGCTGTCATTCCCCGCCCCCTGGGGGTGGTGGGCTTGAGAACCGGGGCCCCACATTCCCTCTTCTTCCCGTGCCCTGCAAGGTGGGTCCTGCCACTCTCCCACTGTGCAGGTGAGGAAACTGAGGCACAGGGAGGCCAGGGGACCCGGTGCTTGGGCCTGGCCAGGCAGCACCCACCTGGAGGACAGCAGTAGACGAGGAGCGCCAGCCCCGCGGCCAGGCCGAGGCAGGCCAGGAAGGCCACGGGTCCTGGGGAGAAAGGGGGCACGTGAGCAAGTGGCTGTCTGAGCCTGGAGGACGGGGCGCCCCAGCAAGCACCCTGGGGCCTGTGCAACAGGAAGCCAGGACCGAGCCTGACTTGGAAAGGAGCAGCCCCTGAGGCAAAGACGGAGCCCTGGGGGGGGAGGGGCGGGGGACGCGGAGGCGGTTACCCCTGTCACTGAGCTCGCGGCCCACGGTGCCTGAGTCTAGCTCTGTGCAATCTGAGTTCTCTGGAAACAAAATCACAGGGCTCGGTTAGTGGTGGGCGGGCCAGAGGAAGGGGGTTGCCCCGCCCGCAGGAAACCAAGGGCCTGCTCAGGCTCCTTCCCCTCAACCCTGGGGGCCCCCAGGCTGGGCAGGACCAGGCGGTACAGGCACCCAGTCTTCTGGGCCAGGCTTGGGGGAGTCAGCACCAGAGAGGAGACTCTGGGACCAGTCTCATGGAACCCTGAGTTTTGGGTTTCCTTCTGTCCACTTCCTGAGACCCTGAGGGCCATGGGCTGGGGGCCATCATTCCCTGCGGATGCAGACACCAAATGCAGCATGAGCGCCTGCCTGTCCCAAGTCTACGTTCACATGAGAGCAGGGAGCATGCTCTCTCCAGAACTCCCCAACCAGCTACCTGCCAGTGGCCCAGGAGCCTGGAAGGGGCATGACTGCCAGCCAGGCTGTGGGCCCCCCAATGGCTGGTATGACACGCTGGTCCTGGGCCAGAGCTCAGGGCCCACTCCTGCCGCCCACCCTCAGGTCAGGGACACTAGCCCTGGCTCCCAGCTGAGCGTCCTGGGGTGAGCAGGTGAGACACCCTGTCCCTCAGGCCTCCAGCTTCACATCAGAGGATTGAGGAACAGCAGCCCCTCCTCCAGGGGACCAGGGCACAGAGGCCTCAGGACTGAGCCACCAACCCCACCTACACCTCCCCCACCCCCAACCCAGCAGCTCGGGACTCACGGGCCTCCTGAGCACTGCGGCGAGACCCTACAAACCGAACGCACACGCCACCTGTGCCTGAGACTGTTCTATAGAAACACCCACACAGCGGAGATCCCCGGGCATCCGCAGTTGTGGCTGCGACCTCGGCTGCTGAAGGGGGTACAGTCTGCCCAAGGCTGGTACAGCCGCGAGCCGCCTCCAACGCAAGCGTAAGGATTCCCAGTGCGCCAGGCTCGAGGGCAGGGCACAGCTGTGCACGCAACATGCTGCCTTCTGCGTACAGACTGGCCCACGAGAGACAGAGACAACCATCTCTGCATCTGAAACACTCCCTCCTCTCTCTGGGAGCCGCTGCAGAGACGGCCTCCGGCGGGGGGCCGGGCACACTTACGCGGGGCGAGCCGGCTGGGCAGACGGCTGTGCAGGGGCTGGGCGTGGATGTACAGGGCCCGGTAGAACTCCCGGCAGTCCCGCTCGCCGCTCCGCTGCAGATGGCCCAGGAGGTCACACAGCCGCACACGCAGGGACGCCTTGGGGTTCCGGAACTGGGAGTGGAAAGGGTGCAAGGGAAGGTCAGCCTGGAGGGGCAGGGCCACGGGCAGCTGGGGGGCTCGGGGGCTCAGCACACCCAGAGGAGGCAGCAACTGACCACCCCAGACCACCCAGGGCCACAGCCCACCCACGCAGCACCCCAGGCGGGGCGGTGGCCATAGCACAGCCACCGGTCCTCGCACTCCCTCCCTGTGGGGGCCAGACACAGCCTTGAGGAGAGTGGTGACAATATTCCAACTGTCTGAAGCTGATGGCTCGCAGTGTGACTTTGGCAAGTCACTTCACCCCCTACGACTCTGTTTCCTCACTTGTAAAAAGGATATAATAAACTCCCAAATGGTAGGGTCAGTACAGGAAATCAATGAGGTGAAAGGGATAACTTCCAGTAGTTTACAGTCTACAGGAATGTGATTTAAGTTTTTAAAAACCAAGGGTTAAGGGACTTGGGTGGCTCAGTCAGTTAAGTGCCTGCCTTCGGCTCAGGTCATGATCCCAGGGTCCTGGGATGGAGCCCTGCATCGGGCTTCCTGCTCAGCAGGGAGCTTGCTTCTCCCTCTGCCTGCCACTTCTGCTTGTGCTCCCTCCCCACTCTGACAAATGAATAAATAAAATATTTTTAAAAATAATAAAATAAAAAATAAATACTAAGGCTTAAGCAGAAGAACACAAGCTCTTTTGATGTGTTTGATGGAGAAATGTGTGGCTCTTAAAGGTCAGTGAACTGGGCACTTGGCTTGGATCTGTGGGACCTGGAGGCTGTGGCCTGGTGCTGACCCCTGGTGGCAGCATACCATTCCACTTGGAACCAGAAATGAACCAGAAACTACGTGGCAAAGACAAGCATATGGCAGGGGCCATGGAAACTACGAGGAGTGGAACAGCGTGGGTGTGTATATGCAGGAGCCTCCTTTTTTTTAAATAAACGTCTGAAACATTTCAAATTCAAATTTGTACACAATATATTAGACTTTCAATTACAATAATAAGGTATAAATTTTACCCATGCTTTTTCACTTACTGTATACTTTTATAACTTAAGCTTCTGAGGCAGGAGCAGGGCCCATGTAGATTCCAGCTGCCCCCAGGAGAGGCCCCAACCCTGTGGACAGCCCTGCGTGCGGCACCATTGCCCTGCACCGGCGGCGGGAGCTGCAGCTCCAAGAGCAGGGCTCACTCAGTCACCCAGCTGGAGGGGGGCCCTGCACCCCAAGCCCTGGCCCTGAGGGGGAATCAGAGAAAGGGTGGTGCAGGCAAGGTGCACCCAGTGTCCCTCGGTGTCCCCGAATGTTCGTCAACTTTTGAACCTCTGCACGAGGCAGGGGCAGAGCCTTGCGGCACTGGGGTGGAGCCTCACCAGCAGCCCCACGCCTCGCCCCGGCACGCCACTCCCAGGCCTGTTATGCATGGGGGCATGCTGTCCTGTCTCCTGGGGTGCTCCCACATCTCTGGATGGCCGCCAGCAGCCTCCGATGACACAGGAAGACACTGAGGCTCGCAGAGCTGATGTTCTGGCCCAACATCACTGCAAGGAGGCGGGCTTTCACCTGCAAGCTGTCCTGCCCTGCCCCCAGCCCTGCTTCCTCCCAGCCCAGGGGGAAGGGACCCATGGGAGACGTGCCCCCCATTACCTTCTCCGCATCCTTGTTGCTGAGGATCTGGGGGTAGTAGCGGTTCAGCTGGAGGATGATCCTGTCCACCTGCTGCTCACTGAGGCGTCCATGGCCCATCAGGAAAGGTGTGTCCTGGACCAGGCGGTCACAGTAGGTCTGCTCTGAAACAGCAGAGAGCACGGAGGCCATGAGCCAGGAAAGCTGGGGTGGGGGTGGGGCAGCAGGTCTCCCACACCACACACAGCATGGCCCCCAGGTCCCCTGGAGGCACAGCAGCTGTAAGCACCAGGACAGCTACTGACGTCCCACCTATGTGGGCTGCGCACAGCCCGGACCCTGCCTTGTCCTGCTGCCCCCCTCATCAGAGATGGGGTGCTAGTGTGCAGGAACGACCCCAAGGGCTCAGAAGCCGAGTGGAGACTCTGGCCCCTCTCTTCTTTGCCCAAGAGCTCACTGCAGAAGACAGAGGCCGAGTGTGCTGTCCACGGGACCCCCACAGGGCCCTGTGGAAGGGCCCAGACAGCCTGGAGAAGGCCTGACCCCGCAGCTCCCACAACGTTTCTCACAGGGTCAGGAGCGCAGGGCTCGGGGGCCCGTGCTGCCGTGGCCACGGACACGCCACACCTGCAAGGCCTCAAGAAGCCACCACCGTAGAGCAGTGCGGGCCACCGGGCTTTTCCCCTGTTGCTGCTTTCAGGACCATGTTAAAGCCTCACTGTGCACCCGCTTTCCCATTAAGAATGTTCTTTAGGACAACAGGCCCCTAAAGACCAGGGGTGGGTTACTGGCTGGTGGGAGGCCCAGGGTCCGCAAGGGAAAGTCCCGATTCCATGGTGTCAGCTACCTGAACAGGTGCACCTCGGCCGTCCCACCCGCCGGCGGACGGGGGCTGCGCGCGGGCAGCTGCCCGGGAACAGTGTGTCTGTACGTGATCGGAATTCACTGGCTATCTATCCAATTAGACGGTTAGAACTTCAGGATGTTATGTGTCATTCTTACGGTAACCACAAAGAAAATATCCACGGAATAGAGACAAAACCAAATGTGTTCCTACAGAAAGTCAACCAAACATGAAAGAAGGCAGTAGTGGGTGAAGGACAAAAAAGCTATAAGACATCAGAAAACAAATAGCGAAAAGGCAGAAATGAGTTATTAATTATTAGTAATTACAGTAATTACTTTAAATGTAAACAGATTAAAGACAGATTGGCAAAATGGATTTGTGATATTGTGATTGACAGTAAGAAGCAGATATTTGGTCTTCATTCCAATTCCTGGCACAGAGCTCCTATAAAACCCTTGGAATTTCCTAAGGGATGAGCCATGAAGGGGAAGGGTGCCTTTTGTTGTTCCTAACAAGCCCCTTTCAGCCTCGTCTGACTTTGTGAATGGGGTGATTTTTCGAAAGCCCCTAAAGAATCACAGGATGAGAGCTGGTTGCCAGTGACGTCAACACACAGAGGCTCAGAGCTTTCCGGTCCACCCAACCCCGACCTCCAGGGAGGGGAGCAGGGCTGGAGGCTCAAGTGACCACCAGGGGCCAGGGATTTAACTAATCATGCCTATGTAAAAAAACAAAAAACAAAAAAACCCTGCATAAAACCCCTAAAGGATGGCGTCTGAAGAGCTCCCAGGTTGCTGAGCACATGGAGGTGCTGGGAAGGTCGTCCGCCTGGCAGGAACGTGGAAGCTCCAAGCCCCTTCCCACATACTTCGCCCTAAGCATCTCGTCTTTGTGGAGATTCACTTGTATCCTTTCAAATGTCCTCTGGAATCAATGGCAATAGCACCTAATGTGTTTTCCCAGGTTCTGTGAGCTGCAGCAAGTGACTAAATCAAAAACGGGGTCGTGGGACCCTCGATTTACATCCAGTCCGTCAGAAGCATGGGTGGCAGCTGGCTGGCCTGGCGACGTGTCTGCAGATGGGGCACCGTATAGGACCGAGCCCCTAACAGGTGGGACTGGAGGCCATCCCCAGGGAGACGGTGTCCCACGAGAGTCAAACCGTGAGACACACAGCTGGTGTCGGAGAGCTGCTCGATGTAGGGGAGACCGCACATCTGGCGACCAGCCGTGGCAGGGGCCTCAGGAGTATGAGTGCTGGGGGTAGGAGGAGAGGAGGAACAGAGTTCTTTTCCCTCTCAGGATTAAAAAAAGTATGACTCAACCACATGCCGTCTCCAAAAGACTCAGATCCAAAGACACAAACAGGCTGAGAGCGAGAGCAGGGGAACAGGTGTTGGCGGCAAACAGCAGCTGGAAGAGCAGGGGGGCTCCACGAATAGGAGACAAGACAGACTTCACACCAAAGACGAGTACAAGAGACAAAGAAGTACATCCTATGTTCATAAAAGGGTCAATTGACCAAAAACATCTAACACACACAGGCGCCAAATATCAAAGCCCCCCAAATCATAAAGATTTAGTAATCATGAATAATAAGAATAGTTAGAGACGTCAGTACCCCACCTTAATAACAGCCAGAACAGAGGGAAGCGCAGGGGCGAGCTGCGGTATAAACCACACAGACACAGACACACAGAGACACGCGGACACACACAGACACACACGGACACAGAGACACGGACACACACATACACAGAGACACACACATACACAGAGACACATGGACACACACAGACATACACACTTGGACAGACACGTGGACACACACACACAAACGTGTGGACACACAGACACATACAGACACACACACATACAGAGAGACACGTGGGCACACACACGAACATGTGGACACATACACGGACACACACAGAAACACATACACAGAGACACGTGGGCACACACATACACAGACACACGGATACACAGAGACACAGACACACACACGGACACACATAGACATACACACATGGACACGCATACACAGTAACACACGGACATACACACGGACACACAGAGACATGGGGACACACAGATACACACATGGGGACACACAGACACACACATGGACACACACAGAGAGAGACACATGGACACACGCACACACACACACGGACAGTCCACCCAACAGCACAGGCACATCACACGTTACTGTGCTTCACAGAGACTGCGTTTCTACAAACTGAAGGTCTGTGCCAACCCTGCGTGGAGCAACTCTATTGGCCCCACTTTTCCAACAGCGTTTGCTCACTTTGTCTTTGTGCCGCATTCTGATAATTTTCACAATTTAAACTTTTTATTCTCAAAACTTTCATTATTATTATATTGTTATGGCAATCTGTGATCAGTGATTATGGCTTGCTGAAAACTCAGATGATCGGTAGCATTTTTTAGCAATAAAATATTTTAAATTACGGTATATACATCACTAGACATACTCTATTGTGCCCTTGATAGAACGCAACATAGTGTAAATGTAACTTTTACACGCACTGGGAAACTAAGACATTCACTGGACTCACTTGATTGCAATATTCACTTTATTGTGGTGGAACAATTATTTATTGTCTGGAACCAAATCCACAATAGCTCAGAACTGGGCCTGTACACATTCTTCTCCAGTGCACACAGAACATTCTCCAGGAGAGACCGCAAAACAAGTTTGGCTACAAAACAAGTCATAATATATTTAAAAAGACTGAAATTATACAAAGGGTCTTTTCTGATTACATGGAATAAAGCCAGAAACCAGTAACAGAAGGAAAACTGGAAAATTCACATGTGAAAGTGAAAGAATGAATGGATCAAAAGAAGAAATCACAAAGGAAATGAGAAAATACCTTGAGACAAATGAAAATAAAAATCCAACACACCAAAACTTAAGGGGTTCGAGGAAAGCAGTTCAGAGGAGGACATCTAGGCTGTAAGTGCAAACTTCACAATAGAGGAGGGGTCTCCAATCAACAACCTATGTCACACCTTAAGGAAGCAGGAAGGGAAGAGCAAACGAGCCCGAAAATAACAGAAAGGAGGAAATTATTAATAAAGATTAGAGCAAAGATAAATGCAACAGAAAAAAGGAAAAAAAAAACAGAAGCAAAACTTGGTTCTCTGGAAAGATCAACAAATTGACAAACCATTAGCTAGACACACGAAGAAAAGACTCAAGTGACTAACATCAGAAATAAGAGTAGGGAAAAACTACCAATTACACAGAAATAAATTGGATTACAAAAGAATACTATGAAATTTTGTAAGCCAACAAAATTGGACAAATGAGATGAAGTGGGCAAGTTCCTAAAAAACACACAATGTACCAAAACCAAAACACAAGTAGAGAGAAAATCTGAATGGACCTCTAACTAGCAAGGAGGAGATTAAATCAGAAATCAAATCTGTCCTAACGAATAGAAGCCCAGGACCCGATGGCTCCACTGGCGAATTCTACCAAACGTTTAAATGCCAACACCTCTAAAATTCTTCCAAAAACAGAGAGAAGGAAACACTTCCTAACTCATTCCATGAGGCCAGCATTACCCTGATACCAGAACAAGACAAGGATATAAGACAACCACACACCAATATCTCTTACAAATACTGATGCCAAAATTCTCAACAAAATACTAGTAAACTGACTCCAACAGCACATTAAAAGGGTCCTACATCAGAAGACCAGGACAGTTCAACATATGATCCCTCGTCGAAGTAATACGTTACATTAACAGAACGAAGTGAACACACACACATCACGATCATCTCAGATGGTACAGAAAAGGGACTTGACAAGATTCGATACTCTTTCTTGATTAAAAAAAAAGAGCTTTTAATAAATCAAGAATAGATGAAAATCTCCTCAACATCACGAAGGTCATATATGACGAGCCCATAGCAAACATCATTCTCAGTGGTAGCCGAGTCCGAAAGCTTTCCCCCTACGACCAGAAACCAAGCAAGACGCCTCCCCTCACCACTCCTAGTCAGTGTGGCAGCGCTGAGTTCCGGCCAGAGCTGTCAGACAAAAAAAGGAAATAAAAGGTATTCAAATGAAAAGGAGGAAGTAATATTATCTCTTTTTTGCAGGTGACATGATTTTATACATAGAAAACCCTAAACGTCAAAATTAATCAACAAATTCCACAAAGCTGCAAGATACAAAATCAATACACAAAAATCAGTGGCGTCTCTCTACACTGACAATGAACAACCCAAAAAGAAAAATAAGAAAACAATTCCCTTTACAACAGCATCAAAAAGAATAAAATACTTGGGGATAAATTTAACCAAGGAGGTGAAAGACCTGTACACTGAAAACTCAAAACATCGCTGAAAGAAATTTTAAAAAGATACATATAAATGGAAATATACCCTCTGTTCATGGATTGGAAGATTTAATGCTGTGAAGATGACAATACTCCCAAAGTAATCTACAGAGTCAATGCAATTCCTATCCAAACTCCAATGATGTTTCTTGTTTTTCATCCTAAAAGGGAACTTATAGCCAAAACCATCCTGAAAAAGAACAAAGTTGGAAGACTCACGCTGGTTTCAAAACTTACCACAACGCTATAGTGATCAAAACAGTGTGATGCTGGCATAAGGCCAGACATAAAGACCAATGGAACAAAACAGAGTCCAGAAGGAAACCCTATTTTGAGTGTGTGGGGCGGGGGTTGGTACGGAGAAAAGACAACTCACAGGATGGGAGAAAATATTTGCAAAGCATGTATCAGATAAGGGACAATATCCAGACTATATAAAGAACTCCTATCATTCCATAACAACAACAACAACAAAACCCATTAATAATGCAATTCAAAAATGGGCAAAGGACTTGACAAGGCACTTCTTCAAAGAAGACGTGAAGGACTACTGAGCACATGCCAAGATGCTCACAGTCACTCCATCCAAGGGAAACCCAGATGAAAGCACGATGAGAAAGCACTTCACACATACACAGAGTTCTGTATGAATAGGACTGGGGGACTGTAACATGGGGCAGCCACTCTGCAGAACAGGCAAGTCAAACACAGACTCACCCCAAGACCCAGCAATCCCACTCCTGGGTACACGCTCCATCCAAGTAACTGAAAGCAGGGACTCAGATACTCTCACGCCAATGTTCAGAGCAGCCTCATTCACAGTAGCCAAAAAGTGGAAACAACCCAAGAGTCCACATACAGAGGAATGGATAAATGAGATGCGGTAAATGCACACAGTGGAATGCTACACAGGCATAAAAGGGAACGAACCTCTAAGACGTGGATGCTACAGCCTGGGAGAACCCTGAAAACATGTGAAGTGAAATAAAGACACAAAAGGACAAATACTATATGATTTCCACTTACATGAAATATACAGAATGGCAAATTCTAGAGACAGAAAGTAGAACAGTGATTACCAGAAGCCGAGGGCAGGGGAGGAGGGGAGTTCCCATGTAACAGGGACAGAGTTTCCCCTTGGAGTGAAGACAAAGTTCTGGGAGCACAGGGTACTGACGGTTTCACAACACCGTGCATGTATGTAATGCCACTGAAGTGGGTAAAATGGTCCATTTTATCTTCTGCACATTTTAACCCACACACCCACACACACCCACACACACACAGGTGAATACATAACTGAGCAGTGGTTCTGTTTAATCAGTTTTATAATGAAATATAATTCAGGGATAAAAAGAGATCTTTGGAGTCACAAAAAGGCAAGGAGAAAACTCAAATGCATCCTGCTAAGTGAAAGAAGCCAGTCTGCAAAGGCCACATACTAACTTGATGATATTCCAGAAAATGCAAAACTGTGGAGGTGGTAGAAAGGTCGGAGGTTGCCAGGGCTGAGGCAAGAGCAAGGGATGAACGGGCAGAGCCCAGGGGATTTTTTGGGCAGGGAAACTACTCTGTGTGACACTGTAGTGGTGGATATAGGACATTATACACTTCTCAAAAGTCATAGAATGTGTAACACAGGAGTGAACTATAATGTAAACTATGGGCTTTAGTTAGTAACAGTGTATTGATATTGGTCCATCACATGTAACAAACGTACCCCATTAATGCAAGATATGATTAATAAAGGAAATTGGTTGGGGGGAGGAGTATGGGACTCTCTATACTATGTGCTCAACTTTCTGTAAACTAAAAATTCTCTAAAAATAAAATGTATTAAATAAAGAGAAATCCTACTTGGAAATTCCACTGTTAAATTTTAAAGAAAAAAATGGAAGGTAGAGAAAGCAGATGAATCCCTGGGTCCAGTGGGTTACCTGGGAAGGAGCATGAAAGAACTTTCTGGAGTGACAGAAATGTTTGACTTCATTGGGCCTGGGCTGGAATTTCCATGGACGTTTACATTTGTCAAAATTTATAAAATTATTCATTAAAAATAAGTGCACTTGTTGTGAGTAAATAATTTCTCAATAAAGTTGATGTTTAAAAACGGGGTCATCATGTGGGAACGAGCACGGTCTCCCTGATTTCCGCCCTGGGGCCGGCTCAACACACCACATCTTCCTCATCTCTCTCTCCCATTGCCGCCTTGTCCTGGCTGCTCTCTTTCCCCCTCAAAATATAAATTTATAATTTCTGAATCCTTCCAGGCCCTGAATCTACCTGGAAGACGGACTCAGCAGCAGCCCCAGCGTGCTGAGGAAGCCGCCCATGGGTCACCAAAAGACCCACCGTGGCCACATGGGAAAGACCTCTCTGATCATCCGGCTTCCCCACTGACAGCCTCTCTGATTCAAGAGTTAGGACCAGTGGCCCCAGTTCATGGTGTGCGCCCCGTGACCAGGCAGTCCATAGTTCTAGGCATACAGATCATCCTCATCGTTCCATCAGCTCTGCAACTCTAGCAAGACCACCACCCCCATTTCTGGATGAGGAAACTGAGGCATGGCAAAGAGATACGGTAGCTGCCTAAGACCACAGCCAGCTAGGGAGTGAAGATGGAGGGCGGACCCACGCACGGTTTTGTGGCAACCGCTTGACATCCAGACTTTCCACGTGTCTAATTATCACACTCATTAACTGTACCATTAGTTGCATCAAATCCGTTCCTGGTCTGGCCCCAGGCAGTTCTGCCCACTGCTGCCTCTGCAGTGTGTGCACAGGGCAGGCACACAGTAGGCGCTCACTAAAGAATTCCTGAATGGATATCGGTCCAAGGGCCAAGGCCCAGGGCAACCCGTGGACTTCGGCCAGCACACTGTAGTGGCTCCCCCGGCGGCAGCCACTAGCGAGATGGAGTCTTACTGCCGCAAGCGTGAGTCACCTGGCACGGTGGCACAGCCTGGGGCTAAAGCTTTCTCTGGTGGCTGGAAACTGTGCATGCTAACCACACCCACATGGCCACACCCAGGAACGAAAAAGCACAGGAAAGGAAATGACTTTGGTCCCCGATCCTAACTGATAATCCCAGACAGTTCTACAGGATAGAGGGGAATGCTCTGGCACAAAACCCAGCAGGACCGTGCTAGCTTCTTTTGCCAAGCCCCACCTTCTTGCCCAGCTGGTGCCAGGACCACAGACCCCCAACCCCTTACCCCCGCCTGTCACTCAAGGCCCTGTGGGATCTGCCCCCCCTGCTCTCACCCCAGGCTGCTGAGCCATCCTGCATAGCAGCCCCCAATGGCACCATACTGCCTGGGACCCCTGCCCAAGGATGAGAACACCTGTCCTGTGGTTCCTCCCCAGCTAAGTGGTGCTCAGCTCACTGTCATCCCCTGAAGAGGCCTTGCTGAGTAACCCTGGCTCCTGTCCCTCCCAGAATTCCCCCCTGTTTCAGGGCCAGATCTGGCCTCAGGTATGGAACTGAGAGGGCTCACTCCCCAGCACACAAGGCAGGGCCTGGTTCCACACCAACAGGAACAGCTGTAGTGACACCTGGCCAGCACTGGCCCCGAGCAGACACATCAGGTCCAAATGCTCATCCTATAACCTGTCATGGAGGCCCCAGAATCAGCACAAGGCAGGCACCCCATCAGTGCACAGGGACAGTGAGCCAGGGACTTCACACCTGCAGGCTTGCAAAGCTGCCCATTTGACCCTCCCGGGCCTGCACTCTCCGGGCCTCAGCGACGCATCCCAAAAGTAAAGGGCTGTGACAGGAGGGATGTCTAGAGGCTCATTCCTCAGACTTCGCTGTGAGAAAGGGGCAGGTGGGGAGGCTCCCACAGGACTTTGAGAGGGCCTGGGCAGGACCCAGGCCTAGTTCTGCCTCTGCCACTGACCACCCGGGTGGCCTGGGGCTTGGCGCCTGTCCGACCTGAGCCTTCATTTCCTCCTCCACACAGAGAGGATATCCTACAGCAATTCTGGATGGGAGACACCTGACTCTGACTCGGGGCCAAGCCCAAAGTAGGTGCTCGGAAACAGCAGCCACAAATAAAAAGGGTTCAGGGAGATGACAGGGGCATGGGAGGTAGCTAGGTTCTCTTCTGACCTAGGCTGGGACACTGTGGTCCCAGAAGACACCAGGTCCCTGCCCCTGAAATCCTGTTTGTGGGACTCCAGTGAGTTCAGGGGAGAGAGCGGGGACTTGTGGACCACCCCTAGAGGTGGAAGAGTGGGGCACTTGGGAACGAGCTGTGTGGGAGCAACAGCATTCCCTGATCACGCTGTCATGGGGTCCTCCGCCAACCCATCACCATCACCAGGTGTCTCCCACTGTGGAAGTTCCACAGAGCAAGGTGGCCCTGCTCAGCTGGGACCAGGATGGAGTGGGTTCTCCAGTCCAAACAGGCTGGGGGGTGGGGGACGGCAGGGGCCAGAAGCTGGAGAGGGTAGGGGCGCCCGGCGCGGAGCACAAAGCCTTGGGGGAGGGGGCGGCGGCTGAGTCTGTGTCCCCAGCTCCCCGGGGCCTGTCCCGGGACACAGTGGAGTCCCACCGGGACGCGCCCCTCTGGACGTCAGGTGGCTGAGGCTGGAGGGGCTGCAGCTCCTCACAGAAGCGCAGGACTCCGCAGAACCCCCTCCTCCCGCTGTCAGGCCGCCGCGCTCCCCCCAGCGCCTCCCCACCCACAGGCGCGCTCCAGCCCCGCCCCCGCGGACCTCCCAGGCCCAGACCACGGCCCCGGCCTGTCGTCCGCCCGCCGACCGGGAGGCGGTCACGGACCAAGGTCACTCGGCCGCGGCCGCGAGCAGCTGCGGCCGGGGCAACATCGGGGCACCGGACCCTGGGGGCCACCGCGGACGCGCGCCCGGCCCGGGGATGGCAGACAGGACCCCCAACCGGCCCGCGCTCACCTGTCATGGCGGCGGCACGGCGCGCGCCCGGCCGGGGCCGGCCCGTCCCCCTGTCGCCGTCGCCGGTCAGGTTGTCGGTCCGCCACCGCCCGGCTCGGTTCGCCCCGCCCCTTCCCGGCAGGCCCCCGCCCCCCCGGCAGGCCTCGCTCCTGCGTCAGCGGCCTCCCCGCCGCAGCACCAAGCTGCCCTCACTAAGCCCGCCCCTTCCCGTTATGCTCCGCCCCCAGCGTCGGCGGCGTCGCCTCGAGGGCCTTAAGCTCCGCCCCCTCGAGCCCCACCTCCTCCAGTGGCGGCTAAGGCACCATCAGGAGTCCTTGGTCCCGCCCCTCACTGAGACCCGCCCACTCCGGGCGCTCCTGCAGCCTCTCTGCCAATGCCAGGGCTCTAAGCCCCGCCCTCACTGAGCCCTACCCTCGTTGACGTCTATTATATCACTGACTCAGCCCTGAACCCCTCCCCTCACTGGGTCCCGCCCCTGCCCGCTACGGGGCCTTTTGGAGTCTGAAGCCTTGCTCGCACCCGCGTAGAGTACCATAAGCCCTTAGCTCCGCCCCTCACGGAGTCCCGCCCCGGCGTTCTTTTCCAGGGCTCTAAACCCCGCCCTAACCATAGCCCCGCCCCTTCTGGCGACGCGTAGGGCGCAGCCGCAGGCTTGAGCCCCGCCCCTCGCTCGAGACACGCCCCTCATCCGAGACCCGCCGCCAGCCCCGGCGCATCTCCCACAACAGCCGACGCCCACTTCCTGGCCCCGCCCATAGATGCCCCGCCCGCGATGGCTCCGCCCGTGCTGGCCCCGCCCCACACTGGTTCCTCGGAGCAGGTGGCTCAGCGCCGCTGGGCACTCTGCTGCCCCGCCCTGCCACCACGCCTTAGGACGGGAAAGAGGAAACTGAGGCTCTGGGAGAGTCAGTGACTTACCCAAGGTCGCGCAGGTCAGGGTGTAGGGGGTACAGGGGAGAAGCCAGACCTAACAATGTCACCTGAGTGGAGCAAGCCTTTCTTCGGGACCTTGCGGGCAGAAGAGGACACCAGCCTGGCAGTGACCCTGACTAGGAGGTCTTTGCCTTGTCTGAGCCTCAGTTTCTCTATCTGTAAAACGGGTGACCTCAGGCAGCTCTCTCCTCCCGGCTCAGGAAGCAGCAGCCCCACAGGTGAATGAGCTCTGCTCCCAACTATGAGATGGAGAGCTGGTGGGGAAGGTTAAGTGGTGCCTTCACACGGCCACTGCGGACAGGGCTTGGGTCTTACATGGTTCCTTCTCTGTGCTGGCCTTCCCACATTCATGGCTCTAATCTGCCATGCGGGGCCTGACCCAGCACTCACTTCAAGGACAGCACAAGAGTGCTCCACCCCCCAAGGCCCACGCATCCCCCCTGCCTGTGCCTCAGCTGTCCCCTGTGGAACAGGGCCAGAACTGCCCATCACGGATGCGTGTGCTGGGAGTATCCAGGGAATGGGTGCACTTGCCTAGAAATCTCAGAACTCTTGGGCCTACTCTGGGCAGTCACTGCACGGGAGCTGCCCTCTCCCCAAGCATGTGGAGCGAATTCAGCCGGGCTTCCCTGGAAGGCCCAGGCTGAGGGACCTCAGGGGCAGGGCCGCCCAGGGCAGGAGGGTCATGGGCTCTGCGTGGAGTCCCTCCTGGCCTCTCACCTGCCTGTGCGCTGGGGCACGTCCCAGCCAGCTCCGGACCCCAGGTGCTCCCTCACAGAACGGCTTCCCAGTGGAATGCAGCCTGACCCCATTATTCCACTTTCTGTACACTGTCATGGCTCCTAGCATTTACCTTTTGGTTGTTTCTCCCCCTAGAAGTAATGCCAGCGCCATATCATTGGGGTCTGAATGGGACTGCAGGGTTTCCCAAGCGCTCCCCACCTTCGGTGAGCGCAACCCCATAGCCGACATTCCACCTTCACATCACTCCAGCTATGGGATGGGCGGGGAAACTGAGGCTCAAAGAGTCGGAGTCCCTTGCCAGGCCAGGCCTCCCAGGGGCAGGGATTCACTCCCAAGGGCCCCTACCCAGTGCGTATGGACCCGCGCCTCTGGATATGTCCTTCAGGTGAGCTGGGTGGAAGTACGCAGAGGGTCTGGGGTCTACCAGCCCTGTCCCCGCCCCTGGAGCAGCAGGTGGTCTCGGCTCCTGTGGGTCAAAGGGCTGACCCCACACTCCTCTCCTGGCTGGGGGCGCAGTGTCCTCCCCGCTCGCCTACTCTCGCACCCACCATCGTGCAAAGTGAGTACTCGGGCCATGGTGGTCCTAGGGACGCTCACCCGCTCCCCGCTGAGCACTTGGGAGCTCACCACCAGCAGTGCAGTCAGTGGGTGACGGCAGGGTCACACAAGCCAGGCAGCCAGAGCCCACAGTTTGAGGCTGCGCTGAGAGGAGGGCATGGTGATCCCTGATTTCTACATTTGAAAATAGCCTTCTGTATACACAGAAAAAGTGGGGTCTCAGAGGTCTACACACCCATGTTCACAGCAACATTATTCACAGCAGCCAAGAGGTAAAAGCCAGTGTCCCCAGCAGATGGAAGGACATGTAAATGTGGCAGACATACGCAGTGGGCTCAGCCTTAAAAAGGAAGGACGCTCCGACACCCGCTGCGACGCGATGTCCGTTACCTCGGGGAGAGGGGCTAGGGGATAAGAGACACGGACAGCTTCTCACTGAACTGCTCTGACAACATTGGGGTTGGGCAGCTGTGGGTTAGGGGGACCAGGATGGCTTTGAAGGTGTCCACCCCTGCCTGGTCCTCCTCCCACGCAGAAGTGGAGCCCAGCTGCCCCCTCGTTAGGTGGAATGCAGAAGCCCTGACCTGGCATGACTTCCCAGGCCCCTGGAAGGCCAGACTCTCATCACGGACACCAGCCACCGGAGTGCAGGGAGACCCAGGCCACTCGAGATGGCCACCACCAGCGAGGTCTCTGCCAACAGCTGCAGCACCTGGACGTGTGAGCCGGCCAGCCTCCACGTGGCCCGATGCCAGTTACCAGCTGACCGCACTGCCCAGAGGAGCCCTGTAATCCTGAAGCCCTGAGTGGGAGTGATAAGGGAGTTGTTTTACGCCTTGAATAAAACCTGCCTGACATTCTGTTACAGAGAGACTGAAAATTGAGACAGCGATTTTTACCTTTGTTTTTCCAGTGTTAGAATTGTTTATTTCACACCCCTCTCCCCTCGTGGCTACTCTGCAGAGAGCAGATGCCCCAGCTGGGGCCCTGCTGTCTCTACCACACAAAACGAGATTTGCCTATTAAAACGTCCCCCAGTCGCTTTAAAGGAGCCACCTGGGGGGGGCTGCATCTGGTTCCAGAACCCCAGTGTGGTTTCAAGGAGCCCTATATATAAAAGCTGCTCCAGCTGGGCTCCCCTGGGACAGGACACCCCTCTGGAGTCCCCAGATCAGCTCCTTGAGGGATTCCTAAACCCGGAAGCTGATTTCACTGACCCATCGCAAGCCGGACACAGTCGAGATGTAGGTGGCTGGGTGGTGGGCAGGCTCCGGACTTTGACTCAGTCACCCTGGGACATAGGCCATGTGCTGTCCGGACATTCCTGTGGTGGGCCAGGAGGCAGGCGGGGCATGCCCCAGGTCTGCCGTGTGCACCATCGCCTGGGCACGGGGTGAGCCTGCAGGACAACTGGTGGTCCAGGGGTCCTTGTCCACGCTGCGGGCCACGCCAGCCAGCTCTCTGGTGCCCTCACCCAGATCCCTGCAGGAAGAAGAGGCAAAGCTTGGGGGAACAGCGGGGACCCGGTGTAACCCTGCCCCCATGACGGGCCCCTGGGGCCTGGCCTTCCGTGGGCTTGGGGCAGGCTCAGAACTGCCCTGAGCCTAAGGAGGTCCCTCCACTGGTGTCCCTGAGTGGGCCTCAGACCCTCATGCCTAAGAGGTATGTGACCCAAGAAGCAGCATGCCCACCTTCCAAGGGTGGGAAGGGGCTTCTTGGGGTGGTGCTGAGGAAGGGGGCTCAGAGTGTGCATAAACCCCAGGGGCCAGACTTCCTCACCTGGCCAGGTTGCCCTGGGGCAGAGAAGGGACACAGGAGTCCCAGGAATGTCTAGGGAGACACCCTTGCTCCCGTCAGGCTATCCTCTGGTGGTCTGGGACCAGATCGCCCACTGTCTGTATCTTCAGTTCCCTTCTGCACCCCACCCCCAACCCAAAAAGGAACCCATTCTGCAGGCTGATCAGACCCTGCCCCCACCCACTGGGCCCCTCTCCTGCGTACAATGGCCACTGCTCTCTGCAGGCTGTGCCCCCCCCACTTAAGATGCTGTGTCTTTCCTCCCCAGTATGCAGGGTCTCCCAATCTGTTCACAGCAGGCATCACCTCCTCTGGGAAGCCCCCCCTGGATCTCTGCTCCTATCCACACCTAATTCTCAGAAAAGCTCTAGGAAATAGTAGAAATGAAGAAGTTATCTGTTAGTCTGATGAGTTAAGTGAATGAATGAATGAATTAGTGGAGAGAAAAGACTGCTTAGCAGGTGAGTCTATGGACTTTGGAGCTAGACAACCTTAGTTCAAACCCAGCTTTACACTTAGTTGTGTGTGATCCTGCACAGGCTTCTTAAAATGGGATGAAAACACTGCCCCCCTCCCAAGTTAGAAGAGCGTCTGGGGGCGCCTGGGTGGCACAGCGGTTAAGCGTCTGCCTTCGGCTCAGGGCGTGATCCCGGCGTTATGGGATCGACCCACATCAGGCTCCTCTGCTATGAGCCTGCTTCTTTCTTCTCCCACTCCCCCTGCTGTGTTCCCTCTCTCGCTGGCTGTCTCTATCTCTGTCAAATAAATAAATAAAATCTTTAAAAAAAAAAAAGAAGAGCGTCTGGCACGGTGGGAGTGCCAGGAGGCATCCAGGAAGCAGCAGCAAGGTCAAGGGCACACCCTGCCTCCTAGAGACAACTTTTACTACCCGGTCCACAGTGGGCGCTGCTGAGCACCTGGGTCTTGCTTAGGAGGGCACATCCGAGAGGCAGCCATTCCTGCCCCATTCCACTGGTACGCTCCCCAGCTGGGACACAGGACAGTCCGTCACAGGTCTGTAACCAGGATGGCGCCACTGGGCAGGGGTGACCAAAAAACTCTGAAACCTGCCGAGGGGACCTGGCTGTCCAAGAAGGGGATGCATTAGCCACGGCCCTGCAACACGGCTGGGCCAAGGAGGAAGGCACTTGCACCGGGCGGGTGAGGTTCCATTCTGCAGGCACACAGAGCTCCCAGGACTGACCAGTCACCAGCCAGACACACAGCAGAGAAACCCACAATAAAGCCAGCAATGCAAGCGGCACCGAAGGCATGGGAGACGCTCTTCCTCAGTGTTAACTGAGGAGATTCCGGTGAGCGGAAAGCTGGCACTGGCTGAGTAAGCAAGCGGACAAATCAGGACCCTCGGAGACAGGGCCACTGCCGGGAAAGTGGCTCAACTGGTGCTCCTGGAGAAAGAATGTGGAAATAAAAATACAGAGACCATTGGCCCCACTAGTCCATTCCTAGGGTGGCCCCAAATGTCATCTTGGAAAAGAAAAACCTCTCTGCATAAGCAAACATTCACCCAAACCCGAGTGCTGTGAGTGGAGCACTTGGGGTGAAGCTCCGGGGGCCTCAGACCGCCAGGACAACACGGCGTGGTGTGGTGGTGAACGCGGCGGTGGAAAGGGCGTGAGGCAGCGTTTCTGCCGGGCCACTGCGGTGTATGCCTAGTGCGTGACCTGACCCTCATCTGGAGTTCCAGGGAGGGGACAGGAAATAGATTCCTTCCCACAGGCCCAGCACGTGGCACGCAGACACGGGACCAGACAGCCTCGCCAAGCCCACGCACGGCCCCACCCCGTGAGCCTCAGTGACAAGGGCAGGGTGAACGGTAATGACCTGCACTCACTATACCCGCCTCCCAGCCCAGCCCAGGCACTGCCGGGACCCTCGCCGTTGGAATGAGGACACCGAGGGCCAAGCGGCCACCACGCGGCATGGCCATCGGGTGGGGACGGGCGGAGGGAAAGGGCAGGCGGCCCTGTTCCTGAGTGCTGCCCTCCACCACCTGCTGGGCCGGGCTGCAGCAGAGGGAGCAGTGGGTGGCCCGCTGCATCACGTGGGGAGGGGAGGAGCGTGCCGAAAGCAGGCAGGAATGGGGCATGGCACGGCTCCCACCAAGGAAGGGTTGGAGCCAGGGGACAGAGACCATGAGCATGGCCAGTGGGGCAGGAGGCCCATTACACTGTTCCCTCTGCTTTTGTGCATTCGAGACATTTCCCCAAAATAACGTTTTAGGAAAGAGTTCAGAGCAACATCCAAACAACAAAAACAAAAAGAATGGGAATTTTAAAAAAAACCAGAGTTCACCCCATTCCTCAAACAGGAGTGGCAGAATCACAGCAGAATCAGAAATCCCTGTTCTGTCAGCCCAGGGCAGTAACTGGTTCTGGCTGGAGCGTCCCTGGACCCTGAGGCCACAGGTCAGATGTCATGGGGGCCGCAGAGTGGCCCCTCGCAGACCCCCGTCTGCATGCCCGCAGGGCACCAGCCCGACACGCGTCTGTGATCCACACCACGGCGCACCTCGCAGAGACGCAGCCCAAGTGTGGCCATGCGGAAGCCTGGCGGCCAGGACGCCATCTCCGTGGGACCACAGGCCCAGAGCCCACGAAAGGCAATGCCGCCGAAGACAGACGGCCATCCCATTTACGGCGCCCAGAGACCCCAGCCGCCAGTGCCATTTGTCATCAGGGTCACAGGGCACATGCTCAAAGCTAGCGACATTGGGAGGCACTGTCTCTGCAGCCCACGTGCAGCCTCGACTGGCCTCCCTGAGTCAGAGAAAGGGGCAGAAGAGAATGTCCTTGTAACGCTTCAGAAAGCGTATGCACACGTGCAGGAAGCGTGAGAGACAGGGCAGGGAGAGATAGGGAGCCCTGCTGGGTCCTCGGGAAGGGAGCTCACGTCTCTGCAGGACTCAGATGCGGAGTGCGGACCCAGGGCTAGAAAGACCGCCGGCCGCGGGCGCAGGGCAGGAGTGGAGGCCCAGGTGAGCCTGGGAAGCCAGTGGGGTGGCGGTGTCCTGATCGAGCCGAGCCCCCGCCCTCGCCCCGGCACCCCCCTCGCCGCCCCCGTGCGCACGTGGTGAAACTGTAGTTGTCATGCGCCTGGCCAGGGCGGCCCCCGGGCTCCCCGCCGCCGCGGCTGCCGCTGTTGCTGTTGTTCACACCCTTGAGGCCGAGGTAGGCGGGCGGCACCGTCTCCAAGTCCCCGGCTCTCAGCTGGAGCCACAGCTGGGTCGCCCTGGGGAGAGATGGGGGAAGGACGCTCAGGACTGCAAAACCCACGAGGCGGCCCTACCGCTGTGGCGGGAAGCTCGACACCGAGCCCCAAATCGCACACTTACAGAGGGTGAAGATGGCAGCTTGCATGCTGTCAATACTTTATAAGGAAAAACACACGGGAAATGCTACATTACGGTGAAAAAGAAAAGTGGTGGTGGGCCAGCCTCCAGCCGCCGGCGAAAACTTGCCATCGCCGGTCAGCCCTGCTCGCCCAGCACAGTGGGGCGCAAGCCGTGAGCGGGCCCAGACTGCAGGAGAACCACACTGGCCGCATGCGTGCAGCCCGTTAGGCAAGACCTTCCACGGCCGTGAGGCTCGGGGAGCCACGGGATGCCGCAGCCCCGCTGCTGTGGGGCAGCGCTCAGTAGCTCGGCTCCCTGCGTGGCCAGGGCAGCCCCGGCGTCCCGGCACGGCCGCAGGAGGCCCGGGCACGGACGGCAGGTGCCTGTGAAGAGCCCTCTGTCCTCGGGCTCTGGCAGCAGTGGGGGCGGGAGGCCACGGGGCCAGCGTACCTGTCGGATGGCTGCTCACTCCTCTTCATACAGCGCATGAGGCAGCAGGTGAGGAAGGCCATGGACATGAGCAGGATGATGGCGCAGCTGACGATGGAGGCGATCACAGCCACCTTGAAGCCGAAGGTCTCGTACGGCGGCACGGCTGCAGGGGAGACAAGGCCACCTCCTGCGTGGGGTTTGCTGAGGACCTCAGCAAGCTCCGTTCATGGGGGAGGCAGGGAGGTGCTGGTGGCTGGGGCCAAGTTCTGTGCACACTGTTGTCGGGTGGGGCTGTCGAGGAACACTGCCGTCTAAGGACGCGGTATGTGAGCAGGGTTTTGGAGGGTGTGTAGTTCACAATGGCATGCTGGAAACAGCTCTGACAGCAAGGTCTGTGGCGGTCCCCTGGTTCCCACACACTGCAGCCTGGGCCCCACATGCCCACACACAGCCCACAGCCTGCTTCTGCAAGGTCGTAAGCGGCACAACCCCCCGGGTGCCTAGGAACTGTCTCAGGTCACTTTGCTGAAGGGCTCAAAAGCAAAAAAAAGGGCTGTGTTCGGGGTCAAAGGGCCCTTGCCAGTTACCAGCCGTGGGACCTCAGCTACGTGCTGAGAAGTGGTTCTATCCGATTCTAAAGGGTGTTCTGGGAAAACAAGGGTAGGGTCTCAGTCTGAGGGCCAAGCGTCATTGGTAGGGTCTCAGTCTGAGCAACACTGCACACCCTCCCCCCTCGCGGACACTGCTCACACCCCTATCCCCATCCCCTGCCCTAGCTGAACACAGACCACCCACACTGTGGACCTCTCCTGGCCTCCCCTGCAGCTTCCTTGCCCTGCCTGGCCAGAACAGTGTCGCCATCCTGGGCCCTGCCCCGAGCCACACCCCACAGCGGCCTGTGTCCCCCCACAGGGGGATCCATACTAGATGCCCTTCCTGAGGGCCCGGGGCAAGAGGAAATTCCAGCTCGGCGAACCCATTGTCTTGCGTTTTCTGTCTCCTGGAGTCTGATCCTGACGGGCACCCTCTTTCTCAGAGGTTCATCGGGCACATGAGCATCTTAAAGGCTTTGAGAAGTACTGCAGCCTGACTCCAGCCGTCTTCAAAGCACACACACATCAACACAACAGTGACTGCACTTTGGGAAATGCTGTGGTCGGTATTATTAACACCCTGTGTAAAATACAACTCGACAGCTAGAAAGCCATCCCTTCCCCCAACTGGGAGCCCAGGGCTGGGAGCACCAGTCAGTGTCCCCAGTTCTAGGATCCGTGGCACATACAATCCGTGGCACCCTCCTAGTAAGATCTGCCACGTGTGTGCGTGAAGAATGGATGAATGAACAAATGTAGCTGCCTGCTTCAAAGATGACAGAGGGCACAAGTGACCTCTCAGAGGTGACAAGCCACGTCAGTGGCAGAGCCAGGGTCCAGGCTGCTGGGCCTTGAGCGCACATGCAGATATGAAACCCCGTGGGGGCTGTCCAGCTGCCAGCACCGGGATCAGGACCCAGCAGTGACCCCCTAAGCACTGCACCCCCTCCGTGGATCAACAGCCCCCCACCCCCTGCAGGTGCTGAGCCAGGGGCAGCTTGGGGGGGAGCGGGCCTCACATTTGCACACAGGGGTCACTGAAGACCAGTCGGCAACGCTACCCTTCCAGGCACAGGTGAGGAGGCCGGACCCGACCATCTGGTGGCCTGAGGGGCAGCGGAACACGATGACAGTCCCCACAGAAGTGCCGTTGCCACGGAGGACTTGGAGGGTGCCCCGCGGCGGTGGCTGCACGCGTGTGCACACACCTAGGGAAGAAAAGAGGAGAGATGGTGTAAGGATCCACCCTGGTGGGTGGAGAGCGGGCAGGAGCCCTGCCAGCCACGTGACACTCTGGAGAGGGTCCCACGGCCCAGACCACCGGGCATGGCGGCCATCTCGCCGATGGCACAGGGATAAACACAGAGCCGATTCCCACATTAAGCGAACTCCAGAGGTTCAGAAGACCACGGTGTTGAAAACATAAGTTTGTGTCAGAAGACCACAAAAGCAAATTCAGGTGACCCTTGGACGAACACGGTTTGAACTGCTGGGGTCCACTGATGCTGGACTTTTTACAGGACAGAACTGTCCTCGTATTTCCCTTACTTGCGACCTTCCCAACGACATGTGCTCCCCCCCCGCAGCTCCCTTTCTTGTGAGAACACAGTACGTAGCACGTCTCACACACAAGCCACGTGTCTAGCCGCTGTTGATGTGATCGTGGGGCTCCGGTCACCAGGAGCCAGCGGTGGTAAAGTTTCCGTGGGGTCCCGAGTTACACCTGAATCTCAGATGCGTGGGGGCCGCGCCCCTGACCCGTGTTGCTCAAGGGTCAACGGCACATGGTTAGCATCTCGGCGCAGCTCCGGAGGCAGCGTCCAGAAAGCAAGGAGGGAGACGCGGGCAGCGCGACTGTGTGAAGAGTAAACAGGAAAACTTCCGTTGTTCCCCGTAATGCAGAAACAGTTAGGAGAAGATACTTGGGGAACAGAGGACAAAGGTTCAAGCCGTGTGAGAACGCACACATCCACACACGCGCAACATCCCCGCGAGCAGGAGCGGCGGACGTGGGAAGCGGCACCTCACAGAAGAAACGCAAGGAGCCGAGCGGCAGGAAAGGACGCTAGCCCTCACGGTGGTGGGGAGAGCTGGTCTCCCCCCCCAGGCTGGCAAAAAGGAAGGGAAAAAACCCGGGGCCAAGGTCCTGAGGCTGGGAACGCCCGCCCACTCTGGGACTCGGCTGGCCGGTGCGGAGCCAACCCTCCCTGGACGAGTCTGGGAAAATGATGTGAAGAGCCTTGTGTCCTGTATCATCCGAGAATTTAGCCAAAGGAAAGATTACGAGTCTGCAGCCAGGATTCCTACACCAGGATGTTCACCCCCCGGGGCGTGCATTAGAGTGGGGGTTGGAAACCACCCATGCACCCTGCTGTGGGGCCCGGGCAGGGAATCCAGGCACGTCCCCATGACAAACGCCACCACGCTGTCCCACATGAGGGTGCAGAGACCGTCTGAATGCAGCAGCAATCACAGCACTTGTACAAATAACCACCATGACCACAGCAGGCACTTCCCGGAGACTACTGCGTGCCGGACGCTGGACACACACCTTACCCGCATTAACGCATCGATCCGCACAGCACCTTCCTGGGGAGCCGCCATTCTCCCCACCTGACAGGTCAGCAGACTGAGGCACAGGGGCTAAGTCACTTACCAAGGTCACAGAGCAGGGATTCGGAACCAGGCAAGGTGGCTCCAGGCCAGCTTCTCCACACACGTGTGCGGACACAGACAGTGTGCACACACACACACGCCCCCAGCCACGTGCCCCTTGTGTTCAGCTTCTCTGTTCAGGACAATGCCTGGGGCGGGGGGGGGGGCGCCAGACATGATGACCCGCCAAGCTCCCGCACTCCCCAGCCTGATCTCACGTGGCCTTCCCCGTGTTCACACTGACGTTAGCACCAGGCCTCCTTCCTTCGCTCGCTCCAGCCCCAAAACTTGGAGCCCTCCTCGACTCCTTCTCTCAATCCATGGCCAATTCACCAGCAAACCCGGTGGGCCCTGCTTTTAAAATCTATATGCAGGGCATCTGCAGGGAGCTGGAGTGCCCCCCACGGAGCCCTTCTTCACACAGGCTGTGGGGGCAGAGCACGCCCCAGACGGTGAGTCACACGTCTGTGCACAGCCAGCCCCGTGCAGGGGGAGGTCAGGCCACCCCTTGCCACACTGTGAGGGCAAGGCTGCGAAGGAGGCCGTACCCTGAGCATCGGCCTCGTGTGGGGCAGAGCCTGGCCGCCCCCTGCCAGGAAAACAGCAGGAGCCGTGGCTGCCTGAACACTGGCTGTGTGCAGTGACCGTGAGTGATGGCGTCCGGCTGGGCTCTGCCAGGCTGCAAGTGCTCGGCCCCACCGAGAACCTGGAGGGGGGCCCACAGGCTGCAATGTGGGGGAGAATGTGAGCCGGGGGCCTTATGCTTTGTGCACTTGGTGGGGGGCTGACTCCCGGATCAGCTCAGACGTGCTGGGCACCTAATGGGTGCCTCGCTCCCGTGAGCAGGGCAGTCCATCACTCCCTCACAGATGCGGAAACTGAGGCACCGCAAGGCTGGACAGGGCTGGGCCTCCCTGTGTGCGGGTGTCCATCACCAACATCACTACCACCACCAGCAATGCAGCTCCGATAGAATGTTCAGGTCAAGAAGGGCCCTCCCTCCCGGCCTGGTGCAGCACTCATAAGCATCCCAGAGGACAGCGGGGAGGAGTCCTCATCCCCACCTTCCCGGGAGGACACCGATCTGGCCTGGCCACTGGGAGGGCCTGGAAGTAACGCGGCAGCACAGCAGGGGGCGTGTCTCCCTCAGAGACCATACTGACCTAACAACAACAGTGTCCAAAGTCACGACAGAAAAGCAGGGGTCAATCAGAAAAGAAAAACAAAATGTCTCAAAACCAGGGGCAGGGCAATCAGTTAAAACAATGAAATAAAAGGGATTCACATCAGAAAGGAAGAAGCAAAACTTCTCCATCCAATGACATGATCTTGGGTCTAGAAAAATCCCCAGGAATCTAGTAAAAACCTACAGAAACTAATAAGCAGGTCCCACTGGGCCACAGGAGACAAGACCGACACACGGAAATCCGTCCTATTCAGCACAGCAGCCGTGAACAGCCTGGAAGCGAGACAAAGACAGCAATCCCGTGTACTTACGTAGGATAAACTGAACGAAAGAACGGCAAAACTTAAACCATGAAAACTCTAAGACATTGCTGGCAGAAATAAAGTTCCTGAATGAAGGGGCAGCCTCCTGCGCCTGCGGACCGGGGGACGGGCCCCGTGGGGACGGACGCTTGCCTCCACTCATCTGCACACGCCACATGGCCTCTCCCAGAGTCCCAGCTGCCGCCCTTCCAGAAACTGATAGGCTGGTCCCAAAATTCATAAGGACTTGCAGAAGACCTAGGAGCCCACACGAAAACAATCTTGAAAAAGAACAAAGTTGGAGGACTCAGACTTTCCTATTTCAAAACTTGCCACAAAACTACGGTGATAAAGGGACAGACGTTGAGGCCAATGGAGCAGAACAGAGAGTCCAGAAATAAACCCATATTTACAGTGAAGCGAGTTTCGACAAGCGTGCCGGGACAATTCAGTGGGGACGAGAACAGTGCTCCAGCAACCAGTGCGGGGACGACAATATCCACGTGCTAAGTCGAGCTGGCCCTCTGCTCACACCGTCCACGAAAACTAACTTGAAGCAAATCACAGACCTAAATTTAAGAGCTAACTCTTAGAAGAAAGCAGAGGGATACATCTTCCTGACCTTGGATCAGGCAACAATTTCTCAGATATGACACCAAAAGACAAACAACAAAAGCAAAAAATAGATACATGGGACTTGATCGAAATTAAAAATGATTGTGCTTCAAAGGACATGCTCGAGAAAGTAAAAAGACAAGCCACAGAGCATGAGAGAACATTTGCCAATCACACCTCTGCTAAGGGACTTGTATTAAGAATGAAAAAATTATTATTATTTTTAAATATTTTATTTATTTGTCAGAGAGAGCAAGTGAGCAAGACAGAGAGAGCGAGCACAAGCAGGGGGAGCAACAGTGGGAGTGAGAAGCCGACTCCCCGCTGAGCAGGGAGCCCTGATGCGGGACTGGATCCCAGGACCCGGCCCTGAGCTGAAGGCAGGTGCTTAAAGGGAACCAAATTTAAAAATGGGCAAAGGATCTGGATGGACATTTCTCTAAAGGTTTACCAAGGGCCCACAAAAAGATGGTCAGCATCGTTGGCCTTGAGGAAAGCGCCAATCAGATCAGGGCTATGGCTTCACACCCACAAGCGCCTGTACGTGAGACAGAGGGGAACCCGTGTACCCGGGAGCCGGAGAACCCGGAGCCTCGCGCGGCCCTGGCGGGGAGAGTCAGCACGTGAGGCAGCAACGTCCCGCCAGCTCCAGGACCGAGATGGAAACACATGCACAGACTTGTACACACACGTTCCCAGAGCGTCCTCATGTCTGCCAACTGATGAACGGAGAAATGGCATGAGGTACAAGCCACACACGGAGTATCAGAGGAGAGAGGCACAGACCCACCGTGGGGCCGAGCCGGCCACGGAACCTCACGTGGTCTGACTGCATTTCTAGGAACCCCCGGGAAGAGGCCAATCCTCGAGGGAAAGTGGACTAGCCAGGGGCGCGAAGAGACCGCTACGCGCACGGCTCCCTTCTGGGGTGATGAAAATGTTCCACCGCGGACCGCGGCGACGGCCGCACAGACCTGTCACGCACCACGCGCCACCAAGCTGCATGCGTTCAATGTAACTTCAAATGAGTGAATCATATGGCATATGAGTTATAAACGATTTTAGGGAAATACTTCTGTCAATCAAAGAAATGCAAATTTAAAATGTGAGGTCGTTTTTGGCCTGTTAGCTTGGTCAACATTAAAAAGACAACCCCAGGGCGCCTGGGTGGCACAGCGGTTGGGCGTCTGCCTTCAGCTCAGGGCGTGATCCCGGCGTTATGGGATCGAGCCCCACATCAGGCTCCTCTGCTGGGAGCCTGCTTCTTCCTCTCCCACTCCCCCTGCTTGTGTTCCCTCTCTCACTGGCTGTCTCTATCTCTGTCAAGTAAATAAATAAAATCTTTTAAAAAAATAAATAAAAATAAAAAAACAACATCAGGGTGGGCGGGGGTGGAAGGGCATGGGCACAGCGCCCGCCCTGTGCCCTGACCTGGACGCGTCCCGCTTCCACTCGCTGGCCTGGGGGTACCCATGCGACACACAGTCTGACTCCAGAGTCAGCCCGTAAGTGACCAAGCTCCGCCACGCAGGAGTGAATCCACGCATTCACGCATGAGTGGAAGGATGCCCCACGTCAGCGCCACCCCCCCCCCAGGATCCTTGGACCGGGGCTCACGCTGTCCTTCCGGGCAGGGCGCTTTGGAACCTGGTAGATAGAGCATGGCAGCCACAGGCCGGCCACGTGGCCCCTTCCGCAGGCTCAGCAGGCAGCCAGCACTTCCCAGCCCCCGATTTAGAGCTATCACTTCTGCATTCTTGTGGGGCTGAGCGGCTTCCTTCTGCACTGCCCGCGTGGCCCAGGGGGAGGGGAGGGGGCTGAGCCCTGGGGGTGCTCACAGCGGTCTGCCCAGCCCCCACACCTGCTCTCGCACCAGCACCAGCCCCGGAGCAAGGTCTGTACAGCTCGAACTCTCTCAAGAAGGCCAGGTGCCCCCCGGGTTGGACACAAGCGGTGGGAGCCGGGTAGAGCCACTGGTGAGAGGTCCACGGTGAGAGTCAAGCTGGAAGGCGTGGTAACAAATCCCTTCAACTCTGAGGGTATGTCCCAGACACTGAGACCCAGGGAGAGAGTCCCCAGCAAGCGTCACTGCTGCCCGTAACTGGGTGGCACAGTCTGCCCCCCCAGGGCCCAGCCCAGACCCCTACCCCTTGGGCGCGGCCTGCCTACACCACCGGCCCAGGAAGCTGGCAGCAAGCCAGCTCTGCAGCCCCCCCCCCAGCCACCACCCGCTGGGTGACCCCGTCACTCTGCCGCTCTGGGCCTATGACCCACCTGTGGGTGCAGCAGGGGGCCGGGCGGGGGCGCAGCCCCAGCAGGGAAACCACCACTGCCATCTTGGACACAGCGCCCCTGGTGTGTGCGTGGGGTGGGGGGAGGGCCCCGGTCAACAGTCACATCCTGGGCTGCCGCCAGTTCCGGTGCCCGGCCTCGGTTTCACCGGCTGGCAGTGCTCCTCCCCAAGCGCTCAGAGCTGCGCAGGTGGGACAGTGAGGGGGCATCCGAGGCGGGGGAGGGGCGGCGCTGACCTGCAGACCCTCCGCGGCGAACCCCAACAGAAGACAGGAAGAAGGATGTGGGGCTCACCCAGTGAGCACGCAGCAAGGCTCTGAGAGACTCAGGGTGGGGGCTGCAATGCAGTCCTGGCCCCTCCCAGCCCGTGGCCTCAGACTCTGCAAGTCCCAGCAGAGGTGGGGGGGCGGCTCATTCCCATCAGAGGCAGGGAGCCGCACCGCCGGCAGTGTGCACCTTGAACACTTGAAAACACAGGCCTGAGGAAATAATCCTGGTGCGTGAGGGGAGGGCGAGCAGCCCTGCCCACAGCCCCCCTGCAGAGGAGGCCAGGCTGGGAGCTCAGGCCCCCGAATGCCAGAGCCTGGACAGGAGGCGCACGAGCGGGAGGTGTCTCCCAGCCCCCAAACCTCAGGCCCTCTCCCCTGGCTCAGACTCTGCTCCACCACCTCCCAGACTCAGGTTCTCGCGCAGACTCCATGGCCCCTCTGCAGAACGGGGCGACGGCGCCCCAGGGTCATGAGAACAGGAGGACCAACCCATGGAAACCTTAGAGCCATGCCCAGAGTTCAGAAACACTCTCCCCTGGGAGGGGGCTTCACGCCTCATTCTGACCCTCCAGTCCGTGGTACCGGAGACACCTCTGCCTGCCACCCTCCCACCCCCAGGCTCCTACGGGGTCTCCTGCATCCCTTCCCCAGGCTGAGCCCGTTTTCCAGATGAGGAAGCTGAGGTCCACAGTGGCCACCCAAGGCCCCAGCTGTCCACTGGCAGGGTCCCCACAAGCCTTTCGCAGGACTGGTGACACACAGCCAGGACAGGGCAGGGAGGTGCGACGGTGCCAAAGCACTACTGGGGGTTTGGACACACCTGCCCAAGACGCCCTCCCAGAGCTGTCCTCAGGAGTCACCAAGGCTCGGCGGCTGGGCCAGCTGGCTGCAGCGGCCGTGCCCCTACACACTGCAAACTCAGCCTCTGCTCACACCCCTCACTGACCCCTCCCCAGCCTGGAGACCCCCAGACCCCCATCACTGGCCTTCCAACAGCCCCACCCTCGATGTCTAAGAGGCAAATCCCATCTTCTCCCGTCCCTGCTGAAAACCCTCACAGACACCCAGGGGCCCCTGGACGGCCCTCCCACCTGTGACCCGCCCAGACACTGGACGCTGCACCCCCAGCCCTTCCTCAGCTTTTGCTGCATTCTTCCTCAGGCCCTTTATAACACCTCTCTTTTTTGTTATGCCCAAATACACCCTAAAGGAGGAAAAACACAGTGAATGGGTTTGATGCAAAGAAGACACAAACCCAAACCAAACCCCGTGGGCTCCCAGGTCAGTGAGGGGCAGACCTGCTCTCCAAGGCCCGCATCTCCTCTCCCCTCTCACACTGAGGAGAGCAGGGCCTGACTCAGGCGCTTCCCCGGCCCAGCCGGCGTGGCCAGCAGGGTAAGGAACAAGCCTCGCTTGTTAATCTTTTATCTGGAACCTTGGACCACAGGCCCGCCCCTCCCCTCCTCCTTCCTGGAGACCACGCTGCCCCAAACCCTGACCTCAGCCACAGGGGCCCAGGTAAATAAGTTACCTGTCCCACTTCTGCCAGAGGAACACTGGAGATGGGGGAGGCAGGCCACAGGGACAGCCCACCCTGGGCCTGGGTCTTTGCGCCACTGGCGGTTGCTTCTTGCTCTGAGTCTGTTTCCCCCAAATGGAAAGGGAAACCCGAGGAGGAGACTTTAAGAGGGTGACCTGCGCGCACACAGGTGTTCTATGGAGGGTGGGACCCCAGGACCCCAGCAGGAGGAACAGCCTCATGTGGGAGGCCTACAGCCCTGGCTGTGTGTCCTCGGGCAAGACACTCGCCCTCGGAGCACAGCTCCTTTCCCCATGGAGGGTGGGCCTGGACCATGGCCACCGTGGAGACGGGGTCACCCAGGCACTCCCCTGGAGGCTGGCAGGTCAGCTCACACTAGCAGAATAAACAGTGTGTTCCAGAAGAGAACCAGGCTGATTCCGACCCAGGAGGAGTATGCCGCCCAAACCTCTCAGGGGAGAACATCGAGGCTCTGCCCGCACCTGGCAGGAGGCCGAGTTGGCCTCGGGGGAACACAGGCCAATCTGGATTCCCACGGCTCCCCCGGGCCTCAGTTTCTCCTCTGTGAAGGAGCAAGTGCAGGTCCGCTGTGCTGCAGGGCTGTAGGAGCGACGCCCAGGGCATGCCCTCGCCATCCTGGGTCCTCCTGCTGCCCTCTTCCCAGGCCCCTCCTTCAAGGCCTTCCAGAAGGTTGGGATGGGGGTCACCTCCGGCTGCGGGCACCCTGTGTCCCTCCTGCAGGGCTGCGTGAGTGCACAATCTCCCCCAGCAGGGAGTTGCTGGAGCTGCCCTGGGACAAGGGCCAGAGCCAGTGGGGGCCTGTGGGGAGTGGAAGGGTGGCCTCTGGGTTGGGCTGGGCACCCAGTCAGCCACTCAACAAACATTTAAGCCCCTGCTCTGAGCCAGCCTCCTCCACCTGCCCTTCACCAGCCACACAGGGGTGATGGGGGAAGAACGTGGACCCCAGGACGCAGCTGGACTTCAACACCTACTCTCAGGAGAGCAGAGTAATGCGTCTGTTCTATGACTGCAGGAAAAACACCCTCCGTGCTATGCTTTAGGGAGTGCCGAAGTGTCTCCCAAAGACCCACACACACATCCCTTCACAACCCCACAGGGACAAGAAGGCTCCCATTTCACAGCTCAAAAGACCAGGGCCACGGGGCAGGGGAGTGGTGGAGTCTGGATGAACTTGTTACCCAGGAGCAGAGCCACCATGGCCAGGGTGGGTGCACAGGCGTCCCGACTCCGCCTGGCCAGCCCACAAGCCTGGGGGCAGGTATACAGTGCCCACCGCTTAGCACATGGGGAAACTGAGGCCAGAGGCAGAGAGACCCATGCCGGGTCAGAGGGGGCTTCCAAGCCCACGTGCTGGGGAAGGGCTCCCGTGTGGGAGGCTGAGCGGTAGCCGTAGCGGATCACAAGCAGGGGTGGGGCCCGTCAGGGCTGGCCAGAGGGCAGGGACTGACCCCTGAGAACCCTCCCCACGCTGAGTTCTCGGCAGTCTTTTGTATGCTAACACATCAGGACCTCCCTGTCCCCATCCTAGGCTCAGCTTGTGCAAGTCCTTCAGGTCTTGGTCAACACCCACCTCCCCAGGCAGTGCTGCAACAAAGCCACACGGTCCTCAGGAAAAGCAGCAAAGCACCGCACTCGGGAGGGGTGGGGTGGGAGGGCGTCAAAGAAAACAAACCCCCCTCGCCCAGCCAGGGGCAGGTCTCAGCTCCTTCTTCCCAAAGCTGAGCACGTCTGCTCTGCTGGCAACGTACCCCCTTGGGCCTCAGTTTCCCCAAGTGAGAAAGAACTGCCCGCCAGTGCCCCCCAGCGTTGCCGGTGTCATTGCTGAAGGCCTGAACGGCTGCACCCCAGGGGCGTGACCGGGCAGCCTGCTCCTCCAGGTCGATCCTGCACCTGGCCTGGGGCACAGGTGTGCAGAGACCCTCAGGCTCCAGGCGGAGGCTCTGGGCATGCGCGTCTGCTTCGACAAGGGTTGGGCTGTAGACGCGTTCACGCAGCAAAGCCGGCTTTCAAACCTGGGGCTCCGGAGGAGTTTCCTACACCCCAGCCGAAGCACGACGGTGAGCCCTCATCAAAACACTCTCGAAATCAATCATCAAGTACGCTAACTGCCAGCCCTCCCTCCGTCCCGGACCCCGGAGCTCATCCCGGCCCGGCAGCCCCGGGACCTCGGGCAGCGTTCCCCCTCCAGGCTCAGTTTCCCCACCTGTGAAGTGGGGGTGGGGGGCCAGCCAGGAGCACCTCTCCGCAAAGCGAGGCCCCTTCCCCACGTCCGCCGCACCGACTTCCCCTGCACCGAGCCGGCGCCGCACCGGGAGAGGGCGCGCACCTGGGCGGGTGGGCGGCTGGGCGCCGCCGCCTGGTTTCGAACCGCCTGCAGCCGGGCTTCGGCTCTGCCTGGGCGCCGGCCGAGACGGCGGAGAGGGTCGGGAAGGCTAGTTCTAGGGCGGGTGTCCGGCTGGGGGCCGTCCCGGAACCGGCTGTGCGCCCCTTCTCCCGGCTGTGTGCTCCTGCCCCCACGGCTGTGCGCACCGTCTCCCCGCCTCCTCCGTGCCGCCCGCCTCTCGGCTTCCCTGTCCGTGAAATGGGTGCAGAGCCCCGCTCGTGGCCCGCGGCCCCGGCGCTCACCTGTGCGGTTCCCCGGGGAGGGCTCCGCGTCCCCCGCGCGCTGCCCGGGCTTCGCCCTGCGGCGAGGGGTAGCGACCGCCCGGGGCATCCCTGCGCTCCGCGGCGCTCTGCGGGGACTGCGGGGCCCGAGCCCGAAGGGCGGGGCAGCCCCGGACACGCCCCCCACGGGCCCCGCCCCGTGGGTCTGGGGGCGGGGCCGGCCCCGCGGGAGCCCCAACCCTCAAGGGGCCAAGCTGGCAGTGCAGGAAGTCTCGCTCCACGGCCTTGCACGGGCTTTGCCCTCGGCTCCCGCCCCTGCGAACACCCCGGTCCCCCAGGCCAGATGTCCTCTGTGAGGGGCACATGGTGACCCCGCCTAGGTCTCCGTGGGCCAGGCCCTCTGAGCTAGGGGTAGATGTTGTAGGTCTGCACTGAGGAACCCCAGGTGCCAGGGGCGGATTCAGACCCCTGGGCTCAGCTGTGCCCGCACCTACACACCCCGGGGGACCTGCCCGCTCCTGGCTCGCTCCCTCCGGCTCAGCTCCTTGGTTCCTGGTACCCGGCTGGGTTGGGAGCTGCGGCCCGCCCCTTCCTCTCCCTCTGACCCCGCCCAGCCCAGGCAGAGCCCCCAGCCCTAGCAACGGCCCAGGGGCCTCTCCTACCATTGACACCGGAGCTGTAGCCCTGCGGAGCAGGGGGAAGTTTCCTTAGCAGAAAGAACAGCAGATGCAAAGGTCCTGAGGTTGGAATATTTTGGAAGCTTGAGGAACAGCCAAAAGTCCGGTGGCTGGCTCAGAAAGTCTGGGAAGGTGGGCCAGGTGGACAGGACTCGTTCTGGAGGGCCTGGCAGATGGCAGCAGAGAAGTGAGAGCTCCCCTGGGACCACAGAGTAGCTTTCCAGCAGAGCAGCCCCTCCCCACCTCTGCTCTCCTAGCCCAGTAGAATCTGTGAGGGGCCTGCCCCTCTGCTGGGTGGGAGTTGCTTTTGCCCCATCTCTAGTCCCCCCTTCAGACCTGTGCACCACACATGATGAGTTTCTTCGATTCCCTTGACCAAGCAGGTGTTTTCCATTTGCCACATCGGGAAGCCAGGTGAGTCCACAGGGCTCCCTCCAGACCATGCTAGGGGACTGGAGGTCGGGAATTCCCTTCCAAATGCCCCCCAGCCCATCTCCAGGGTTTGCACACACGGCTGGGAGGGGAGGCGGGATGGCCTCCAGGAGCCCAAAATGCTGAATGGGGCCTGACCACTTAGGGTGTGTATGTTTTCTGGGGCTGCTGTAACAGGGGGCCACAGGCTGAGTGCCTTAGGACAACAGCAATGTGCTTTCGGGGTTCTGGGGGCCCGAAGTCTAAGATCAGGTGTCAGCGACCCACGCCCCCACGGGCGCTAGGAAGGATCTGTTGCAGGCCTCCCTCCGCTTCCCACAGTTCCTTGTTGTGGCAGCACCGTTCCAGACTTCACGCAGCTGGCTCTCCCTTTGTATGTTTCTGTCTCTGTGCCCAACTTTACCCTCTTTTATAGGGACACTAGTCTTACCAGATTAGTGTCAGCTTTTTTGACCTCACTGTAACTTGGTTACCTGGAGAAAGATGCTGTCTCCAAACACAGCATGTTCTGGGGTGCTGGGGGTTAGGACTTCAGCACTTGAATTTTGGAGGTGGGGTGGGTGCAGTTCAGCCTGTAACAGGTGGTATCAAGGTCAGGGACAGACATTTTTCTTGGTGTGTGGCTTGGTTGCGTGTTCTGGGTGTTCAAGCACGTGGTGCTGGCCTCCTTCTATACCGTTAGACAGCTAGGGGTAGCCGAGGACCTCTGCCACAGCCTGGGGGAAACCATGTCCCTCGTCACGGCTCAGAACACCCGCTCGCCATCAAAGCCATCTCCAGAAGCAGCAGGGGACACTGGGGTTGGTTTTCGGGGTGGGTCCATAGCTGATATGAAGAATGAACTGAGCTGCCCCATCCACTGTTTCTGGGGCCTCTTGGAGAGTCCAGCAACTGTGTGCACGAAGGGAAACTGAGGCCCGGGAGGGAAGGCACTTGGCCCACCTCAGATGACCGACTGCCTGGGCCACCCCCCTGCCCTGACACCTCATCCCCCCATCTGGGGCAGGGACCGTGGCTCTGACAGTCTCCCCCCATGCTGTGGGCCTTAATGTTGTCATCTGAGGGACAGAGAAGGTTGTGCCACCTTCCTGAGGCCACGGAGGCTGTGACACGACCAGTGATGGAGCTGTGCCACAGAGGAGGCCACACAGGCCCCACAAGTGCTCGCACTTACTCCCCTTCCCACCTGCCCCTGACTCTCCCAGCTGCCCAGGACCCCAGCCTCTCTGTGTCCCGGCCCAGACTGGGAGCAGTGCCTGGACTATGCCCAGCTCGTGTCTCTTTGCCCTTGGGTGTCAGCCTCCTCCTCCAGGAAGCCCTCCCTGTTTACCTGCCCCTACAAAGCTGTTCTGTGTATGTGTGTGTGACCTCAAAGCCTGTACTGTGTCTAAAACAGAGAGGACGAGGCCTCCCCCTGTGCCAGTGGACGAGGCCGGGAAGGAACTTGTGGGTGGCTGTTGGAGAGGAAAGAAGAGCCCAGCACAGAAGCCTGAAGAACTGATTGAAGCCTTGGCCTCTCTGCGTTTGGGGGTCTGGCCCCACCCTACTGCCTGCTCCCCGTCTCAGTTTACAGCTGGGAGCAGACAGTATGCTAGAACATTTGTTGAATGAATGACCTTGTGGAAAGGAACCAGGGAGGGGAGAGGGGTCTGAGGCCCTGGGTCTCAGTGTCCTGCTCTGTAAAATGGGCCAACACACATGCTGCCAGAAATGCCAAGGGGATGGTGAGCGTCTACCCTCTTCCCAAAGAGGGGACCCCTCTTCCCGAAGGGCTGCCCCGGGTTGACTGATGTGTCTGTGGGCCCTGGTGGCCTGGGGCACGGGGGACTGTACATAAGCCTGGTGGGGGGCAGGGGTGGTTATTGGTGTGTTTCCCTCAAATCGGACAATAACTGTAGAAAGGCTAAATGCTTTTCTGTTTTTCTTTAAATATTCCTGATTTTTTTTTTTGCTTCTCCTCGATAGAAGCATGAGATTTCCATCCTAAAAATCTTTCACAATGGCCCAAGTCGGGAAAGTTCCATCGCAAGATGGCGGGAGTTAGGGAAGCAATGTGGCCTCATGGGTTGTCTTTTTTTTTTTTTTTTAATTAAAAGCAATTTTCAATAAAGTAACCTGAGCTTGTAGCTCCAATGAGCTGAATGAGTGGGGAGAACTTTCCCCACAATGGTGCCCTCCGTGCACACGGGTTCTCCAGCTGCCCCACGGGAAGGCGGCAGCCTGGTCGCCTTCTGCAGGTGAGCCCCTGCCTGGAGCCCGCTACCTGCCAAGGCCCGGCTCTGAGTGCCTACCTGTCCTCCCTGGCCGGCGGCATGCACACGCCAGCTAGCCTGGGCTCTCAGGAGGGAGAGGGGTGGGTCCCCCCAGGTGATGTCGAGCTGCCACCCACAGGTTCACAGTGGCGGGGACGAAAGCAGGTGGTGGATTCACAGACTAGGTCCCGCCAGCCCCTCCTGCACACCAGGCCTGCCCAGGAGCCGGGACACAGTGGGCACGGGAGGGACACGGCCTGACGGGCTGCCCCCCACAGCTCCTCCGTCCCCATCTCTGGGCCGCAGGTCACTGTTTCCTGCCTCTTGACTCTTCTTTGTGCCGTCTGAAGTCCCTGCAATAAAACGTTTAAGGGTAAGGCACCTATAAATGACAGGACAGTCTGGATTCCACCGTGAAAAGATGCGGGAGAACGCTCGTTTGCAGGTAGGGAGCCTGAAGCAGAAAGGGACTGTCCCGTCCAGGGCCACACACCACGATGAGAGGGTGCCGGCCCTGCCGGGGGCGGGCTTGTCTTCACAGCCCCCAGGGCTCCCAGGCAAGCCGAGCTGTAGCAGGTGCACAGGAGGGTCAAGGACAATCCAGGGGCTTAGCGCTCATGAGCCAGCTAAGCTTCTTTGAGGCCTGCACCTGCCCAGTGAGTCCCCAGTCACCAGAGAAGTGAAAGCCTGCTGCCCACGCTCCCAGCTGGCCTCCGAGCACAGGCCCTGTGCCCAGCGACCCCCACCGGGCCCCCTTGTCGCCAGGTGGGTGGCCTTGGGTGAGCCCCGCCCTCTCTGGCCTCCATTCTGGTCCCCACGTCCCCCAAACCAAGCCCGCCAAGGCTCAGAACTCTCCTGCAGGCGCGTCAGAGGCCCAGGCCCAGGGAGGCATTTCTGGGCCCCTATAGAGCAGCCTCTCATGAGACCTGGGAGTCTGGCCAAGGCCAGGCAAATGGACAGGCCAGAGAGCCCTGGTCCCATGCAGCTGCTGGGAGGGCTCCTGTTTCACAGATGAGGACACGGGAGCCTGGAGGGAAGGGTCTGCCCCTAGCGACACAGCTCATCCCAGATCTTCATGAAAGGCCCAGTGGCCAGGGAAAGACTCCCCGGCCCTCTGTGCCTCTGTTTGCCCACCTGCATAATGGGTGTGCTAGCAGTCCTCCTACCTGGGCTGAAGAGCCGACAAGCTGTGAGGTGCCTCTGAGCATGTCCAGGGAGGCCCACAGTCAGGGCCGGCAGGAGGGGCTCCGGTCATCGCCAGAGAAGGTCTGCCGGACAGCAGGGTGGAAGGGGCTGTGCACCTGCTCTCACCCCCTTACTCCCTGTGCTCACAGCCATGCTTTCCGGTGACCATCTCGAGCACATGGCTGTCTTCATTTTACGGGTCGGAGACTGAGGCTCAGGCCTGTGAGCCTCACAGTTTGCTAAGGGGCTGCCCTAGTTGGCTATAAGAGACAGAAATCCAGCATCAGCCCAGGGGCGAGGGTGAGGACTTCTGAGAAATGCCCTTGTGGTTCCAGGTCCCAGGGCAGGGTCCTGCCCTGCCAACATCCAGCCGCCGCCGCCCAGGGACGCGCTGGGCCATGTGCTCATTTGTCCCTGGGCCAGTCGCTGGAGCCAAGCCTGGGTGCACGAGGACCGGGGCTCCTGGACCCTGGGGCACAGTGGATACAGCTTACAACGGCCACATCATTTCTGCTCCCGAGGCTGCCGTCCAGACCCATCTGCAGAGGGCTCACCCCCGGGCTCCCACGCCTCTGCCCACGGCGGCCTGAGCTGGCTTCCAGGAGCACCTGTCCCAGAAGACAGAAGTGCACGTTGCCCCTTTCTCCGAGCCTGGGAGTGGAAGCTCACCTCTGTTTTACTCTGTTCATCAAGCAGCTGTGGAGCTCGGGTTCAAGGAGCGGAGACAGACCTCACCTTCCAGGGCTACGATGCTCAGCAAATTTGAGAGCCATGTGGGGGCCTGGGCACTGGGCCAGCTTGCCCCAAACTCTCCTTGTGTATCTGCCAGGCACCTGCATGCCAGCAGCCTGCCCCAAAGCAGACAGTAAGATCAGATTCAGAACCCACAGGTGGGTGTGAGCCCGCAGAGGTCTGCTGGAACCCACACGCACAAGCAGGTGCACACATGGGAGACCCAGGGGCACCGAGCATGGGGTCAGTGCTAGAGAGGATGCAGGTCACGTCGTGACCCGGGAGCTTCCCCATGCTTCGAGACTATTCACGGGAATGTGCACTCTGTCAATCTAGCCACAGGCTGTCGTGACACCGTCTAGGTGCGTGTGTGTAAAGCCCGAGAGCAGACACCGGGTCTCTGTTTGAGCAGGCCACTGGGGGCACGCCCGCAGCCCCGCCCATGCGGCACATGGACTTTCCTTCTCAGCCTGGGTGGGTCCAAGCTCGCGTGGCCATCCCGGGTTTGCTGCACTCTTTTCTCCCTCGTCCCCTGCACCCCCACGCTCCCGAGACCCCTGGAGACCACCTTGTTCCCGGCTCCTCTGTGAGGCTCAGGGAGGGCCAGGCCCTGATGGTGAGCACAGGCTGGATCTCAGTGTAGCTACACACTCACTGGGGCCCCTGTACAGTGGACAACCTGCTCAACTGAGCACGGTGCTCCTTCGTGGGGAGCATGCTGCTGCAGACTTCAGAGGGCTGGATGCTTCCAGGTCCTGCAGAGGGCAGCCACCACCTCTGCAAGCCAGACTCAAAGGGATGATGAGGCTGACCAGCCCCTGCTCAGCCCTCCCTGTCTCCCCTGTCTTCCTGTCCTATCGTGGAGTGCCGCCAGGGGCTGCTCTTACCGCCAGCCTCTGTGATCTCCTGGGTCCACAGCCCTCCGTAAAATTGACTTTCCTCCCATCCTACCCAGCACTGTGGCTCTGCTGGTGGTTTCTTACTCAGCACAGGTGCCACCACCTCCAGGAAGGCCTCCCTATGACCTGGGCTGGGAAGACCACAAGCAGATTCTACCTGGAGTACAGGGACCACACTGGCTCATCTCTGTGGCCCTGAACCAGAGCTCCGGCCCGGATCATCAACAACCTTGGCATCTGGCATCGGCAACCTTGAGCTCAGACCCTGGTGCCGCTGGGGTGCTTTGGGCAGACGCCACCCGGGCCCACCCTGCCTCCTCAGCCAGGCCCCGCAGCGCCCGAGGCTTCCCCTGAGGCCCCTCCTGATGGTCTTTCATTTTCTGTGCTCTGAGGCTGTGACGGTGACCTTGGAGGGACACCCTCCACCCCCACCAGGTCTCACCACTGCCTGGAGATGGTGAAGGACGCCCTGGGGCTGGTCCCCTGCACACCAGCCCGTGCAGAACCACACCCATGTCCTCGCACTCGGGGCGGGGGTGGCATCCACCTGCCTTCACCACCCCAGGCCGGGCACCGGACGACTAGCCCCAAGCCCCAGGGCCCACCGAATTACTCAAACCGCCAGCCGTCGGCCTACTCACCATGGTTGCCGCCTACTTCCCACGGAAACCACAGGAACAGCTCTTGCCATGCTCCCCTCTCCCTCTGCCCCCTGCCCGACCCCTCCTGGTGGCCCCCCTTGTGTGGTGTGCCCTGGCTTGCTGGCCCCTGGGGCAGGACGGCCCTGAGGTGACGGTCCCCCTGCCGCGAGGGAGCTGTGCCACGGGGGCTCTCCAGTGCCACAGGAACAGCCACACACTACCAGCATCACACAGGGTCACTCTGCGACAAGGACACGACGCTCCCCAACCTTGTCTACGCGAGGTCCCTGGGCAAAGGTCAGAACAGCAGGCGTTCTCCAGACGCTGCCTCCTGGCCTGGCACAGCTCCTCCCTCCCTCTCCCACTTTCTGGGAAAAGTAACGATACTCAAGCACCAACGGGCCACGTCCTATTAAAGCCGCCCGGCCTCACTGGCCCCTCCTCAGTCACCTGGTGCCAGCCTGGCCCCCGCCCCTTGGCGCCCCTACATGAGACACCGGCACTCCCCGCAGCACAGGCTGCTCCTGACCACGACGGCCGTCAACCCCGCTGTGTCCCTGGGGCTCGGCCAGGAGGGATCCAGAGGCCATGCTCCAGTTACCTCCAGACCAGAGTGGCTCCACACACACCCTGTGTCCACGTCCTGAGGCCACCGCAGATAAGTGCCACAGACCAGGGGGCTTAGGATGCAGGGGCGCGCCCGCTGTTCCCCGCCCGGGGCCTGCGCTGCTGCCATGTCTGCTCTGCCTTCCAGCTCTATGTACCCTCTCCCTCTTCCTGCAGGGACCTCCTCGTAGCTACAGCCGCAAAGACCTTATTTCCAAGCTATGTCACAGTCTGACGTTTCAGGTGGACATGGCCTCTGGGGGGGACGCTATTCAACCCACCAGTCACTTTGGCCTTGCGTTCAGAATCGATCCTCCCCATCCCCACAGCTCCGAGTCCTAAGCCACTCCTAAAGGGGAGAGGGAAAATGCGCGGAGGGAGGGAGTCGTGGGGAGCAAGTCTGAGGCCCGCAGAGCAGGCGGCAGAGACCTCAGGGCCTGAGAAGAGTCCTTTGTGGCCTGATGCTCCGTCCTCTGGGCACGTGGCCGTGGCTCTGCTCTCTGGGGCCCTGGGCACCCTGCTGGGGTTCACGCCACCAGACAAGAGCCTCGCCTGGGGACCCCACTTCTGTCCCCACGCTGGTCTGAGAGGGTGGCACCCTCAATCTCTCCAGCAACCGGTGTTCCCACAGCACCTTCCGGGTCTCTTCAGACCGCAGCTCTGGGATGTATTTCCTAATTTAACAATCTGGGCAGGTTCCCTTTTGCCCAACAGCCCCTGCCCTACTTGTCCCCCGCACCCCAGGTTTCACCACAAGCAGCTTCGTTTGGAAATGTCCTCAGCTAAGCATCCAAGTTCGTCCCTTACCATGTCTCTGCGCTCCACCTGGGAGCGCGGTTCAGCGGGTCTCTGCCACCTTCACTTCCCCTGCACTCTTCGCAGAGGAGCCTTCATCATCCCTATTTCTACCGAGAAGCTCTTGGGGGACATCGAGGCACCTTCCGTCACACGCCCCACACTCGTCCAGTTCCCAACTCCACAGCCGGTCCCGCCGTCAAGCCTTTCCTGGCACAAAGTCGTCGCTGTTTTGCTGGACCTGTTGTACAGACCGCCACGAAGTTGCCAACAACAGTTAAAACAATAGAAATGTATCATCTCTCAGTTCTGGAGGCCGGGACCCTGGGGTGAAGGTGTGGGCAGGGCCACACTCCCTCTGCAGGCGCGGGGGAGGGCGCCTTCCGCCCCTGCTCGCTCTGCCATCTCCAGATCTCCACCATGTCCAGCTGCGTCCCGCCGCTGCCGGGCTGTCACGTGGCCGTCCCCAAACGTCCTCTCCTCTTTTGATATGGACCCAGTTATGGGGTTAAGGTCCGCTCCATCCTTATTTTAACTAGCTACATCTGCAAAGACCTTATTGCAATAACGTCACATTTTGTGGTTCCAGGTGGACATGGATCTGGGGGGAGACCATCCAACCTAAGACACCTGTGTTGGCTTGTTTCCCTTCTCCATCTTATTCTCCACCCACTAGTTTTCCTAGGTGGCCTCCCAAATAAATTCCTTGCATTCAACCAGTGTAGCAAGATCTGCTACTGAGAGAACCTTACTTGACATGGCCCCCTGCTCCAAGCTCCTGGGACCCACTGAAGGCACGGCCCCCACTCCGAGCTCCCGGGGACCCACCGAAGACAAGCCCTCCCATGCTGAGCTGTCGTGGACCCGCTCTGGGAGGGTGAGGATGATGGCCCCTTCCTGCAAGGTTTTGGGAGGACATAGGAGAGAATGCTGTGGGCTCTGGGCTGAGGACCACATGCACTTCCTGCTCTGGGGACTGGGGGTCCTTGGGAGTTACCCTAGCATTTTTCTTGAAGTGAATGGGCTGCTTAGTTGTCAGCAGTTTCCTGGTGCCCCTTTGGGGGCAGACGTTGTGTTTTAAGGTGTCATTTGCTTCTCCGGATTTTGACAAGGCACAGGGAGGCGGAGCCCCCGTCAGGGCTGGAAACTCACAGCACAGCAGGCAGAGCCGGCCTTGGCAGGAGAGGGGACAGTGTCGTCCCTCTCAGGGATACTGCCACCGCATTCAGGCGGGGAGAGAGCACCAGGGCAGGGCATTGTGGAGGTCGCAGGTGGGTCCCTACAGACGGTGGCTGCAGGGTGGGACGGGCAGCGGTGAGCAGGAAACTTTACTCCACAAGCTTTATTCTCACAGCTGCTTCAGGGGAAGTCAGAGAAGGGTCTGTTCCCCAGTCCTGGTTTGGGCCCTCTGGTCCCCACACCACCCAAGGTTGGGGGCCATCGGGACCCACCCTGACCAGGGAGGAGGGAGCTGGTCTGCGATGCTCCCACCGGTGGTGCCAGCACGGCTCGGAAGGCTTGAGCACATGGAGTGGGAGGGAGGGGAGCCTGCAGGCTGCAGCCGTGCCGTGGGCCAGGGGTCTCTGTCCTCGTTCCGCGCCCGCAGGCGGGCGCCAAGCCCAGAAGGCCAGCCAGCCAGCGGGGCCGGGCTGGCCTTGGACTCAGCAGGGCAGAGGGGGCTGGTTTTCCAGGATGGAATGTGCAGAATGTGGGGTGGGCACCTGGCTACGCCCCACAATGTGTCCCGGCCCTGCCCACGTCCTTGGGCCCTCAGCTTCCTCCTCATAAATTGGCAACAGCAGTGGGTGTGCGACTGTTTGACCAGGGAGCAGCCTGGCCCCTCGTCACAGCTGGCTGCTTCTGGAACACCCGGAGGCCCTGGGATGCCTCAGACTCTCCCGGGGACCACCCGGAACCCCTCAGGACCACAGGGAGCGCTTAGGGATCATGGCTGCATCATCTGGGGGAAGATGGAGATGCTGAGGTGACAGGTGGGCAGGCCTGGACTGAATGCCTCTGGAGTGCCAGGCGCTGCCCACACGCACCTGCCCCTGGTGCATACAGACTCCTCCGTTCCTGCACCAGGAGGCTGGGTGGGAGCCTGGGTGCAGAGGAGTAGGGTCCCGCTGGGGGAGGGCGTGAGAGTCTCAGGTGCTGTTCTGGGAGGCTTCCGTGATGCTTTTCTCCCCGTGTCAGACATCCGAGGTGACCCCCATTCAACTGCCCACTGGAAGCCCCGTGGGGGGGGTGTCTGAAAGGGACGGGCCTTGGGGGTCCGCGACACCGCCACCGTCAGTTGCCAGCTGGGTCTCCGGGAAGGATCCATCAGAGGTGGCTCACCTGCAGACACGCTGCGCACAGCTCTGGGGAAGACGAGCCCACCTTCCTCCCTGGACGCCCAGTGCCAGGACCGTCACACCCCAGGAGGTGGGCAGGCCCCTCGAGAAGCTGTGGGGGCCAAGGCTAGAGCTCCCCACGGCCTGGGCTCTGGGGCCTGACCCTGCCATGCCTGTGTGCATGCTGCTGTCCCCTGGGCAGGGGAGTGGAGGACAGGCACAGCTGCAAGTGGGACCCAAATGCCCCTCTGCCAGGGCTTTGGGGCATGGAGGCCCCTCTGGGTCTCTGCAACAGGACCAGACGTCCCAGGAGGACATGGCTCTGTCCCCAAGACCCGGAGAGTGCTGGGCCCTCACAACCTCAGGCACCCACGGCTGCTCTCTGAGCCTCGGTTTCCTCATCTGTAAAATGAAGATTCTGGACCCCAAGTGCTCAGGGGCCGCAGGCAAAGAACAGTGTCCCAGGCCTTCGCCACAGCTGTTGGCAGATACCAAGCACCTGCTACGAGCCAGGCCCCGTTGTGGGTGCCGCGTCCTGCCCTGGGAGCCTCTGTGCTACATGGGGGACAGAGGTTCGACAACAGGGCACATATCCACACACACAGTAGAGAGGCTGACGCACAGGTGCGTCCAGCAGGGTCTCAAAAAGACCCACGGGAAGTGGGAAGGGGGCGGGTCCAGTTCTGGGGCCGGGAGACCTGGGTGTGGGGCATGGGGGCAAAATGAGGCCGGATGTGGGCAGGGCGCCGTCTGACCCCTAGTGCAAGAAACCCACACGAGGCATGTGCACCGTGCCCGCTGCACGAACAGGTGGATGAAGCGTGAAGGAATGACGGCCGGCGCAGCCTCTCACTCACTGTGTGACCTGGGGCGAGTGTATTTCCCTCTCTGGGCCTGTTTCCTCAAGGCTAAGACGCCTCTGAGCGGTAACTCTTCTCAGCAAGTGGCTGGCTCCTTCCACTTTCCAGGACCGCAGGGGATGCCACCAGCGCCTCCTCCGGGCCTAGCGATCGTGCATAATGACGGGCGGGGGGGGGGTCGGGAGCCTCGGAACCCCTGACGGGAGCCTGGGCAACAAGCACCATGCAGGACCTCTGTGGAGGGGCCCCTGTGCGCTCCCCTCCCCCATTCCTGTCCCTTTGTCCTCTACTCTTCCTCCTGTGGAAACCCGCTCAGGCAGACCCCTCACTCCCACCACGGTCCCTGAGCCTGGCATCAGGCTGGGCAGGCGGGCATCGCAGACCCCATCCCATCCTCCTGTCCGGCAAGCTTCAGGACCGGCCCCCTTCCCCACCTCTGGGGAATGGCCCCTCGTGCCCGCAGGGTGGGGGCTGCTGGGAGGGGAGGAGGAGAAGCGGCAGCGGGATGAGGACGCAGGTGGAGAGGCTCAGAGCTTCTGCCCTGTGTGGGTGGGCAGGAGAGTGAGCCCCGGCCCTGGGCTCCAGGGCAGGACGTCGGGCTGGGAAGGAGCCCAGGCCCTGGGGACAGACGTGCCCACTGGGGCCTCACACTCTGCGGGAGTCATGTCCTGAACAGTTCAAAACTGCAGCCTCTGACTTGCCCATCATGGGGCTCTTCCTGGAGACCTGCCAGGGACCCATGGTCCTGTCTCCACCAGCACCCAGATCGACCCCGCGGCAGCCAGCCAGGCCCGCTCACACTCCCAAGACCACCCCGCAGCACCCGCCTCTCAGAGCAACCCCAAAGGAGACACTGGGGAAACGCAGGGCCAGGCCCTGTGGCCCCCAGCCCGCTCTGCGGGCCCCTCGTGGCCCTGCCCTAGGGCTGGGCGCTCTTCCTGCAGCACCTGCCCAGGAAGGTGGTCTCCCAGGGACCTCCCCTCCTCTGACCGCTCCTCCACACCCGGGCACCACTCCCCACACTGCAGGAAACGTGGCTCCACACAGAGGGGACTCCTTCCCGCACAGCCTCAAGGCCCAGTCCAAAACGGGCAGTGGAGGCATGCCTCCCAGTCCTGCTACAGCCACAGCCTGTGGGGCCCACGGCTGGCCCCGGGGCTCTCCCGTGGACTGCAGAGGACTCTGGGGGGCGGGGGCGGGGTTAGTATGCCCACCTCAGGGCTGCCCCGTGAGGGCAGGGCCCTGCCTGAGGTCACCATGGAAACCTGTGCGGGGGTACCCCTGGCTGCTGGGCAGGACAGAGCCCAGAGAACTCACTGGGGGGCTGGCCGGGAGGACCCCAGGTGGGCACCTGCTGTGGGGGGCCTAGTTTCACCCCTGACCCTAGTGGAGCGCCGGCATACCCAGTGGGTCAGTCCCAGCTGCCCCCTCGGTCTGGAGTTCTGGGACCTGCGTGACCTCCTGTGACTCAGTTTCCTCAGCTGTCAAGTGGGAACATCCCAGACAGGGTGCCCCTGAGAAGAACCCACTAGACTTGAGGATGTAGGAGGCCTCAGTGAGCGCAGAGAGCAGAGATCGGAGAAGGGACCGCACCAGGGAGAGGAGCCGGCTGGGCCCAGGCGCATCACTGCCTCCCCCACCCATAAGGGTAGGACCTGCTCCACGTAGGCCTAGCTGTGCCCTCACCCTCTCCCCCGCCTGACCAGGGGTCGGCCCACTTTGGAGGCCCTGCCCTGAGGCTGTGCCCAATTGCTGGCTGCCAGCATTTATTTTCGCAGACCAGCACTGCCTGCTGCTGGCCAGGGGAGACAGGCACAAATCCCCACGTGATGCAGGGGCAGGCCTCTGTTGGCCTCTGTGGAGTTTCTCAGGGAGGTCCCATGGGGATACCCCCAGCAACCACTGGCCCCACCAAACGGGGAGGCGGGCTGCGGGGTCAGGAACCGGTAGACGGAGGTGGAGTCCAGAGCCAGTCACAGTTCAGCTCACGCGGTACAGACGGTGGGGGCGGGGCTACGGGGAGGGAAAGCATGCCTGCAGACCTCCATCGGGGGTCCCCGTGCACCCCCAGGAGCTCCTTCTGCCTTCCGGAGCTGAGCGTCCCGTAACAGACAGTCCATCTGCACCCCGCTCCAAGCCACGCTGCCGGGGCTCTTCGTGGACACACGCTGGGTGTGTGGGCCCACTTCCTTCGCCTCAGGAAGGCCCCTCCAGGGTGAGGTGCCCCGAGGCTTGTCCGCCCCCCGCAGTCTGGGAGCCCCGCAAGCCAGTAACAGCCTCTGACACCACCTCCCTGCGGGGGTGGCCACAGGGCCAGGACACCTGGCCGCGGCTTAGCTCATGGGGCTGCTAGGCCCGAGTCCCCACGGGCAGCCACGCTCAGGGCCTCCAGCCACTGCTGCCGCAGGTCCGCTGATGGCGTGCTCAGGTACAAGGCCTGCTGGGCCTGCTGTAGCCGCCACACGTGCCTGGTGTCCGGCCTCTCCGTGGGGTCCAACATGCTCACGGTGCAGCCAGAGAGGGGGATGGTGCGTGGCGGCCAGCCGTCCTGCAGCAAACGAGAGCTGGGTCAGCACCCCAGCCTCTGCGGTCCTGGCACCACAGAACAGTCCTTCCCACGGGAAGGCAGCAGAGGGGTGACTCTGAGCAGCCAGGGGAACCAAGGCTCGGGATCACAGGAACCAGAGCAGGGTTGGTCCCAGGCAGTGTGGCCCACCAGGCAGTGTGGCCCAGGCCCCTCTGGGCACTGTGGGCCTCAGACTCTGGGCTGTGAGAATCAGAGCACAACCCCCAGCACAACTGGGGGGGCAAGTGGGGGACGCACCTGGCTTTCTCCCTGCCGGTGCAGCACCAGCTCCAGGGGGTCTGATGCCGGGATGGAGGCCCACACCTCGCTCCAGGCCGCACCGCTGTCCGACACCTGCAGGTAGCTGCAGACCAGGCTGGGCTGGGGGTCCACAGCCACTGGCTTCTGGAGACACAAAGGGTGGGTCAGGGGCAGCCTCGCTGCACGTGTCACCCTCATCGCGGGGGGGGGGGCAGGCCTTGCCTCCTGGGAACATGCTGGGTAAGGGCCTGGGCCAGCCTGACCCACCCCAGGGTCACCACAAGGGCCGGGGGTATGAGGCTGGACCCCTCTAGGGGACTGAGACTATGAGTGGCGCCAGGCTAGAAATAACGAAAAAACAAGGGAAAATGGAAGAGCCAGAACCAGAGTGTGGCTCACAGGGAAGGACTGTGTGTATTCCCGTTGAACACAAGCACACACCACGAACACGTGTACCACGTGCACACACACTGAACACACACTGAACACACACACACACATCTGTCCTCGCACGAGGGACGCCTACTGCTCTGAGCACGGGCTGCAGAGGCTGCCAGGGACACCGGCTCCCGTCGGGAGGTTCCCAGTGTCCGGCCTGCCTACCTCGGTGATGTGCTTGGGCTCCTCGGGGGCCGCCTCGGAGCTGGGGCTCTCGGGCACCGCCTGCTGCGTCAGGAAACACTCTCGGCAGACGCGGCTCTGCCTGCCATTCTCAGCCTTGAACTCGGAGCACTTCCCACAGATGACCTGCAAGGCAGAGGGCACCTGTGACCCCGCCTCCCAGGGACAGAAGACTGCCCGGGAAGGGGCTGGAGGGACACAGCATGTGGAGGGGAAGGGCTTCTCCTCAGGAGCCTGGTCAGAGGGCAGGGACCCCAACGCTGGCCCCGCTGGCCATCCGGGACTTGCCTCCTCTCCTGGAGGGTCCTGGAGCCTGTGTGCATGGAAGGAACACTGGGAGGAGGCACCAAGCACATGGAAAGATGCTCAACATCACTGATCATCAGGGAAATGCAAACCAAAGCCACAAAGAGGTACCAGGTATCACCTCACACCTGTCAGGATGGCTAGTACCCAAAACACAGACAACGAGCACTGGTGAGGATGTCGGCGAGGACGTGGAGGAACCGACCCCTTGTGCATTGTTTGTGTGAATGCAAGATGGGAGAGCTGCTGTGGAAAACAGGTATCCATTCCCAAAAAACCTGAAAATAGAATTACCCTACGATTTAGCAATTTCCATGATTTCTACTGGATTTCTATTTCTATGGATGGTTGGATTAGTGAGTGGATGAATGGATGACGACCCACCCATCCATCTACCATCTGTCCAACCTCTATTCACATACCCACCATCTAACCATCCACCAACCCACCCAGCATCCATCTTTCCATCCTCTATTCACCACCATCCATCCATCATGCCATCCAGCCACTCACCATGCATCCACCCATCCATTCATCTATCCACTTACCTATCCACCCCTCTATCTAACCGTCCGTCCGTCCATCCATCCACTACTCACACACCCATCCATCGCCCATCTATCCATTCATTTGAGGACTCATCCATTTACCTCTCCTTCCCCCAGTGGTCCAAGGTTTCATGCAAGGGCGTGACAATGAACACCACGCCCAGCACAGTCGCTGGTGCCCTCTGGAACACCAGTTCTAAGGAGCTCTGTGCTAAGACCCACCTGCTAACATACATTTCATTTTAATAACTTAATCTAGATACTTGAATCAACAATAGTCCTTTTACCAGGAATAACCTTCCCTTTCAATACTATCAACTTCAGAAGCCCATCCTCAAGAGAAAGGGTTTTGGGGGCTCTGTGAGGAGAAACGGAGATGGTGACCACTTGGTGTGCCAGCTGAAGGTGGCCCCACATCCCACAGGCCCACCCAACCTTCAGCACCTTGGAGCACCTGGATCCAAGTGGCAGGAGGGAGCTCCCCCCATGACTGCACCCGCACCTCCCCGTCCCCACCGCCTCCTCACAGGGCAGGAGGTCACTCTCACCCCCTTCCTCCCAGGCACCCAGCGCTGAGCTCTGTGCTTCCAAACCTGGCACCTTCTCAACCACAACAGCGTTGGTCAGACACCGGAGCCGACCAGAGAAAGGAGGTTAGCGTTGACGTCCGACGGGATGTCGCCTGTCTGCTCCGGGGCGCCAGCCCTAGCTTGTGCTAGAGGGGACGCCGTGGGGAGCTGCGCCCGCTCACACTCACCGCCCCACACAGCTTGCACCGGTGCTTCCTCTTGGTGATGGAGTTGAAGGTCTCACCACAGCTTGTGCAGCCCTGCTTCTCCTTGTCGCGCCTGGTCTTAGCGGACCCTCTCCTGGGCTCGAGCTACGGGAGGCAAGTGTGCAGGGACAGCTTGGTGAGCACGCGGGCAGGGCTCGCACAGAGCAACACGCAGAAGGGAATGAGGCTGGGGTGTCGTCGCCTCAGCCCTGGCCCTGCCCTGCGGTCACCATCACGCACGTGGAGGGTCTAAGTGGGTCTGGAACTCTGCCTGGACCGACCCGGCCGACACGGAGGCCAGTGACAACCTGGTGGTTCTGCACAGACAGTGCCCAGAGCCCACGCTGGGCAAATGGTCTGCCCAGCGGCCCAGGCGGGGAGGGGGTGTCCATGCCTGGTGTGGCCTGCTCCGTGGCCCTGAGGCTCAGGGGCTGCCCTGGGCCCCTGTGAGCGCTGGAGGGGTGGGTTGGGGCTGTGCTCCCCTCCACCTCTGCCAGGCTGTCTGGTCCTCCCACCCAGGAGCTGACAAGGGGAACAACAGGAAGTCCGGAAACGCAATGTGGTTTGTGTTCACAGAGCTTCAACAAGCTTTAGGACAAGTCACAACAACACCATCAATGCATTTCAGGGAGCTGGGCCAGATCTGCGGGAACCTCAGACCCCCTGCAGAGAGAGGGGTGGGCTGGGAGGGCGAGGGCAGGTCTCACTTTCCTCCATCTCCTTACTCTTTACAAACAAGCACTTCTTTCCCTCTTTGTCAATCACATATGTTGTCAAACCAAATTCTGATGTGGTCCCAGACTAAGGGAGCAGCCCCCCCCCCATGCCAGGAGGAGTCGAGGCCACAAAGAGGGACGAGGTTTAAAGCTGCCCCTGGCGCCGCTGAGGGAGAAGGACCCAATGCAGAGCGGCTCACGGCAGAGGACCGAATTTCTGCCACAAAGGGGATCGATGAGCAGAGAGACGAGACTGGGGGGAAGCAGGCCCAGAGGCTCCTACTGGCCCTTTGCGGCCAGGGTAACTTTCTAGCGGGTTGGTCACCAAGAACGTCTTGTAAAAGAGGAAGAAACACGGTAAACGAGTAGAAAGCAGACCCAACCCCTGCCCCCTCGCTGCACCCAGCCGCACCAAGGACAGCAGTACGGGAGCTGTGGGGGGGGGCCTGCGTGCCCTGCTCCCAGCCCCTGCCCGTGACACCACTTGTGTCCAGGACCCCAGCACCACGGAGGCAAGGGCTTTCACATGAGCAGGGGGCAGGCGGGGGCAGGTGCAGCATGAGGCTTCGGTGGGGGCTCAGCAGGGTCGCCAGCCGAGCCTCGGTTTCCCCATCGGGGGAGGAGTCGTACAAGGTGGGGGACAGCCCCCAGGCCCTGCCCTGCCCCTCATCAGCCATGAGACCACGGATGGTCTCCTCTCTGAGCCTCAGCGTTCCCATCCGTACAGTGGGGTTAGCAATGGCTCCTGAAGCCCATCATAGCACGTGGATCCTGGCTGACTTTGCCAATTTCGCCTTATGTTCCCACTTCTGTCCACCCCACTCGGCACTCCTCTCCTGGAGACCATCTCAGGACTGCTCAGGGCCAGACACAGGGGAGGGAGCCACCTGGGACCTGGACACAGGGCACGGAAGGAGAGATGAGGGGAACATGGCCATCCCTGAGGTCTGCCATGGCCCAGCAGCCCCCCACCCTACCCTCCACCACCCCTCAGGGTGGCCCCACAGTCCCTGTCTTCCGGGTGAGGACGCCAAGGGCCCGGAGGTGGGAGTGGTCAGCAGCAGGGTGGCTGGGCCCAAGGGCAGAGCCACGAATCACTGATGCCAGGAGGCCATGGGGGCATCCTGGGGGAAGAGGCAGGGTGAGGCCCGGAGGAGAGGGCTGACCCATGAGGGTTGGAGGCGGCGGCTGCGGTGGGGCTGGGGTATGAGGCCAAGATCAGCACCACACAGGCCAGCGGGACAGAAGGCAGCTCGGGGTGTGGGCTGAGGGGCAGCCCTGCACCAGCTCTCCCGGTGCCGTGGACCATAGCCCAGCGTGCCCACTTGGGATGCCGCTCCAGCCCGGGCCATGCAAGCTCCCGACACACAGGTCAGGAGCCCACCCGCACAGCGTGGGCCTGGTCTTCCTGGCTCCTCACACTCCCTTTCTGGATGGGTTATCAGACGCTCACAGGAGAGGGGTGCTCAGGCCTTGTCTGGGTGCTGGAACATCGACAGCCGGGCCGCGTCCTCAGGCAGGTAGAGCCGTGGCATCTGCGGGTCTGCACCCGAAGCACCCAGCCAACGGGCACAGCAGGGGCCTCTGCCCAGGGCGGGGGCTCTGATTCACGTGGGTGATTTCCGTTCCACAGCACAGACGTAGGAAGAACATTCAGGTAAGAATCATGCCCCAAAGGTGGCTTGAAACCAGGCTCTGATGGCACCTCCCAGTTGCCCCTCGGTCCTGCAGGCTGTGGACACAAGCCCTGCCCAGCCCCTCTGCTCTTTCCAGGCAACTCTGTCTAGAGCCCCAGAGGGTGGGCTCACGGTGGAAGGACAGAGATACCATTGTGCCCCCTCAGGTGGTGGCCAGGTGGTGGGGTAGGCCCTGACTTGGCATCTTGGAGGGGTGCACGTGTCCCCCCAAAGGTCTGAGCCCTGGGAAGCAATCCGTGAAGAGCTACATGAGTTCTGCAGAGCACAGAAGGCTTCAGCCACCTTGCAAAACTTCCTGGCCTGGGCCGAGCTCCTCTTAGGAAAGGGGTGCTTGCGGAACCGTGTGTCTGAGGACACCAGGGCTCAGGGAACGACACCAGCAGACACATGGGAGGCTACCTTCCTCTCTAAGTGTGCTAACAAAAAGCTTAAATCTGCAGCCAGCAAGAATCACTCTTTTGGGGTCAGAATGAAAACTCATTTTGGAGCACCTTCCACAAATGCACACTGAGCAGGTCACGGTCAAGCCCTTATGGCCAGACCTTCGCCCACACTGAGCTGCCCCAGATCTACCAACATTGTGCTCATAGCACACAAGGGGAGAAAAGCACCGGGCCACTGTCTGTTACTGTGTTTGTGTGTTGTGGGTTCTGGGCAGGTGCAAAGGCCCTGGGGCAGGGTGGAGCGAGAGGAGGGCGGGCCAGGAGGGTGAGGAAGCACCTCAGGGGGTTCATGGGCTGTGACAAGACCATCCCTCCCCCACTGCCCATGCCGCTTCCATGCTGCTTGCCTCAATGACACTACTGGGGACCACATTCTGGACCCCAGCGCCAAGAGGGAGCTTCACTGCCTGAAGAAGGGGGTTCCTCCTGTCCTTTGGCCCCTACACCTATCATGTCCCCCAAATGCTCCATCTTTCCCTGGGGCCCAAAGCTTCTCAAGGTATTCCCAACAGCCGGTAGCCCAAGGACACAGGTTGGGGGCCCAGGTTCTGCTCTTGTAAGGAGTGGGGCACTGCAGCATCTGGGTGCTCCTGTCCCGGGCCTCCCAGCATGGACCAAGGTGGGAGACGAACGTATGCTTACTAAAAATTCAGCTCATGCCAAACCCTGCTCCCTGTGGCAAAGGAGACAATGGCCGCCCCTGGAAAGCCACTTCCAGTGCCCCTTCCCAACGCAGGGTTTGGAGCAGAGACCAGGCCTGTCCATCAAGCCTCTCTCTAAGGTGGGGCCGCCCAGCACAACGACCAACCCACAAGGCCTGCACCACCTCACCGGGGGAGCTCTGGGCCTCACTGTGGAATTCAGGAGACTCATTAGCAGTTCTAGGCTGTCCGAGGGGCAGCACCAGCCAGGGGATGGGGGCCTGGGAGGTGAGGGTGTGGGAGAGGAAGGCAGAGGCTGGCAGGTTGGAGTGAATGGGGGACTCAGGAGCAAACCCCTGTCTAGGGCTCAGGCTGGGGCTCGGGCAGACAGCCCCAGTGTGGGCCTCCAGCCCTTCCCCACCAACCTGTCCAGGAGCGTCACCTGGCAGCTTGCAGGAACTACACCCCCCGGTGTCTCGGGGCACAACTGTCAGCAGGCCTCACGACTGGTGCGCCAGGGGTCAGTAACCAAGCTCCCCTGTACTGGACGCTCACGATGGGCCAGGCACACACACTCACTCCCCTAACAAATCCCCACACAACTGGCAGAGAGGAGGGGCTCCAGCACACCCACGGCCTGCCCCTGGTGGGGGGGACAGGACACAGGCTGCTCACCACCCGCCCCTGCCTGCACTGGCCCAGGTGGAGAGAAGGTGAGCAGGTGTGGATGGGGGGTCTGGGGCACCACTGCCTTCCTGGGCCTGCAGCAAGGACCTCCCTCCATCCTCCTGAGCCCAAGAGATGGGTCAGACACCGCCTCTGAGAAGCCTTCCCTGAGAGTGCCCCTGCCTGTCCTCCCGACCCCCAGGACCAGGGGGCTGACCTTTCCTCTCTGGATGGCTGAGCTGCCTAAGGATCAGGTACCACCTTGAGTCGTTTTAACCACATACTTTCCACACGAGATAAAGAACACAGCTGTGTGACGTCCACCCAACTGACCTAACAGATGTGTGGGTCCCAGCAGACGCCCCCAGCCCCCTCCCAACCGGGCCGGAGCCTATCACTGTGGGCACTCAGGGTACATGGGGGTGGCTCACCCCGGACCTCACCCCGGAGGGCTCCCTGGTCTGACCTCACCCTCTGCCGCCTGCCCCTGCTGAAGCTGGGGGGGTCACTCACCCCTGCAGCACCCCCTCCTCCACCGGCTGCCACCACAGGCTCCTCGGAGCTGGCACTCATCACCTGGAGGGAACAGAGACAGCCAGCATGAGGGGGCATCCCGGGCCACACATGGGCATCCAGTGCAGCACTGACCGCCGACAGCACCCCCAGCCCTCCGTCTGACCACAGGGTCAAGAAAAAGGCCATCGGGGCCTGTGTTTGCTAGGAGTCTGGGGACGCGTTCCTCCCTGGCGCAGTGTGGGACACCCCCGGAGGCCTGCAGCCCCCCCGCCCCCAGCAACATCGTGCCAGCCTCAGTAAGCGGCCCGGGGTTCTAGCTCCATCCTCAGGCCTTCTAGGGAGGGGGAAGCCTGCTCCTCGGGCACCACTTTGACCACAGAGATGGTTCTGAGCCCATGACGCCTCTGTTCAAGGCAGCCTGGGAGGGATGCAAAGTTCTCTTCTAAGAGATGTTCAGAAAGCAAGAAAATAGAGTAGATCTGATGCAAACATTAAGGGGCCGATAAGGCCGTGAGGAGGGCCAGCCAGGCCTGGTGCTGGGGCCATGGGGCGCTGGCCCGGGCTAGGCTGGGCATCCCTGGTTTTAAGAGGGCCTCTGGTAGGAGGTGGGAGTGAGGAACCCTTACTCTGGAGGCATGAGCAGTTGTACCCACAGGAGAGGGCTGTGGCCCGGGGGCCCCCCAATGGGCAGCTGCAGGGATCTGCCTCCTGGCTCCCCTTGGCCCCCGGGGTGGCTCTGTATGGGGACAAGCGAGCTGCCCCTGCTGATGAGATCCCAGCCCCACCTGACATGCAGCTTCATGCAGGTCCATTCTTCCTGCCGGCACCTTGTAAGGCTTGGCCCACCATGTTGGTGCTCAGCAAAGGGCAGGCAGTGAGCTCTGCCCACCTCCCAGCCCCTGGTCCCTGACACAGGGAGAGTGCAGGGACCAGCTTCCCTCTGAGATGTCAGCCCTTCCACAAGGGGGCTGGAGCATATCCCCTCCAGGTCCCTCCCTCGCCCCTAGGGCGCTGGTGCTCACAGGGGAATCTGGAGCGAGGGAGGGGTCCTCCTCGTGACCAAAGGAGCCACTGAAAGCCTTGAAGGTCTGGCTGTTCTGCTTGTGCCGCTCGATGGTGGCCTCGATGACCTGAGACAAAAACCACAGGGAACAAGGGCCATCAGCGAGCTCGTCCTGGAAGGCAGGGATTGTGCACCTCTGTCCCCATGGACAGGTCCTGGGTTCCCGCATGTCCCCAACCGACCGGACACAGGTCCAGGCCCAACCCACACGCGGCTGGGTGCAATGCCAGTGTTCCAGGCTGCCATGGATGCTTCCCGGACACACTACGTGGATTTTTGGACATGGCTCCGTTTCCTGCATCGGCATGTGCCCCTCATGTCTGTTTGAATTTCCTTTTTCTCCCCCTGCCCAGGTTTCTATCCTATGAATTCAGGAAGCCACGGGGCCTTCCCAGTTAGCGCTATGTCAGGCTCCTTGCCTCAGCCTCTGCTCTGACCTTTGCCCTCGCAGGCTATGGTCTCTGTCCCCTGTAGCTGGTCCCAAGTCTGCTCTGGCTGCCCCAGGACACTGACCACCTCCCTGCCTGGCTGCTTCTGGAAGCATAGGCCCCACTCTCTAAGTCCAACTGCTCGTCCCACGTAACCCGCTGCTCCTGCTGGCTGGCGGTGGGGAGAGGGTGATGGTCCCCTTGGGCCCCCCAGACAGCACAGATCCACCCCCGGGGTGAGGGCCCCTCCCTGCTTGCCCGGCTCCAGCCCTTGCGGTTGGCTTATTCACTGCGGCTTATTTACTGCGGTGCTAAACAGCTGAACGGATTAAAAGGCCGGTGGCGTCTGAAGGTACTTAGTGAGGGTGCTTCATCACTTCAGGACGGACGGACGGGTGGGCAATGCCTGGGGAGTCACGGGGCCGCTCCATCCCTTGCTCCAGCATGAAATGTCCACACTGCACACGAATTTGGTCATCTGAATACTTTAAAATTCTAGAAGCCTCACCTGAATCCATTCTTTTTTCTCCTCTTCCGTCCTACAATAACAAACACGGTATCTTATTAACCCGGTCTCAAACACTTAACACCCAGGCCCCTCTCAGTCCTGGGGCACATGCCTGAGCTGCTCACAGCCTCTAAGGGCAGCTCAAGGCCTGGAAGACCATACTTGAGTGCGCTGGTACACTGTGGGCAGGCGTGTCCAGGTGGACTTAGGTGGAGTCAAGTGTGTCCAGGTGTGGTCAGGGGCAATGAGGTGGGGCAGGTGTGGAGTCAAGTATGGCTAAGTGGCGTCAAGTGGTCAGATGTGGCTAGACAGGGTCATGTATAGTCGGGTGTGGTCAGGTGTGGTCTGCAGACCCCTCTGCAATGGATGTAAGTCAACACCTCACCCCCCGGACCACAACAAGTCATTACAAAGATCTCACATTGCTGGTGGAAATGAGAGGCTCTCCCACACACTCCCCCAGTGAGAGCACAAGCCTGGCACCAATCGCCCGGTGGGGGGGGGGTGACGATGGCTCCTAAAACTTAAAGCAGATGTGCTACCATTTGACCAACAGTTCTACTTTAGGGAACATTCTGACAGACAGAAGGACAAATACGCACAAAACGTGTGTAAGGACGCTGCTTGCAGCACCTTTTGCCAGAGCAACCCGGAAGGAGCCTGGGTGCCTGGTCGGTGATTGTGATGGAGAATTATGCTGCTTCTGAAAACAGGGCTCAGATATGGGATGATTTCTAGCAAATTAAGTGAAAAAAGCAAGAAGAAGAATAGACTATACGGTAAACAGCTGTGTGTAATTTTAAAACTTGGGACGTGTTCGTGCATGCAGAAGTTCGGGAAGGACACCTCGGAGGTGGGTACGAATGTCTGCTGGTCGGGGGAAGAGGAAGGCAGAGGCTCAATTTTCATCAACTTCCCTTTAGAACTGTTCTGTTTTAAAATACAAATAAGTGAATAAAATGAACCAAAAACAGCAAACCATGAGATTATCCTGTTTAGAAAAGGATGCCATCGGCTAAAATGTCAGGTCGCAGCAGCAAATGCTGGGACAGCCATCGTACCGAGTCTGCAGCTCCAGGGACCGTTTCCTTCCCGTTATGATGAACGTGTGTGCTGAGTTTGGCTTGATGATATCCTGCACCTAGAGGGACAGGGGCCAAGGACAAAACAAACAACCGGTTGCTTAGAGGGCCCTGAGCGGCCCTCATGCTCTCAGACACGGTCTTCCTTGAGGAGGGGGTACAGGTGACCCAACGGGTGGGACACCGGGGAGGCTGGTCCATGAAGGAGGGCTAGGACCTCTCATCCCCTGCGCCTGGAACGGTGCCGGCCAAACCCTCCCGCGTTCAGGACGTCCTGGCAAGTCAGCCACCAGCCCAGACAAGGGGAAGTTCTCCCACCGTGGCACCTGAAGGCCTCTGAGAGGGGAACGGGAGTCTTAAAAGGGCCACGAGGCTCTGTACCACTCTGCAGGGGTCTCTGATCCACCAGCCCCTGCGATGGGAAGCCACCCCTCATCCCTGACACCCCACCCCAAGACACTTGGCTGGATGTGGCCCTCAGGCCCCCCACTGTCAGCACCACAGCCGGGCCATAGGGAGATGTGGGCCCACCCAGAATCTGGGATTGGGCCTCATACCAGGAATTTCCCAAATGCCCCAAAGTTGAGAGCTTCTGTATTAGCACGTCTAGCTACCCATCCACCACCGATTTCTTACATAAAAACACCCACGAGAATGATTTCTTCTAACAACGAGAAAAAACGTTTTCTTCTGTAGCTTTTACTTTTAATGCTGTTTCTTAAGCTGAGGTTCAAAGAACTTCGAAGTAAGAAGTAATTTTTCTTGTATCACTAAGGCAAACCTTCACATTTTAAAACCGGTTAACTACTTGACTTAGTATTTGTGGAGTGGCGGTTAATTGAGAGCCCTCCCACAGGAGAGGGGGCAGATTCCAGCTCCTGTGGCCCCTGTGCTGGAGACAGGGAGAGGCTCAGGAGACAAGGGACGGCAAGGACAACACGTCGTCTGGACCCTGGGCCTGCAGAACCTCATCTGGACTCCAAGACGGAGCAGGAGAGGAGAGAGCAGGGACCAGGGGACCAGGGGAAGGGAGGGCCCCCTGTCCACTTTCACCCCAAGCTTCGCTTTCGGGTCTGTAAATAGGGCTCTGAGCACCAACCTCACAGGGAAAGAGGCTGGCCCGGACTCTGATGCTGTCCTTCGTCCTGCAGGCACAGGGCAGCAGCGCCCGGGCATGTAGGCCAAGTAGAGGGACAGGGTCCTGCTCAACCACGCACAATGCCAGGCTGAGTGGCCCTCAGAAATGCTCGGGCCACACGTGGGTCACAGAGCCAAAGCTCGAAAAGTGGGTGGCAGACCAAGTGCACAGGGGTGCCCCTCCAGCAGCCAGAGCTCGGTGTCCCCACCCTGTCGCGTGCCCTGCCAGGGGATCATGTGAGAGGGAAGGGCTCACTCACCTGGAGGTCCGAAATGTCCATCTTCTCCCGGACACTGAACTTCTGGCCCATGAGCCGCAGTTTGGGCACACAGTAAAGGATCATGCTGTTGAACTGCAATCCGGACAAGTGCAGGGTGAGGACGCCCCACAGAGAGGAGGCCAGGCATGGCTGTGGGGCAGGGCTGGGCAGGGCGTGGCGGCATGATGAAGGGGTGTGGCGGGCAGGGCGTGCCGTGGCTCCGTGGCTCCGAGGTTAAGGAATGGGGCGAGGGCAGGGGCGTGGCTCTGAAGGGGTGTGGTGGGCAGGGCAGGGGCGGGGCTCTGGCAGCGAGGGGGAGGGGCCCTGGCGCGGGGCGGGGCCTGACCAGGAAGAGGTGGCGGTCCTGCGCAGTGCCGTTCTTGGCCGACAGCTTCTGGATGGGGCCCTCCTTGATCAGCTCGTTGGCGGGGTTGACGATGTCCTCCTCCCCGCCCAGTCGCTCGTACACCTCCAGGAGCTTGTGCATTTTCTCCTATGAGAGACACAGGGCTCAGGCCCACGGCGGCCGAGGGGGGGCCGGGGGTGAGGGGAGCCCCTCCTGCAAGCGTGGCCCGGAATCGGAACCAGGACGGGCTCACCGGCCTGCTGACAGTGGGGTGGGCGGGAAAACGCGGGGTGACGCTCAGGCTGGGCACTGAAACATGGACCCAGGTTCGCCCGCAGAGAATGGCTACCACCACTGCTGCGGGCCAGGCTGTGCCCGCACACAACGTGGGCATCAGCTCGTTTAATTCCAGCACCGACCGGGGAGGTAGGGGCCATTTTATTCCCAATTTACCGACCAGGAAACCGAGGCATGGACAAGTCCAGTGAGCTGCTGGAGGTGTTTCTGCTAGAGAACCAGGATGGCCCTTCTATGGTCAGAGGAGGTATTTCAGGTGCTAGGGCTCTCGCCCTGGACCATCATCACTGCCTGTGGTGACCTTGCCTGGTTTCCTGTTCCACACTCAGACCATGCGGCCCAGCGCCCTCATGCCCAGACCTCTGCAAGTCTGCAGGTCCTCTCCCTCTGGCCTCAAGACTGGCTGGGTGGTCACTGGCCAACCAAGGCCCCTGGGTGTGATAGGAAAGGGGTGGTAGCCTGTGGACCCAGCTCTGGGCCCAGAGGCCATTGGCCCTGACTGGTCTCTGCTAGCACACGGGGCTGCAGCTGGGACCCAAGGAACGAGTGCAGCCAAAGGCAGAGCTGGGCCTGCAGTCACATCAACTCAGGGACACAGACCCTGGACCTGCCATGCCACAGCAGCTGCTTCTCTCACACCTGGCCAATCTCAGCCTACATAGTCTGGAAACAGGCTGCTTTGGCTAGCCCTTCTGTCTCTGGTCCAGACAGTCGACGTGCGTGTGGGGGCGAAAGGGGAGTGAGCATGGAGGGTGAGCAGAAGCAGGCAGGGCAGGGCCAAAGGGCCTTGTGTGTCCTGGGGGGCCAGGTGTGCACCCAGCCTGAACTGGGGGGCATGCACCCGCCGTGTACTGGGGGACCCGGTGTACATGTAGGACAGCTGGTGCGCACCCTGGAGGCAGTAACAGGTCAGAGGATTCACAACAGAGAGTGACAAACAGGTTCCCATAGAAAGCTCTGAACTGGAGAAGTATGGATCAGAAACTGGGCAGACTGCAGTTGGGAAGGCTGGGAGAAGTCTGGGCAGTGGTCCAGGCTGACGGGGGTGGGGACCGGTGGGAGTGTGCAGGGGCTCTCATGAGCACACACTGATCATTCCCTAAGGCCATGTCCTGGGGTCAGACCCAGACCCCATGCCAGAGCCCCCCACCCATCACACCTGGTGGGCAGAAGCCTCACCAGACCAGGAGAGAGAACTGCTACCGGTGTGCTACAGGTGGGGAAGGAGTCCACCCTGCGGGGAAGCCTCAGGCCTCGTCCACATCCCTCAGAGATGGGAACCCACAAAGGCTCCCCCAAACGTCCACAGGCTGGCTCCATGTGAGCTCGTGACCAGAGAGTCCGAGAAGCAGTTCTTTCACCTCCATCAGATTTAGTCGTGGGGAGGTGGAAAGGGAAATTCAACAGAAAGGACTCAGAGCAAACTGTGACCTCTTTGGGTTGCAGTGGACGCCCCACCGTGGGCCTGATGTTAGGCTGGTCTGTCCCAGGGGCCCCCGAGCAAACCTAAGGACAGGCAGCTAAGGAGGACATGCGACAGGACCGCACGCGGCAATGGCTGTGCTGAAGCAAGCTGCTGCCTTTTGTTTCTCACGATGGAGAGAGATGGGGTCAAACAAATATTTCACTTTTTTTCCTCTCAAAAAACAGTGCCCATTTGAAAATAAACAGGTCTCAGAACTGGGAAACACCAGGACTGGGTGGGGACTGTGGTGACCTGGGGAACGACCGAGAGCACAGGCTGTGGGGTGGAGCTTACCGGGTTTCCCAGTAAAGCCAGGAGTTTGGATTCTCCTGTGAACAGCCCTGATCTGTAATTCTGGGCGAGAACTTAGAAATTCTGCCGAGGCACTGTGCAGGCCACACAAGGGACAGGGCCACTGGGTCACCACAGGGCGTGGCCTCCAGGAGAGCTCCCCAATCCACAGACTCCAGACTTCAGAGGTGTTACATCAACAGGGGGATGCCATCCCCTCCACCTCTGAGCTGTGTCTGGAGGTGGCGCCCTCGGAAGGTGAAGTTTAGATGAGGTGGTGACCTTGGGGGTGGGGGCCCCACGATAGGGTTGCAGCCCTGACGGGACACCAGAGAGCATGCTCTGCCTGCCGCGTGCAGACGCACGAGGGGGCTGCAGCCCGCAAGTCAGAAACGGAAGCTGCGGGCACCTAGCTGCGAGATGTGCTGTGGCATGAGCCGTCTGCAGGATTCTGGTACAGCCGCCGGAGCTGGCTGATATGGAGCCACACAGCTAGTAACGGGTGGGCCTGTCTAGCTCATGACGGAGCCCCTGTCCACGGGCAGTGTGCCTGCTGTGGGGCCCTCGGGCATCCTCCAGGAGCCCCACACTCACCATTTTCCGAATGGCAGCATTGGAGTGGTTGGCAGCGGTGGAGATGAGTTCCAAGGACCCTGCAGGATGAAGACACGAGTCAGGCTGTGGGGTGCCTGCTGGCCTCACGGGGGGCCGCCCTGCTCCCACCCTTCCCTGTGGGTGTCCGGGGCTGCTCAGGAGGCCTGGCCCAGGCAGGGGTGGGGCCCTGCAGACTCCATTTGGTAAGGGGGTCTGCTGGGGCTGGCACCCTACTCCCCATGCTGTCCCCCTCCCCAGGCCCACAAGGCCTTTCTTGGGGCCTGAGCTCTGCCAGCATCTAGCAGCCCCCTCCCCAGAACCAGGGCCCACCCCTCACACAGCAGTGGGGGTAGGGCGGTTTTCCCCTCGCAATTACTTCCCGAGATGTGCTTGGCGACACTTTGGGATCTGCTGCGTTCTGTCTCTGTCCCTGCCTCTTATCTCTCCTCTCTCTCTGTGGGTTTCTATCAGGGGCCCCAGCTCCCACTGCCCAGGAGCCCTGTGGCCTGGTGGCTGCTGGGCTCACTTTCCGCATCCTTCCGGTCGGGGGCGTCTCCTGGGAGCCTCTTCAGATAGTCCTTGAGCAGCAGCTCATAGCGCGGGACCCTCTGCACGGGCTCCAGCATGTGGTGCTGCAGCGTCAGGTTCCCGCACACCTCCTGCTTCTGCAGGGGAGACAAGCAGCGTGGGGCACCTGCAGACACACGTGTGGATGCCTCCCCCCCAGCTGCCACCACCCGTTTCTGGCCTCCACGGCACCTGCACCCTGCTGACTGCAGACCACATTACTGCAGGGTGAAGCAAGGCTTGGACAGACTGAACAATGGAGCAAGGACCCAGACCCCCGCACTGGTTTTTATACGTGTCCTCACGGGAGAAAACTAGTCCTTGCACCATGACTGTCCCCTTCCCTCATGCGTAATCCCCCCATCCCATGTTCACACACTCTCTCACTTGCTCGGGTGCTGGAGGCTGGGCCTCTTCCCTCCCTGGACATCAGGAGCTCCCCACACAGCAGGACCTGCGGCTCTGTCTAGAAGCCGCTCTGACTGTGGCTGGGTGCTCTGATACAAGTGTGACCCTGAGTGCAGGGGTGGACGCTCAGGCCTTGTGCCCCGCCCTCCCCAGCACTGCTCACGGGCTCCACACCCTCGGGTGGCCACTGTGTCACCTCCATGCTGTCCCACTGGGGCCCCTGCCCTAGCTGCCTGCCTCCTCTTCCTGCAGATGCCCTGGCACGTGTTCCTTGGTTGAGACCCTCCTGCCTTCCCCCTGCACCTGCTGGGGGGGGTACACTGTCCCCCTGTTTCGCCCCGCCTGCCACCCGCACCACTCAGGGCCCACCACAGAAAAACTTCCAGCTCGAAAGAGCTCCAAGAGCCCTCGACACAACAGGGCCAGAGAAAGGCCAGTGTGCAGCTATCACGAAGGGGAGAATTATCAGGGGTGACCAGGAACCAGAAGTTCACGGAATTCCAAAGTATTTCCCTGTGAGAAACTTCCTAAGACCATGGGGGGTACACCGTAGGGAGCACGTGCTTCCTGGGAGAGAAAACCACAGTGCACCTCGTGCCCTAGCAGGAGTGCACAACCCCCACACCTGCACTGCCTACACCTCCAGCCTCCCGGCGTCCGGGCCAGTGGTGCTGCCAGACCCTGCAGACGCAGGCAGTGTGAGCTCCCAGTTCCTTCTGGTCACTCAGGGCTGTGGGTCAGCCACGGACACAGCCTGGGAGGCTGGAGGGGCGATCCATGAGCACAGCCAGGGCGGGCCCAGACCAGGGGTGAGGGTGCTGGGGGGAGGAAGGACTTGGGATCGGAACTGTCCTCTCTGGGCAGGGATGGGGTACTGAGGGACGTGGGGGCATTTAGGACTCCATACCAGGAAATCACGGGTGACCCGATGGCTGCAGGGTCTGGGGAAAATGTAGAAAGCTACAGAGGAATGCGTGTATGTGTGTGTGTGTGAACACATGCGTGCACACGTGTGTGTATGGTGTGTGTGCACAGACCATGTGATGTTCAAGCGTGGTGCTCAGGGTACACACACAGGATGTTGGGACAAGCGGCTAACCATTCACAGAAAGAAAACTGAATTATTACCTCATACCACAATCCATCTGGAAACTATTCTGGACTAGCAATTCTAAGTTTTTTAAATGAAGCTGTAACATTAGAAGAAAACGTAATCTAGATATGGGATAGGAAATGCATAAGCATTACTTTGAAAATTTTTTAACACATTATATTATTTAAAAACTGGTGACTGTGGGACACCTGGGTGGCTCAGTAGGTTAAGCCTCTGCCTTTGGCTCAGGTCACGACCCCAGGGATCGAGTCCCACAACGGACTCCTTGCTCAGCGAGGAGTGTGCTTTTCCTTCTGCCTGCCGCTCCCCAGCTCATGTGTGCACATGTGCATGTGCTCTCTCTCTGACAACAAATCTTGAAAAAAAAAAAAAAAGCCTTCACTTTAGGGGCGCCTGGGTGGCACACGGGTTAAGTGTCTGCCTTCGGCTCAGGGCGTGATGCCGGCGTTACGGGATCGAGCCCCACATCAGGCTCCTCCTCTGGGAGCCTGCTTCTTCCTCTCCCACTCCCCCTGCTTGTGTTCCCTCTCTCGCTGGCTGTCTCTCTCTCTGTCGAATAAATAAATAAAATCTTTAAAAAAAAAAAAAAACCTTCACTTTAAAAAAAATCTGGTGAATGTGGCTACCTAAAAACCAAAAATTCTGGGGCACCTGGGTGGCTCAGTCGTTAAGCGTCTGCCTTTGGTTCAGGGTGTGATCCCACAGTCCTGGGATCGAGCCCCACATCGGGCTCCCTGCTCTGCTGGGAGCTTGCTTCTTCCTCTCCCACTCCCCCTGCTTGTGTTCCCTCTCTCGCTGGTTGTCTCTCTAATAAATAAATAAAAATCTTAAAAAAAAACCCAAAAATTTTGTTTGGCAAATAACATCATAAATAAAATTATAAAATAAAAGATCAATGGAAAAAATAACTTATATAAGACAGATAACAGAAAATGTATTTAATGTATAAAAGCTAGCAAATTCATAAGAAAAAAAGACTAAAGAGATGAGAAAGGACTGTTTGCTGGAAGAGGGAAAAAAGAAGGGGGATGAGCAGGTCTCCACAGGCCTGCCCAGCGGAGGGTGTGGGGGCCTCAGAGGGAGGCAGGAGTCGCAGTTGCATTGGGATCCAGAGTCCACCGAACAACAGTGAGGAAACAGATCACACCCCCTCTCGGAGGCACGTCCCCTCCATGAAATGACAGGGATTTGTGTCCCGGAATGATTCAGCAGAGCTGGACACGTGCTACCGCTTCGGTGAATTTCCCCATGCTCAGGCGTGACCCCAGCACGTGCCATGCAGCCGGCCTGGCCGCCCTACCTGGATGCCCTGGACGATGTCCTGGAACACTGGCGAGCGCTGGGTCCAGGTGCTCACTAGCTCAACGGCCCGGTCAAAGTTCTTGACGTACTCTCCGTACATCTTGAGGAACGGGGCCAGCTTCTGCAGGATGTCCCCGAGTCGGGGGTTCATGTCCCTTTGTAGGGAAGAGAGATCATCAGAGAAACAGCTTGGGCCAGGGCAGAAGCCACGGGGCAACGGCCCAACTCCAGCACTGTGTGATGGTGGGCAAACCGGTCACCCTCTCTGACCCTTACTTTCCTCCCCTGTATCATACAGGAGGAAACCACGTGTTACACGGAGGTAAACGAGAGGATCGCATGGGCTTTTCAACCATGCGGACACAGGACCTCTGCGTCAGGCCAGGGGTGCCAGTGGTGCTGCGACTGCCCAAATGACAGGCTGCTCATCAAAGAGAATCCGTGAGGCCCCATGTTATCCCTCAGAGGAGCAAACTTCAGCAACAACGGGACGAGCAGACGCTGGCAACGTCACAGGAAAGCAGCAGGTTAGTATTGATACTGGCGCCAACGGGGATTTGAAAATAAACTTCAAGAAGCATAAAATATACCAATGGTCTTTGACCTTTGAACCACGGCTCTAAGGGAAGTGACCATTTGACATCATCAAAAAGCAAGCAAGCATGTGCACAGAGCCATGTGCAGCGGCATCACGAGAACGTGCTCTAGCGGACGTGACCGGAAGGCGGGCTGCCTGTGAAGGTGGGCGGGCGAGCCTTCTTCCCAGGTTCCTTCCCGGCAGTCTGTGCACGCGGAGTCTCTCTTGGGCCTCGTGGAGAAAACCCATTTTTAACAAGTGTAGACAGAAGGTCAGTCGGGCTCTGGACTTTTATCCAATGGCCTTGGGGACACGGTGCAAGGAAGGAACCAGGGCCTGCGAGACCGGCCCCTACGTGCCTGCCTGTCTCTCAGGCACACAAATCCCGGACTGAGACACCACTGGCCACGAGAATCCCACACCGTTGCCCTGACGGAGTCACGGGGACCCCCTCCACCCCCCTTGCCGGGAACCAAGAGCCACACTCACCACTCCTGTGTGATCCGGGTCTGCAGCTCGGGGAGGAGGAAGTGCCCGTGGAAGCGATAGATGGAGGAGATGTTGGAGAAGATGCCCGTGGTGACCTCTGAAGGGATGCCTGCTTCCATCAGCTGGGTGCAGAAAACCTGGGGGTGCACAGGCCCACAGAATGGGCGCTGAGGGGGCGGCTACAGCTGCCTTCGCTGGGGGAGAGGGGAGGGAGAGGCCCCCACGGCCTCCTGCTTTCCTAATGAACCTTCGCTTCATCAAACTGGCTCAAACCTACGGGTTTAAAGCAAGCTCAGTCATGGCTAAGGACTACGGGTGAGGCCTCTGCTGATGGGGACAGGCTGTCCTGCCTCCGCCCACCTCTCACGGGAACTGGAGGGTCCCGATTTCCTTTCTCCGCTCTGTGAGCTACACGCAGAAGCAGTACCTGGCAGAACTCTGGGTGTCCACCAGACATTTCCTTCCTGTGCTCATAAACCCCAGGCTGCTATGGGGACAGGGCGAGTGTATTCACGCAGCAAGATTTCCAGAGGCTATCTACATGCTCAGATAATGCAACTGCCAGGAAGAACCGTCCCCCCACCCCCATGTGACGGGACAGGACCTTCACCCCAGAGCCCCAGGCTCAGACAGCAAAAAGGAGGAGTTGCTGGAGGAGACTCACAGTGGCCTGAGTCTTAGTGTGAAGGCACTCATACTCCAGCTGGAAGGCCTAGCCAGTGCTAAGAGACGGGGACCTTGCCTCTGAAACTGGCAGCGCACAAAGGTGGGACCCCACCCTGGGGGCTACCTGGTCCAGCAGGTGCAACCGCCGCACGTAGGTCTCCTCCGTGTGCAGGAGCTCCTGAGCGATGTGGAGTAGCTTCTGGGGCTCGGAGCACTGCAGAGAGAGGAACCACAGCTCCCTGGGGAGGCGGGGTCTGACACCAGGGGCCACCAAGGGGCCTGGGGGCCAGAAGAGGCCACTAGCACTGGGGCAGGGGCCTCAGTTCTCAGAGATGGACTTTTCAGGGAAGTTTCTGGGGAAGGCACAGCAGCTTCTGCCAACCCCCCCAAAAAGCTTCTGCAACCCAGAGACAACTCTGTCCTCCTTGACCACAGAGCAGCTACAGCAGCCACATCAAAATATTTTGTGGCCTGCTGTCAGCAAGACGGCAGACTAGAAAGCTACAGGCCCTCCTTTCCCCAGAGACATGGCGCCAACAACATATGGACCAGAATCCCTCCGTGAGAACTCCAGAGAAGAGCTGAGAAGCTACCACCCCCGCGTCACGGTAAAACCAAGAAGAGATTCCAGCAAATGGGGAAACCCAGCAGCATCTGGCACGGCCCTTTTGAGTCCCTCCCCAGGCAGCATAATGGGGCCCATGTGGAATGTAGTCCCTACGCTGGAGGTCCCCACTCAGGATGGAATGAGGTGGTGAACCATGCATCCAGAGCTCTGGCTTGTCTGGGGACTGCCCAAGGGACCGCTGGCTTCTGCCCAACTGGGAGCCCCACCAGGACTCGCACCAGAGTTTGAAAGCCCTGGAAACCGAGGCCAGCCGTGTGCGAGAGCTGACGCTCTGCAGGTGTGATTTAGAACAGAAGGCTCTGACTTTAAGGTGTTTTATGTGATTTCAATGGCAACCACAAAGAAAATATCTATAGAATATCCATAAAAGGAAACGAGAAGGGAATCAAAACATACTACTACAAAAATTCAATGAAAAATAAGTCAGGCTCTAAGAAAGGGACAAAAAAGCCACAAGATGTGTGGAAAACAACTATCAAAATGGCAACCATCCCTCCCTGTCAGTAATTACTTTAAATGTAAATAGACTAAACACCCTAATAGAAAGACATGGATTGGCTGAATGGATTTTAAAAACAGCATCCAACTACATTCTGTCCACAAGACACTCACTTTAGATGTAAGGACACGCAAAGGCTGGAAGTGGAAGGTTAGGAAAGATCTGCCATGCAAATGGAGACCAAAACAGAGCAGGAGCCGGCGCTCTGATACCAGACAAAACAGACTTCAAAGAAGAGACTGTTCCCAGACACGAAGATGAACATCATATGATGATAAAAGGACCAACGCTCTGAGAAGATAGAACAATTAAAAATATTTATGCACCAGGGGCACCTGGCAGGCTTCATCAGAAGAGTGTGGGACTCTTGATCTCGGGGTTATGAGTTTGAGCCCCATGTTGAGTGTAGAGAGGACTTTAATAAAAAACTTAAAAAACTTTAAACAAATATTTATGCACCAAACCTCATAAGTCCTAAACATATGAAGCAAACTTTGATAGAATTGAAGGGGGAAACAGCAACACAATAATAGTAGGAGACTTCAGCACTGCGTTTTCAACACTGGACAGGACACGTGGACAGAATATCAGTAAGGACACAGAGGGTGTGAATAGACACACAGACACCAATCCCTCCACCCAACAACGGGAGAAGGCACGTTCTTCTCAAGTGCACATGGAACATTCTCCAGGACGGTCTACATATCAGGCCCCAAAACAAGCATTAACAAACTTAAGATTGGGACGCCTGGGTGGCTCAGTTGGTGAAGGTCTGCCTTTAGCTCAGGTCGTGATCTCAGGGTCCTGGGATTGAGTCCCACATCAGGCTCCTTGCTCAGTGGGGAGCCTGCTTCTCTCTCTCCCTCTGTTTGCAGCTCCCCCACTTGTGCACATGCACGTGCTCTCTCTCTCTCTGACAAATAAATAAAGTCTTTAAAAAAAAAGATTAAAAAAGACCGAAAAAGATTGAAATCATATAAAGTATTTTTCCAATCACAATAGAACGAAACTAGAAATTAACAACACAAGAAAAATTGGGAAACCCACAGATAAGTAGAAATTAAACAACACGGTCTTCAAGAAGAATCAAAGTCACAAAGGAAATTAAAAAACAGCTTGAAACAAATGAAAATGAAAACACAAACACCAAAATTTATGGGATGCAGCAAAGGCCGCTCAGAGGGACATTCATATCCGTAAAAGTGTGTGTGAAAAAGGAAGAAAGATCTCAAATCGATGACGTAACTTCACACTTCAAGAGATTAGAAAAAGAACACATTAAACCCCAACCAGTCAGAAGGAAGGAAATAACAGAGATCAGAACAGAGATAAATGAAACAGAGACTAGAAAAACAATGGAAAAAATCAACAAAACTGAGTTGTTTTTTGGAGAGATCAACAAAATTCACAAACCCTTAACTAAATTAAGAAATAGAAAAGACTCAAATAATATTAGAAATAAAAGAGGAAACATTACAACTGACATCACAGAAATGAGAACGATCATGAGACTGATGTGAACAATTACGCTCCAACAAACCAGACAGCCCAGTTGAATGGATAAACTCCTAGAAACATACCCAGACTGAAGACATGAAGGAACAGGAAATCTGAACAACCATCATTGAGAAAGTGGATTGAATATGCAATAAAAATCTTCCCCCCCCAAAAAAAGCCCAGGACCATATGGCTTCACTGGAAATTTAATACCGATCTTTCACAAATGCTTCCAAAACATTGAAGAGGAGACACCATGTCTGATCCCTGTGAGCCCAGCACCTCCCTGACGCCACAGCAGGCAGGGACCTTACGAGACACTGCAGATGGACGGCCCTGGTGCACTGTGATGCACAAGTCCTGAACAGGACGCTGGCAAACCTGACCCAACAGTGCAGATAAGGACCGGACACCACGACCAAGGGAGGTTTATTCTGGGGCTCAACCCACAATGAAGCCCTCGTGATGACCTGAATGGAGGCAGAAGGAGCATCTGACAAGATTCACTGTCCCTCTGTGACAGAAACAGCAGTACATGGAACTTCCTCTTCATTACAAAGGGTGACTTCCGCAGGAGCAGCCCTCCCGCTACCTGGGTGGGGGTCGGGAGGCACAGGGTGCCAGGTCCCAGTGCACGCCTCACCCCGAGGATGGGCCAGTGCCTGACGGAGCAGACAGACCCACAAGTGTCAGCAACTCCATATTACAGACATGAATGCTAGGGCCTTCCCCCAGAGCCTGTGTGGGCAGGAGGGCAGCAGGCCTGGGGTGTGCACTTGCCCCCACCACCTGGGAGACGGACAACCAGCTAAGCTCCCCCCGGAGCACTCCTTGAGAGCCATGGGTGGCGTGGCCCGTAGGAACCACGTCACTCAGTTTCTATGTTGTAGGATGTCTGCACATCTTGGGTCCTTATTGATCCACATGCTGTGCTTTTCATGTAAACCAGCCTCCCCAGAGCCACCCCAGCACCTCCCTGGTCACTCAGGCCCGGGTAGCTCACATCTGGGACAGCCTCTGCGCAGCGCAAGTCGCTCAAGCCAGCTAACCCTAAACCTGCTCGCCCTGCTTCTCCTGTTCCTTCCCACGGAAACCACAGGACAGGCTCTCGAGCACAGTTCCCACCCCTCTGCCTCCTGACCCACTCTGGTCCTTCCCGCATGGCCCCAGGTGCCCCTCCTCTTGGGAACTCTAAGCTACAAACTATTTTTTCAATGGCTGTGGTCTCCTGATCTGTTGGTGTTACCGTAACTGAACAATAACAAACCCTAGGTCAAAACACGGCTCCCGCCCACCCGCGCCCCCAGAAATTGGCTCACACACTGCAAGCATGAGGCTGCCCTTTGTCCACCAGGCCGTCTTCTGTCACGGGCACATTAGCCAGTACTGTCTCCACCAGGCCAGTAGACCTGGTGTCTCCTGAGCTGCTCTCGGGACCCGGTCACTTACGCCACTCTCCCTGTGCACAGGCGATGTCTCTGAGGCAGGGACCCTCGGCTTCACTTCCTCATCCCCACACGTCCCAGTGCAGAGCCCAGAGCCCAAGATGCTGTCAAGACGCACATGGGCTCTCTCACAGCAGGCCCGCCATGCCACGGGCATACCTGCTTCTTGGCGCGTCTGCTTGGGGCTCGGCTCCCATGCCCAGGCTCCCTTCCCACCCCTGCCATGCCCCCATGGTGACCCTGAGGTTCCCCATTCATAACACAGGGGCTCTGCAACGTGGGCAGCCAGCTCTGGCAAAGGGTGTGGTAGTGGCTCTGAGAGCGTGGAGACCTACTACCATGGCCCCCAGGGGGTGGGGTCCCTGTGCCCCCTTGCAAAACCTAGGCTTGGGAGTGAGGTTGTCACCTTAGATGCCGGGGTCCCTGCCCTCCCTGCTGACCCATCGTTGGGCCTCTCTGACCTCACGACCCCTCAGAAGAGCCCCTGCCATACCAGGATTCGAGGGTGGCCTACCTTGGCCGGGTCCGCAGGGGCCCCTGGGGGGCTGTTCCCGGGGTCGGGCTCCTCACCGCTACCTTCGCCCACGTCGCTATCAGCCGCCTCCTGCAGGGCCTTGCCATCTGGGGCTGGGTCCAGGTGCGGCCCCAGGACTGCAGGGCCCTGGCCAGCCTCGCCGCCCTCCTCGCAGGGGAACTGCTCACTAGCCACGCTGCAGGACGGGCTGTCGATCCCGCTGTCCCGGTTAGGAAGCTTAGCGCCACCGTTCAGCTCCCCCGAGGGGCCCGTGTCTGGGGGACCGTCCCTGGCAGTAGCTGGGCTGCCAGGGTTCCCGGGGTCGGGGTCCTTGCTGTGGGGTCTAGGCCCAAGTGGCAGTGCTTGGAGCTTCCCTGGGTCTGCCCTCGGAAGCTCCAGGGAGGAGCAGCCAGGCCCAGAGTTCAGCTCCCCCAGGGCAGCAACGGGGGCCTGGGCTGTTGAGGGTCCCCCTCCTGACTCCATCCTCAAAGTGGAGCTCCCTGAGCTCCGTGGGGAGATGGCCGGGGGGCTTCCTGTGGGGGGAAATGAGCAGGGTAAATGCCAGCCAGGCATGGACCAGCCCCTGCGCACAGCCCGGAGTGTAGCCCCCAGGCGTGTCCCCCCAGAGAAGGGCGGAGGTGGAAGGGGGCCCTGTGTGGAATGAACAGCCCACACAGCTCCAGCTGGGTCCTGTCCAGACAGGCAATTTTGGGGAATGGCAACTGGAGAGCATTTTATTTTAAAAATGAATTTCTTCTATGTTACAAAAAAAAGAAGGAAAAGAGACAGACGGAAGGAAAGAGGGAGGTAAAAAGGAGGGAAGAAATCCCGCAGTGTGAACCCACATTTAAACTACACGCACAAAAATAACTGTCGTGAGTGCCCTTGGCATCACTGAGACCCGCATCGTCCAGAGACCTGGGCCAGGGAGGCCAGGCTTTGCTCCAAATTCCACCCCTCCCACACAAAGCGCCCTGAAGGCACTTGCTGCTTTCACCGCCCATCTCTCCTGGACGCCCTCACAGAGGAGAGGTGAGTGAGGAATCAGTGTGGGAGGGTCGAGGGGGGACGCAACCAGGGGAGATCGACATTCCCCGGAATCTTCCTTTGACCCCACTCACCTGACGCCCAGGTCTCTGCACCCGGCTCCCTGCTGGCTGTGTTCAGGGTCTGCGTTGGCTGCCTCAGGCTGTGAGCGTGAGTGGGGCTGGGAGGTTGGCTGAAAATCTCCTTCCTGTCCAATGGGTTTGAAACGGGGGTCCTGAAACAACATGCCAGGAGCATGAAAGCTGCCTTCTCCACCAGCACCTGCGGTGGCCAGGTGTCAGTCCAGCTCCAAAGGCCAAGGGTGGAAGGGCAGCTCCGTGGCCCCGCCCAGCGCCGGCAGCCCTGAACAGGTCACAGGCCGCAGGCAGACTGAGCACATGGCTTCCTGCCCGAGCACAGGGGCAGCTCTGAGGGCCCAGCCAGAAACTCCAAGCAAGAACTGACCGTCCCCGCCCATGGTCCCCATGCTGGGGAAGTAGGGTCCCACCCGGTGTGCAGAGGGCCAGGGGGCACCTCCCAGCCACGCCCGAGCACCCCCTGACACCTGCAAACACAGGCGCCCAGGGCTCACACCCACAATCAGCCTAGTGGTCCGCAGAGCCGCACACGCTCCCCTCCTCCCTCGCAAGCCAGGCTGCAGCACCATCAGTGGAGATGGAGCTTCCTCTCACTCTCACAGAACCGTAAAGGTGTCCAGAGCCTGCCCCCGGCGCCTTGCCGGCAGGAAGACTTCTGGGCAGTGTGCGTAGGAAGTGCGGCCACCACCTTGGTTCGGCTGAGCCATGAGGCCCCGGCTCTGCCTATGACACCTGCGGCGCAGCTGGCTTCCCATGTGGCCAAACTGCTCCGGGGTGGACCTTCCTCTAAGCGACACGAAAGCCAGAGCAGCGTGCACACACACCGTTGGCCCTGCCACGTTCTGGACGAGCTTCGTGGGGAGAAATACGAAGGTTTCCAAACAGAAAATACATGCTTTACTGCATTCCTCTCATAGCACAGGAGATAAACTCAAGTTCCCAGCACACAGACATGACACAGCCCTGCGCACGCGCCGTGGAATGCGGGCCGTGCTCAGCCCCCGTGTGTCCAGTGTGGCCACCTGGTGCCAGACGGAGCCTCTGCATCCCCACCTCAGGGTGTCCCGCTCCTGGTCACCCTCCACCGACAGCGAAAGCACGTGCCCCCAACAGGTGGAAACCGAGCTCCCTGCGGAGAGGGGGGTGCCAGGTGGACCCAAGCCTCTGTCACCGCACTTCCCACGCACGGGCCTGAGGGACAGTGCAGGAGACCGAGGAGGTGGAGGTCACGGGGCAGAGCACTGGTAAGACAGCCCCGTCAGGGGGCAGAGGCCTGCAGGACCCCCAAGGATGGTCGGCACACACCGGGGGGGGGGTGCCCTGAGACTGAGGAGGAACGGCCAGAGGGAACAGCAGTGGTGCAGGCACAGGCTGGCCAATGCTGGTCCGCACCGGCGACGGGGGGCGATTCGACCCACAGGGAGCTCTGCTCCGGTCCCAGGACGCCCACCTGTTGTTTACTGGCCGCATCACTGCTTCCCCGACCAGCCCTTGAGAGCAGTGACGAGCGCTCGAGCTGGCGCAGCCGTGCACACGGTCAGCAGAGACGTGGACGCACACCTCCAGCTTCCAGAGGTGAAAACCCCCGAGTGTGAGCTCAAGGCCTGCGGGAGAGGAACTTGTAGACGCCGTAGAAGACGAGTGGGTCCGGGGAGACAGCAGCAGAAACCCTCCACACTGAGGCACACAGAGAGAGCGACGCGAGCAAACGCCCGCAGCACAACACGTGTGTAACTGGAGTCCCAAAAGGGGGGCGGGCAGGAGGTGTTTGCAGAAGTAATGACCACAGTTCCTGATTTAACGGAAGCTGTAAATCCACAGATCCAAGAATCTCAAACAACACCAAGCACAAGAAATGTCTGTAAACACTTTTCCACAGAGAAAACTCCAGGCTTACAAGGCTTCCGGGATGAATTCTAGCAAACACCAAGGAAGAAATGATACCAACTCTACACAAATCTCTCCGGAATGCTGGGCGAGGGCTCTAGAGAGAACTGTGCACAGTGCAAGCCGACGGACGGAAGACAAGGTACACACCTGCTTTTCCGTCTACACGAGTTCCAGGAGACACACACTAACCTGTGGTCTGAGACGATGGACGGACTCACCGTCACGACCGGGGAGACTGTTTCACGGGGACACGTACAGTCCACCGTGTCAGTATACCTCACAGACAGCGATGCCTCTGACTTGAGCCAACCTGGCAAGTCAACGTTCCTCAAGTGCCATTTTTTTAAAGATTTTATTTATTTGTTTGAGGGAAAGAGTGTGAGGGAGTGAGAGCACAAGCAGGGGGAGGGGCAGAGGGAAAAGCAGGCTCCCCACTGAGCAGGGAGCCCGATGTGGGGCTCAATCCCAGGACCCTGGGATCATGACCTGAGTGAAAGGCAGACGCTTCACCAACTGAGCCACCCAGGTGCCCCCCAAGTGCCATTTTTACAGAAGGGACAGGGGTCAGGCAGAGCACAGGTGGCAGGCCTGCAGCCTGGGGAGGCTCCAGCAGCCCTGGTGCCCACCTGGTCATTCCCATCCGGAGGACTGGGCTGCACCCTTCCCCTAGAGACCCGTGAGCCATGACCACCTCTTCTTCCAAGGGCAGCAGACCCAGCTCGGCCAGACGGGAAAGCCCGAAGCTCAACATAAAAGACGTCCCACAGGGAGCAGAGTGTGGGGTACAACAGCAGAGAGGACCACCCCCCAGTCTGATTCAGGAAGCTGTGGGATGTAGCCTATAGCCTTGTTCACCTCAGGACTGGTCTCCCCACTGCCTTTCCAAGGTCAAGGTCAGCACCAGGGAAGGCCAGCCCAGTTCCCACCTGCGCTCCACACTGTGCAGGGGAGCAGGGGGCTCTGGGGAGGGAGCACACACATGCACACGTGCCCACACCTACATATGCACCCCCACAACACGCACACACACACCCCACGTGCCAGGAGCCTTGCTCAGCACCTCTGTGTACTTGCTCACTCACAGACACCAAGGTGGATGATGTCCTGTTTCAGACAAGGAAGCCAAGGCTGGCCGACCCTGGCCATGCTGGCCTGGAGAAAACCAGCCCCTGGGAGCTGGGGCCCACCAGACATGCCGCCCTGGACTCCGGGCTGGGCTCCGGGCTCACTCTGACACATCCAGGGCGAGGGTGGGGGTGGAGGTGAACATGGGAGTCTCGGAGCTGTCATCAGCCATCTCTACCTGGTCCTGGCTCTCACCTTAGAAGCCCTGAATCCTCCAGCTCAGTGAGGCTGGCCCCTGACAACCGCAGGGGAGCTGTAGCCATGGCAAGACTCAGCCAGAGCTCAGGGCCCCTGACACCCGAGGCTGCCACCACCCAGCATCAAAGCCCCAACACTGAACCTGGGGGAGGTTCAGGCGCTGGAGAACGATGGAGAAATGAAGTGCTCAGGGCGCTGTGGACCATTTAAGTGGCTCTGGAGTCTTCACACTGTCCGGTGGCTGCCCGAGACAGGCAGGGACCGTCCTGCAGATGGACCACAAGGCCGAGCACTTCCCAGCCCCACGTGCTGCCAGATGTCCCTCCTCAGAAGCAACATGGAAACCCCTGCTAGAACCCCCGCCATCCCCGTCTCTTGCTGCCTGGCGCCTGGCACCCTCTGATCCCTACTGACAGCAGCTACTTCTGGTTGGTCTCTGAACTGTCCCACCCTGACCGGCACAAGCCCCAGGCTTGTGCAAGACGACAATACTCAGTGGGGTTGCTCTCTGCCCCACCAAGCTCAGGGGGTAGTTCACATGCAGGTCATCTAAACAAGCACGAAAGTACCCAGGGCGGCGCCACTGCACACAGATCCAGGCCGGAAGACAAGGCTGCAGAACCCACAAGGCTGTGTCCGCAGTGAGAAAGGCCCATGATCGGAGCTGCTTTGCTCCAGCGTCAGGCTCTGGAAGCACAGCCCTTGTCCGAGGGCTTCTCCATCCTGTCTGCTGAGCATACGGAGATGGGCACAGACGACGGGCTGCCATGTGCTCTGGGATGCCGCTGGGGTCAGCGGGACCTGGGGACGGGGGCTGCAGGGCAAGCTGAGCACAGAGCAAAGGAGGGGGATCAACATGGCGCCCTCCCTGCGTGCCGGGATGCCCTCATCAGCTCATACCGTCGCTTAAACTTCCCGTGCTTTCAAAAGCTGGTTGAGTGATTGATCCTTTTTAGAAAACTTAGCAGTCATGGGAAATAAATAAATAAATAAAAGCTCCCTGTCACTGTGGCACTGAGATGCCCGTGTGGGCAGCGGCCTGTGAGCTGGATGGGCCTGGCAGGGGCTCCTAGGGGGGCTGCAGCTTTGCTTAGAGACGCTGCTCTGGTTTCAATCCCGAATTCCAACACCCGGTCCTCAAGAACGCGCTCCTCCCAGAAGAACTGGAAGCAGAGAACTGCCTTCCCACGACCACAGCAGCTTTCTTCACAGTAGCGGACGGGGCGGCAACCCCAGGGGCCGAGGCGGGCGAACACAGACGCAGCACGCGGGCATACTGGTGATGGGACATCCCTCAGCCCTCAAGAGGCAGGACACCCTGACACCTGCCACAGCACGGATGGGCCTCGGGGACAGATGCCGAGTGCCCGTCACAGAAGGACACACACCGCAGGAGGCCCTCAGAGTCCTCACATCACAGAGACAGAGAGTGGATGGCGGGCGCCGGGGGCTGGGGCGGGGGGGTGCGGAGAGTCGAGCTTAATGAGGACGCGGTCTCCGTTTGTGAGGATGGAACATTCTGGAGACGGACAGGGAGGATGGCTGCACGACCACGCCAACACACTTAACGCTGCTGAACTGGACACTTGAAAGTGGTGGAATGACAGATTTTATGTCGAGCGCCCTTTACCACAAAAAATAGCTTAAAAAAAGAACGTGTTTTAGAAAATTCTCGTCAGGGGCGCCGGGGTGGCTCAGTCGTTAAGCATCTGCCTTCGGCTCAGGGCGTGATGCCAGGGTCCTAGGATCGAGCCCCACATCAGGCTCCCTCCTCCGCTGGGAGCCTGCTTCTTCCTCTCCCACTCCCCCTGCTTGTGTTCCCTCTCTCGCTGGCTGTCTCTATCTCTGTCAAATAAATAAATAAAATCTTAAAAAAAAAATTCTGCTCAGAAGTTGTGTGCCTGAGGGCCAGCACAACAGTGATTCAAACACGCCTACAACTTACCGCAGGCCTGGACCCTGGCCGTTCCTCCATACACCCCCGCAAAGCCCGCTGCGCCCCCGCAGAAGCGAGGTTGTGGCGAGGGCCTGGCCCAGGGCCAGCACTGCCGGAAAACCTTTTTTTTTTTTTTTTTTAGAG
>NC_048234.1:14008781-14025991 GCF_002007445.2 Ailuropoda melanoleuca | reverse complement strand
CAGGCTGCGGCCCGTGCTTCATGTGGCCCCCAGCGCGTGAACGGGGCGTCATCGGTCCCCCGTGTGGATCCGGGGAGGTGGTCACACATCGTGCAGCGGCCTGAGGGCTTTGCGCCACGGTGACGGGCTGCCACCGCTTAGCGGCCGGGCCACCGGGGACAAGCTGCACGTGCGGCGCTTCAGTTGTCTCCTCTGTAAAACAGGCATAACTGCCCTGCAAAGGCTCCCAAAGCCTGAGGCGGCGCACAGCACTGGACCCCAACTGGCCACACCTACGCGTTTGGCAGCCTGGCAGACGTACACGGCCGGAACAGCTGGCCGGGAGGCTGGCCTTCGGCCACTGACGCGCTCTAAAGCTCCCCGGTCCCAGGCTCCATCCTGCAGGACTTGCTGAAGGCACGCCAGGGCACAGTACTGACGATGTGCGCCCAACGCCGGCTTAACACACGCTCCCAGACAGCAAGGCCGGAAACGCACTTGCTCCAACGCAAGCAGCCGTGCCAGAAGAGCTGACTCCGGCGCACGGAGGCGCACGGAGGCGCACGGCACGCAGGACGCACGGCACGCAGGACGCACGCACACGGGGGCCGCACGGCGCACGGGACACACGGCACGCAGGACGCACGCACACGGGCAAGCACGGCACAAGGTTCACGGCACGCAGGACGCACGCGCACAGAGGGGGGGTGCACGGCACGCAGGCCGCACACGCACGGGACCGCACAGTACGCAGATGAACGATACGCGGGTTCATAGCACACAGGACGCACACACACACACGGGCCGCACGGCACGCAGGTGCACGGTACTCGGGGGAACGGTACGCGGGTGCACGGCACGGAGGATGCACGCGCACGGACAGGGTGGGCTGATCACCTGAGCTGCTTCCACTTAATCTTTTCACTTACATGTTTACTTAATGTTCCTCTTTTTCTTCCTAGTTTTATTTTCTACTGTTAACACCCGCATTCTCATGTGCTTTGTTTGTATTTCCTATTCTGTTTTCATTTCGCTGTCGTCCAGAACACTGCATCAGTGTCCACTGTGGCAGAGCACAGACCGGTCCCCGCGTGGTGACCAGCTGCGCAGCAGAGCAAGCTGCATCTGGGCACGCCTGCCAAGCTCTGGAGCCCTGCTGGGTGAACTAGTGTCGCGGCCGCGTGCACGGGGGCAGGGGTCCTAGGCCCACCGCCGGTGCCACGGGCTCCCCACGCAACTGCACTTTGCTTATGTCTGAGACGAGCAGCAGGCGACCTAGTGAAAGGAACAAACAAGAACGTTAGAAAAGCTTCCAACTGCATGGAGATCCTGCAGCCTGTGTGCCTGCAGCCTGGCCCGCACACCCCAGTGGTCAATGCCGCTGCGGATGGGGGGAGCTCCTCACGGACAGCCTCCATCACTCTCACTGCCACCCCGGGGGAGGCCTCCCCACGAGGACAGGTCGCATCTGACTGCACAGTGATCTGCCAGGCTGTTGTGGGAAAGGGAGACAGGCAGAATCACCCTCCGAAAGCCACACACTTGCGGGGGCCAGAGCGTCACGTCCTGGGCGCACACGGGCTTCATGGGAGCTCATGGGAGCCCATCGGAGCCCCCAGAGCCGACCGGAAAGGTCAATCACCACCCACCTCACTGGATGCCTATGTGGTGACCAATCATCATCATCATACGTGGGACCCCAGACAGAGGGAACATGTCCCAGGTGGAGGGAACTAAGTCCCAGACGGAACAGCATCCCAGACAGAGGGAACAGCATCCTAAGGGGAGGGAACAGAGTCCTAGACAGAGGGAGCAGGGCAAAGGGGAATCAGCCCAGCCGTCTGGAGAAATGTACCCGGAGACAGGAGGTAGCGTGTCGGGGCTGGAGCCAGGATGGGTCTCCCAGCCGTGGGCATCCAGGGCACCGTGCAGGTGAGTGATCTGTCCTAAGTCTGACTTCCACATTCACCTGCTTTACTAGGTGCCTCACTCTCCTCCTCTCTCATCGGGTGTCATGAGAGCCCACCTCAGACAGGTATGGAGGATGTGAGAATGCAGCCCTCCCAGCCTCCCAGCTGGGGCCAGCAGCTGCACCAGTGTCACTATTCTGAGTGCAAGGACATCCCCATCCCTGGGCTCTCCAGGGGCTCAGGGCAGCAAAGCCCCACATGCCTTTGTGGCCTCCGTTAGCCCCCCATCTGAGCTCTAGCCTCACAGACCAACCAAGAGTCAGGACTCTGCACGTCAGAGCACACAGTCCTATCCAGTTTTGGGGGCCCCGGAGCTTTCGGAGGTGCTGGCCTTTGTGGGGAGACAGACGTCAAACCCAAGGAGCGGAACCAGGGCCTCTGACCTCCTGCAAACACGCAGCTGGAGTCAAACCACTTCCTCCCTGCGTACCCGGCCCCGCCCAGCCCCAGCGAACTGTCAGGCTCCAAAGGTTTGAGTGGGGCCCAGCTGGGCAGCTTGCAGGTCAAGGCCCAGGGCTCCCTGTTTCCTCTCCAAGTACTTGGCCAGTTGCCTGCAAGCCCCAAGGGTCCCAGGAGCCAGGTGCTCTGGGTACAGCTGTGCCCCTGAACACACCCCTGCTCTGCACAAACACGGCGCGGTCTGGCTCCACCCCGCTGCCACCCAGGACGTCCCCCCGCCCACTGGAGTTGGGGGTGTGGGCATCCCAGTGTTTCCTCCACACCAGTAGCACCACCATGGCCAAGCCCCATCAGTGTCTAAACTGTCAGATTGCAGAAGAACCTTCCAGAGCCACACATTTTGTGGGAAGGCCTAGCCCTCTAGGGACTGTGTGGACCACTCACCCTCCCTTCCTCAGCCCAGGTAAAGGAAGACCCACATTGCCCAGGGCCTCGGTGACAGGTGCACAGGCTGGACCCACGTGGGTGTCACCCTGAACCAGGTCAGCCTCAGACCCCCGCCCCTCCCGGGCTCAGTTCATCTTAGCTAGAGTCCGGGGTGCCCCAGACCACACCCAGTCCTGTCCCAGCCGATGGCACACTTACTGCTGGCTGTGCCCACAACACGCTGGCTCTTCACAGAGATCACCGACCAAGCCAGGGGGCACTCCAGGAGCCAAAGGAGCACAGACACGCCACGCGTCCACCACCACACGGCTTCCGGCCTTGAAGCTACCAACGCCAAGCTGCCCCTGCTCTCCACATTCCCCAAAACTGCCCCTTGCGGGACCAGCACAGGCCCTGGGGGCCGGCGAAGACCCCGGAGCTAGCGCCACTCACCTGCCGGCCACGGCAGCGCGCGCCTCGGCCCGGGGCGGACTTCAGGCAGCGGCGAAACACAACTTCCTTCTGCTGGTTTTGCAATACGGTCACCAAAGACGGTGCCTTCGCATTTCCGCATCGTCACACGCCCAAGTTCACTGGTTCCCCAGCTGCCTCCTCTGTGAAAACACAGCCCAAGCCGGCTGGAGAGCCGGCGGGGCCCCCGTGAGGCTGCGCGCCACGGCCCGCGGTGGTCGCACGGCGCCTGAGCCGTCCCGGGAGGACGCGTGGAGGCGCCGCCTTCCTGCCTCCACCGCGCCCCGTGGGCTTCTCTGCTCAGACCGGGCGGACGCGACACTGGGATCCTCAGGGGCTCCAGCAGGCCTGAGCAGTGGGGTCCCCCAGCTGAGAGGAGGCCCGTGCACTCAGGGGAGCACCCTTGTCACGGGGCAGCTCCGCGACCCCAGGGCAAAGTAAACGCACGAAGACGTGGAGCCCTACGAAGCCTAGAGCGCGAGCTCTGCGTCCGCGCCCGCGGTGGCTTCTCCGTCCCGCCCTGCATGCTTCTTGAGAAACAAAGGGCGTTCTTTGAGCCTTGGTGTCCCTGTTGCGGGCAGGGGTCACCGCAGAGCCCCCCAGGGGCAGCGCCTCGCGCACAGGGAACACGCCAGTGTGAGGAACTCAGCACAGGGGCGCTAACGAGGCCGTTTCTCCAGCTCAGGCGGACCGGCCTCGCGCAAGCCCAGGGCGCACAGCGCGGCCGCCCCTCGCACTCCGCGCGGGTGTCCACACAGCGAAGTCGCTCCCGTGCTCAACGCGGGGGGGCAGTTGGTCAGGCTGCGACACTACCCACTTTACCTCCACATAGCCGTCCTTGTAACCCAGGGTTTGAGGAAGTCTGTCCAGTCACTGTGGTAGCCCCCTGCACGGACACAGGTGCGCCTCCCTCCAGGGACGCGGAGACCCAGGTGAGCACGCATAGCGCAGACCGTCCGGCCCCCAGCCGCCGCGGAGGCCTCAGAGCTGCCCCACCAGCAGGTGACAGGACGGTGGCCGCCGTCTCAGAGGCACCTGGGCTCGCACCTCGGCTCTCGGGCTGAGACCCCTCAGAGCCCCGGTCCTCTGCCATAAAACGGGAAGGGTACGGGATGAGCAGAGCTTTTGTGAGGAACGAGGGCCTGGCCTGCGGCGGGGGGCCCCTCCAGGTGCCAAGAGCAGCACCTGCCATCTTCCCCTAGCACGGCCCTTGCCCACCGACATCCCTGAGCCAGGAGCCTGGCAGTGAGACCCCATGGGGGCAGAGCCCCCTTGCACAGAAACGGTCTGCGGAGGCAGGGCTGGGAGGGGCAGCTGCTCGGCTATCACCACCCAAAAGGGGATGGACAAAAAGTAGAGTGGGATGCAGCCTGGATGGAACGCATCCAGAGGGGGGCAGCTCTGCCTGGGCGGTGGCACCGTCCACCAAGGAACGCACTTGCCAACGAGTGTTCTCATAGTATAGAATATTAAGCAGCAGGACATGGCCTCTCGTGGCTGTGTTTCATCCACGCCTCTTTGAGCACAAGAGCGTGGAACAGTGGTATGGCTCCCACTTTCTCCTGGGGAGTGGAGGGACCACGTGTGCTGGCTCCCAGCCTCCCCGGCAGCAGGCAGGGCCACAGGACCCAGCCCTGGACCACGGGAGCCACGTACCCCCTCCAGCCCTGGCCCTTCATTAAACACACTGAGAATTAATGTGTTTTTTTGTAAAGAAAACATATCAAGATAACCATATTCTCTCTCCTGCCTTTTAAGAGAATTCTGGACATAAACAACATTAAAATTCAATGTTTCCTGAACATGGCGTGGCGCCCCGGTTGGGTGCTGACGGTCTGTAGTCTGTGGTTATTCTGCCAGGCTAACTTCTGGACAAATGGAGCCTGTTATGGAGGCGCAGCCGCATCAGGGCTGCAGGGGAACCCTCCGTACTGTCTTCACAACTTGTCTGCACATCTGGAATTATTCCAAAATCAAAGGCTTTTAGGTTCAACATTAAATGTTTCCATGGATGGAGCAATCCTGTTGTGGGACCACGAGCCACATTGCTTCTCTCAGAATCTTTCAGCATTTCACATCCTGAAAAGCTCCCTGGCTGCACGGTGACCACTGAGGTGGCACGAGGGACAGAAGATGGTCACGACAGTCCCCAGACACAGAACAGTCTGTCTGATGTTTACATGTGTGGAGCTGCCTCGACTCAACCCACACTTGGTTTTGTTGCAAAATGGCTCGGTTTTGTGTTTTTAAGATTCAGATGGCTGGCCCCCGTTGGGTGAGTCACCTCTGTCATTGAGTCTGGGTGAGGGGTGAGGGATGAGTGGGCCGTGGAATGATCCAGAAACTGATAGCTCGGGGCGAGGTTCAGGGACAGCTAGCTCACGGAACAGGAAATCTAACTGGCAGGCACACACGTGTTGAGACAGCTACAGCCCACACCCGAGTATCCTCTCTTCCCATCGGGTTAGCAAAGACCCCTCCACATGATGGGGGGGGCAGAAGGGGACCTTAGCCCTTTGACTCAGCACTAGCCACTCCAGGGATGGGTGCTGGGCATACCTGCACAGGTGCAGAGCAGCAAGGTGCCAGGCGGTTCCGACGCCAGGGCAGGTAGGAGCAAGACTGGGAACAACCAAGGCCCACCTTGAGGGCGCCAGCGGGTCCACCGCGTGGTCCCTGCTCAGTGCAGAGAAACACCCGCCTGACGGGTGGGGTGGCGAGACCACCTCACGGGCAGACACAGTGGGATGAGGTACCCGGCCACCAGATGTTCTAGTTGTGAACTCTGCAAACTCTTAAAAATGGTTCTGGGAAAACATGCTACCTCTCTAACGTGGGGGAAGCACAAACAGGGCAAATTAATGACTCTTGATAAATGAATTCATGCATCTTTTCCACAAGTTTGAGAAATTTAAAAACTGCAAAACGGCTATCTTATGGATGCACCCAGGGAGAGGGAGAGTTCTCTTGGATCTTTCTGGGTTTTTTTAACCATGTTACCATGTCGTCTATTTTTCAAATTTAGTAATTTTTATATGACCATGATAACAAACACAAATTTTAAAATTTCACTTTCTTCTCATGGCTTGTCCCCATGCCAAAGGTAGCACAGAGTCAAGACACAGGCTGGTGCTCCACAGAGGAGCGGAGGGGGCACGGGGGAGAGTCAGCACGGCAGGGGCACGAGGAGCAGAGGAGCACAGGGTGGGAGCACTGCCACCCCAGAGAAGAAGGGAGGCCTGAAAAGGAGTCAGCAGTGGTTGAGGGGCACCCCTCTCCCCGCACCTTGAGGAAGGCAATCTGGAGCCTGGACAGAAGCAGAGTGGACACTAGCAGCTCACAGTCCTGCCCCTGCTGCGCCCCTGCACGCGTCCGTCCTTCGTCCCGCAGGACAGCTGTATTTGTATTGGGGAAAACTGGACGTGTGAGTGTCTGACAATGGAGAACAGAAGATCAGCACGGGTAGGGAGTTTCTGTGATAAGTAAAATGATTTAATTTATTTAAGATAATTACTGTAGTAATAAAATTACATTAAACTAGGACAAGGCAGGTGGTGTCACACGGGGATAGAGAGATTCATCAGGGGGACAGAATGGGGAGTCCAGGTGCGCAATCATATGCATGTGGCGGGTCGGGTTTTGGAGAAGGCGCTGGGAAAGGAAAGTCCCTCGCGAGTGTGCTGCAGCAAGTGGACCCGACACAGACAGGGGAGCCTTAACCGTCACTCACACCACACACACAAACAGAGCTGGAACGAAGCACAGTCTTAACTGTGAGCAGGACTACAGAGCTTCCAAAAACGCATAGGTGGAACACCCACGCCCTCGAAGCAGGCAGATGTCTCAGGCATAAAAGCCACAGAAAGACACCGGATAGACCAGACTTCATCAGCTTGAGAAACGTCTGCTCATCCAGAGGCCCCACAAAGATGAAAGGGAGAGCCGCGGACGGCAAGGAAATGTTTGTGATACATCTCTCTGACAAAGGACTTGTGCACAGAATATATAAAAATCAATAAAGAAAAAGACAAATAATCCAATAAAAATAAATTGAGGAATAGACTAGACCAGGCACTTGACTTTAAAAAGTTATCTGAATGGACAGTGAGCGCCCAGGGAAGCGCTCCACGGCACCTGCATGAGGGAAATGTAACCTACAGCCTCAGTGAGACATCCCCACGCCCATCACGTGGGAGCAAGGATGAGTGGCAAGCAGAAGTCTGTGACACAGTCCCGACAGAAGCATAACATTGTACAACTGCTTTGGAAAACCGCTTGGCATTTTCCCAAGAAGTTAAGCATATACCTGCCTACAACCCAGCAATTCCACACCTGGGGGTCTCCCCAAAAGAAGACAAAACATCTGTCCACACAAAGACCTGGTCACCACGTCTGTGGCAACCCGATTCATCATAACTCAAAACTGGAAATGAGCCAGATGTCCTCCAACTGGAGAATGAATCAGCAAAGCGTGCAGCCATGTTCATGATATGGAATGCTATTCAGCTACCCATACACCATGCATTCTGTCCCAGTCCTCGAGGCTGCAAGTCTGAGATCCAGGAGTGGGCCAGACAGGTTTCCCCTGAGGCCGCTCTCCTGGCCTCCGGGCCACCTTCTCCCCGTGTCCTCACGTGGGTGTCCCTCTGTGCACATCTGTCCTCGTCTCCTCTTCTTATAAGGACACCTATGACCTCATTTTAACTACTTACCTCTTTAAGGATCCAGTCTCAAAACGAGGTCATGTTCTGAGGCACCAAGGTTTAGGATTTCAGCATATGAATTTTGGGGGACACAATTCATCCCATAACATCACTTAAGGATGGGAACAGGCAAGGACATCACTGTTCTTGCTCGTCAGAGTGGCAGACGTTCCAGACATGTGGTTAGGCAAGGCGAGGAATGAAAACGCACGCAGAGCAAATGGAAGGAATAAAAGTGTCCATATTTGCAGATGACATGATTGTCTACAAAGAAAATCCTGAGAATCTGCAAAAACACTGCTAGAGCTAACAAGTGAGTTTGGCAGGTCACAGACACAAGATCAATTCACAAAAATCTCTTGAATGTTTAAACAGGAAGACACCAAAATCTAAGAAACATGACGCCATTCATACTAAAAAACCCTCAAATGTAAATTCAACAAAACATTTACTAAGCTTACAGGCTGAAAATTTTCTACAACATGCTGATGAAAGAAATAGAAGTCTAAAAAAGGAGGCATATTACGTTCATGGAACATGACATAGAAAGATGTCATTTCTCTCACAAATGATCTATAAGTTTAATTCAGTTTCTGTCGAAGTCCCAGCAAGGCGTTTTGTATATCTCAGAGGGGCTCATTTTGGAATCTGCACGGAGAGCATAGGCCCTAGAGCAGCCAGGTAGCTGTGACCAGGAGGGACCATGCCTGTGTCACCATAGCCAAGGGGACGGGGTGGTGCTGGGCGGACAGACACAGGGATCAACGGGACACATTGGGGGCCCAGCAGGAGCCCCACCAAGGATGGGGGTGGTTGCCAAAGGTGCAAAGGGAGGAAAAACAGCCTTTCCACAAATGGTGTTGGGGCAATGGGACATCCACAGGCAAACAAGGGGCCCGACCTAAACCGCATGCCTGATATGGATACCAGCTCAAAATGGATCGTAGATTTAAACATAAGATGTAAGCTAGGAAACTTCAAGAAAAGATAGGAAACAACTTTTGGGATCTGGGGCCAGGTGGAATTTTTAGATTGCACACGAACAGCATGATCTGTCAGAGGACAGTCAACAGATGTGAACTCATCCCAAGGTGAGGAGATTCCCCTCACACCTGCCCAGTCGGCAGACATAAAGGAGGGCGATGCCGCCAGTGTTGTCCAGGATGCCCTGAACCTGGGCCACTCAGATTCGGCACGCAAATGGGACAGCCACTGTGGGAACAGCTGGGCAGGGTCTTTTAGGACACGTTCGACCACCCCAGGACATAGCAGGGGACCCGGCATCCGTCCCACAGAAGTGCAGCCTGCGTTCACACAGAGACCGGCACATGCGCCATCGGGCTGGCCTCCAAGGGGTGTAGGATGGAACGTGGCATGGCCACACCCCGGACACGCTCAGCACTCGAGGTGAATGGATCGGACACAACAGTCTGGGTGAGTCTTCTGAGATTAATGCCGACTGAAAAAGCCAATTTGAAAAAGTTTCGATTTCCACTTGCTGAGCATTCTTGAAATGACAGGAGTCTACTCCTGGGGGGCAGGCTGGCGGGTGTCGGGGGCATGGGAGGGGTCCTGGGGCGGCCGTGTGGTGCAGACCTCCCCGCTGTGCCAGGCTCTCTACAGTTGTGCACCATGTCACCGTGGGGGAGGCTGGGCCAAGGGTAGGCGGGATCTCCGCAGTATTCCCCACAGCTGCATGTGAACCTACCATTACTTACTGCAAAATAAAAAGCTTAATTTTTATAAAAGGGCTGATGAAGTCCCTTGACTCTTAAGAGAAGCCATGAGCTATCCAGGGAAACACAGCGGTTCCTGGAATCCTCGGCATAACCAGAAGTGGGGGTGGCCGAGACCCCAGGACCCGTAGGNGGGGGGGGGGGGGGGGGGGAGGGGCGCCGCAGGGCAGCTGGGGGCGCAGGGGCGGGAGGCCAGTGGAAGCCCTGGCCGTGAGAGTCCCATTACTGACGAGGACACCAGGGCTCAGAGACGCCTGGAGCTCAGTCGGTCAGCAGCCCTGCTGAACAGCCGCCGCACAGGCTCTGAGAGCAGCGGCTCCGGAAGGAGGCGTGTGAGGACCCCAGGGCTGCCCGCTCCTCCCCCCTGCACACAGCCCGTCCACGGCTCACACGGCTGCGGGCGCGGGGGGCGCCCGTCAGGCCACGACGGGACAGTGTCCAGCACTGACATCTTCTCCACAAGCCGGGCGAGAGCCACGGGAAGCGAACGAGCCGGGCGGGAGGCGGGGTGGGACCCACAGGCTTCGGATGGGGCCCCTGGGCACCCACCGCCAGACACGACCCGGAGAGCGGCAGGGGCTCCGTCCGGACGCACACACGGACCGCCGACCTTGCGGCTCTGGGTGCTGAGCTCCTCGGGGTTTTCACTTTCCTCTCCACGCTTCTCAGTAACATACACATTTTTACAAAGAACGTTTACTATATTTGCAATTGGGAGAAAAGTCGACCTATTTAAAGATAAGATGATAACATCTCCTCCATTGCTCATTTGGGATTCCAACCCTCCAGCAATTGCCTCAGAGCCAGCTGTCTCCATGTCTGTTTATATATGGAAAATTTAATTTCTACTTAGCTGTCCTAAATTTCTCTGAGGAAAAATGTGGTTAAGAAACCCAAAAGAAAGGGACACGGAGTGTAATTTGGTTTCTGAAAACACACTTTTACAGAAAGTTCTCTAGGTTCCTTTAAACTGAAACTGCATTCTGTTCAAAGACAGAAAATGTTCCCTATGTTGGGTGCTGCCTAAAATGTCGCCGTGGGTCAGGCAGCTCTGAGGACGGCCGGGTGACCCGGGTGACCGCAGGCAACCCTCCACGCCACACCTGGCATCAGGCGCCAGCACGAGAGCAGTGAGGGTCTGACTGGGGAGCACTCAGTTTAGCTCCTCACTTAAAGAAAACAGAAGCAGGATTGCTCTAACAATCCTGGACCGTTCAGTCACCGCTGCCAAAAGCTGCCTTCAGAGCAGCCGTGGACGAGCCCTGGCGGCCTCTGACCGTTAGACGGGGTGGTGTCTGCAGGCTTTGCACACAGAGCAGGACAGTTAGGGGGCCCCCGGGGACAGGACATAGGCGCCAAGTGGAAGTGACCCCTGACCTGGAACTGTTCTGACGCCAGCCACTGAGGGGTGCTGTGTCTGCAGCCTTTTTCACCCTGTAAGAAAAAGTCGCTGCCTGTACACAAGCCTGCCTGGTCTCCTGACCCCACAGACACCGCACTGTCTACAAANTCTGACGCCAGCCACTGAGGGGTGCTGTGTCTGCAGCCTTTTTCACCCTGTAAGAAAAAGTCGCTGCCTGTATACAAGCCTGCCTGGTCTCCTGACCCCACAGACACCGCACTGTCTACAAGCTGAAGGTTTACGGCAATCCTGCCTGGAACAAGTCTGTGTTCACGGCATGTCTCTGTGTCACATTCTGGGGACTCTCACAATATTCCAAATTTGTGTGTTATTATTGTATTTGTGACGGCGATCTGTGATCGGTGATCTTCAATGTCACCACTGTAATTTGGGGGTACCACGAGCAGTGCCCATATAAGACAGAGAACTTAACTGATCAATGTCGTGTGTGTTCTGGCTGCTCCACTGACGGGCCCTCCCCCATCTCTCTCCTCCTCCTCGGGCCTCCCTATTCCCTGACACACGACCGTGTTGACATTAGCACAGTTGATAACCCTACCATGGCCTCTAAGTGTTCAATGAAAGGAAGAGTCACACATCTCTCACTTCCCATCAAAACTAGAAATGAGTAAGCTTCGTGAGGAACACCTGTCGAAACCCAAGACAGGCCGAAAGCTCGGCCTCTGCTGCCAGTTAGCCCAGTTATGAACGCAAAGGAAACGATCTTGTAGGACACCGCNGCAAAGGAAACGATCTTGAAGGACACCGCAAGCGCTACTCCAGCAAACACTCGAATGATGAGAACGTAAAACAGCCTCCCTGCTGACACGGAGAGAGTCTGACTGGTCTGGACGGACGCTCCAACCAGCCACAGCATTCCCTTCGGCCCAAGCCTCACCCGGAGCAAGGCCCTGACTCTTCCGTTCTGTGCAGGATGAGGGGGCGAGGAAGCCGCAGAAGAGAAGCTGGGAGCCGGCAGAGGTCGGCGGGGCTGAGGAAGGAAGGTGTCTCCGTAACGTACGAGTGCAAGGTGAAGCAGCGAGTGCCGACGGAGAAGCTGTAGCGAGTGACCCCGAAGACCTAGCGAGGAGAATTCACGAAGGTGCTCGCGCCAAACAACAGATTTTCAACAGAGATGAAACAGTCTTCAATCGGAAGATGCCATCTAGGACTTTCACGGCTAGAGAGAAGTCAATGCCTGGCTTCAAAGGTTCAAAGGACAGGCTGACTTTCTCAAGAGAGGCTAATGCCGCTGGTGACTTGAGGTGGAAGCCAGCACTCTTGCCCACTCTGAAAATAAGCCCTCAGCAGCCATGCTCACTCTCCCCGCCTACGCTCCTTAAATGCAACAACAGAGCCTGGCGGACAGCACATCTATTTACGACACGGTTGACGGGGTATTTTAAGCGCACTCTTGGGACTTACTGCTCAGGAAAAAAGATTCCTTGCAAAATAGTCCTGCTACATGCCACCTGGTCACCCAAGAGTTCTGATGGAGACANGGGGTATTTTAAGCGCACTCTTGGGACTTACTGCTCAGGAAAAAAGATTCCTTGCAAAATAGTCCTGCTACAAGCCACCTGGTCACCCAAGAGTTCTGATGGAGACGGACAAGACGAAAGTTGCTTTCATGCAGCTAACACAACATCTATCCCACAGCCTGCGGATCAAGGGGTGATTCTGACTTCCAAGTCTCATTCTTTAAGAAATACCGTTAGCAAGACTACAGCTGCCGTAGATAGTGATTCCTGATGGATCTGGCCAGAGTCAAACGAAAACATCCCGGAAGGGATTCACCATCCTAGATGCTATTACTACTGCACGGGAAGAGGTCAAACTATCCACATGAACAGGAATTTGGAAGAAGTGGATTCCAGCCCTCATGGAAGTCAGTGCAGAAACAGCAAGAGAGCTAGAAGTGTGGCCTGAGGATGGGACCGAACTTCTAGAATCTCATGATAAAACGTGAACAGATGAGGAGTTCCTTCTTACAGATGAGCAAAGAAAGTGGATTCTTGAGATGGAATCTACTGTTGACGATGCCGTGAAGACTGTTGAAATGACAACGGGTTTGAGAGGATGGACTCCAGTTTTGAAGGAAGGTCTACCGTGGGCAAAATGCTACCAAACAGCATCACATTCTACGGAGAAATCGTTCACGAAAGGAACAGTCGGTCCATGTTGGCAAACTTCGGGGTTGTCTTATTTTCAGAAATGGCCAGAGTCACGCAGCCTTCAGCCCCAGCACCCCGATGGGTCAGCAGATCAACATCAGACAAGACCCTCCACCAGCAAAAAGATCGTGGCTCCCTGACAGCTCAGATGATGGCTAGCATTTTTCAACCACAGAGTGTTTTTATTTAAGGTATGAACATTATTTCTTTTCTTTTTTGAACGTTTCTTTAGACACACCTACTGCACACCTCATAGGTCCATACACTGTAAACATAACTTTTATGTGTCCCGGGAAACCAAAAAGCTCATTTGACTTGCTTTATTGCAGTATTTGCTTTATCGCAGTGGTCTAGAAGCAAACCCTGAATTTCTCCGAGGTCTGCCTGCAGAGATAGAAGTAAGGCAATACGGGGTGGCTGCCCCACCACACAGGCCCAGGGGCCCACCACCATCAGAGCCACAGTCACGTGGCCCCACCTTCTCCCATTAGGATCCTTAGTGTCAGCTCCCGATTAACCAGAGGTGATTCGATCTCACAGCCCTGCTTCTTTCAGGGCTAAGAAGGGTGGGAATCTGCTCACAGCAGCTCCAGCACAGTGAGAAAGAAGGGAGGCAGGGAGGAGGGAGGAGGGGAAGGGGAGGGGCTTCCTGGAAATTAATTACTGGGAAACAAAAGGCCATCCTCGTTTATCCAGTCAAGCTTATGTCAGCAGCCACCTTATTCTAAAAGCCCCAGCTGGAGCTCTAGAAAGCCCATGGGGATTCCCTCCAATGCAGAGGCCTCCTTGTGGCTCACCTCCCAGCCACGCAGGGGCCACTGGCCACCCGTATGCTGGCCCCTCTCCCTTGTTCCCGCAGGGGACCCAAGGGACAGAGGGGCAGCCAGAGGATGGACCCTCAGGGTCTGAGCAGCCCCAGGAGAGCTGGAGCCGGGCAGGGCCTGGGGTGTGCAACTCTGGGCTGACAGCCACAGCTGCCACCTGCATCGGGCACGCCCTTCCCGTATCCCAGAGTGGGGCAGGGCAGCTCTGTCCTTGAGCTGTCCCCAGGGCACTTAGGGGCTCCCGACTACAGAACCCCCCCCCCAGTGCTCCTCAGTTCTGCTCACAGGCTCCCACAGCTCACAAGGGCTGATCTGGAGCTGGGGAGGGGGCTCCTCCAGCACACAACTGGGAAGAGTTGGCCCAAGTCCAGAACTCCTGCAGACCTCAGTCCTGGACTCCAACCCTGGGGCTTCACCAGTCTCGCACAAGTTCTACCCCGCAAATACAAAGCTCTCCCCTCGTATGCACCTGCTTCTCTTTATCCTGCATACTTTAGCTGAACCAAGTCCGTTCTAGAACAAGATGGCAAAGAGGGAGGGAGGTACATGAAAAGGAAGTCAGTGGGTCAGCAGGTGGTTAGCGGTGCTCAGTGCCTGCTGGCCAGTTCCCTGAGTGCTACTGGGGATTCGGCCTCTGGCTGTACATGCAGGAGCCTCAGGGGAGCAGGCAGGAGGACGGTGCCACCTCCCTGGGCTGCAGTGCTGGCTCTGGGACCAGAAAGCAGAGCCCGGGGGGATGAGATGCCCTCAGTCCCTCCGGGGCAGATCGCTGCCAACACGGGCATCCGACCTCTCACTGGGCACACTGGGTCCTGTGCACGCTCACGTACGTGCACACGCACACACACAGACACAGACGGCAGCGGGGCCCGAGTGGGCTGCCCCAACCCCATCTGTTCAAGGATCCCGCACACACAGCCTGAAGGCCCCTGGGGGCCCCTCACCACAGGTCCTGGGGAAGGTGGGCCCCCAAACTGGCCCGAAGCTGTGGGGCTGAGGCAGAACTGGTGTTCACAAGCTGGGAAAGGTGTCCCTGATGCCTGGGCAGCCTCTGCAGTCGGATGGGCCATGCACATCACAGAGTACACCCTTTGGCTCCTTTCACCCTTGGCAAGCCATGCTGGACAGCTAGGGACACTGAAGCATGGGCCTATGGTCACTTGTCCTGCCTGGAGTCCCCACACATGTGTGAGCTGGTCTATTCCCTGTGCCTGGAGCAGGGCCAGGCCCCCAGGGGGCAGGCCGAGGTCACGGAGCAAGACCACCAAGAAGGAGCCCTCTTAACGACCACCGTGGTGTGGATGAGAAAACAGGCCCCAGCCTGGCTCTGCAGAGGGAGTCTCTATGCCCAGCCCAGAGGAGGCCCTGCACCCAAAGCCAGCAGCTCCAGCTGCCCCACCAGCCCCACAGCCAGGCCTCGAGCCCCCATTCGAGACGTTTAATTTTCTGTACAACCTCTGAAGCTTGGTGTGCGTCTTATAATAGTTTAGGATGGACTCGGAGTGGGTGTACACACACTGGGTCTGTTCACTCCACGCCGACCTGGGAAGTCACCCTAGACATCCAGTGTCCTGCTCCACATCGCCAAGCGGCCAGGGCCAGCCTGGAGGCCCCAAGGACCCGGGAATGCACACTGTTCGGCCTCTTTAAAGAAAAGGCGCCCTTGCCCACATTAGGCTGGTTTTCCTAATGAAAGAAAAGTGAGTAAGAAAGAGAAAGAGGAAAACGCTGGGAACTTAACGCACATCAGTAAGGTGACACCCTGCATGGTCCCAAGTGTGTGACATTCTGGAGAAAGCGTGGGGTCAGCGGCTGCCAAGACATGGGGGCTCCGAGGGCAGTAAATATGGACGCGAGTCATGACGCATCTGTCCCCGGCCCAGCGCATGCCTACCGGAGTGACCCCGATAGAGTTGGGCTCTGGGTGACGATGCAGGTCAGTGCGGGCTCATCACCTCTAACAGGCGTCCCTCCGAAGACGGTGCTGCCAGCCGGGGAGGCGGCGGCGTGGGCGGGGCGCGCGGGAAATCTGTACTTCCCTCCATTTTCAGAGCTGTGAACCCAAAAACTGCTCTCCAGAATTGTTTTTAAAAAAAACAGCCCAGCACTTGAAACGGGGTCCCCATTTCCGTGGCAACCTCAGGCAGGGGCATTTCTAAAACACACACTCCACTCCCTTCCCACCTGTTTCAAAAGCCGTGGGAAGCGCGGTGTGCGCGGAGTGGAGAAGCCCAGAAACCGCGGGTCCCGGCACAGTGCCGACCCCGCGCACGTGTCCAGCCAACGTCCTGGACGATTCTGTGGGGGAGCGGACCCGGGCGCCCAGGGGCCGTGGGCACGCCGCCTGCGCCGAGGTCTGCATGCGGGATGCCTCCTCCTGAAACCACGCATCACGCAGAGGCGCGCTGTCCCGCCCCGCCACCCCGGGGCACGCGCAGCGCCCCAGGAACCCGGGAAGTGACCCGCCCAGCGCTGCGGCGCCACCTGAACCCAGGGGAAGTCTGGCTCCTTCGGACCCCAGCCTACTCACCGCCTTCCCTCGGGGAGGAGAAGCCAGAAGCACGCCAACAGGCAGAGCCTGGGGATCCCCTGAGCTGGAGGGGATCCCCTGAGCTGGAGGAGACCCCGCGGAGCTGGGCAGTCCAGGGTGAGGCCTCGGGCGCACGGCGGGGGCGGAACGGGCGGCCCTGCCTCCCGCTCGGCCCTCCCTCGGGCGGGGGTGCCTGCAGGCAGCCCCTTTCTTCTCTAGCCCGACAAAGCCCCAGGCTCCCCAGCCAGCGGGAGGGCGGGGAGCAGCCCGGGATGCCCGCCGTCACCATGGCAACAAGAGAGGGCTGGCGGGTGGGCGCCCTGGGACCGGAGCCTGGGGTCCCTATGGCCGTGGGCGGAGGAGGAGCCCAGGCAGGCTGGGAGAGGGGTACTGGTTGTTCCCGACCCTCTACCACCCTACCCCCTCTTACAGACTTTTTAGAAGGGCATTTGAGTATTCCATCACCCAGCGAGCCCCGTCTTTCGGAGGTGCGGGCACGCTGAGCACAACCTCGGGAGCCGTCGGGGCGGGGGGCGCACATCTGCTTCCAAAGGCCTTTGTCTAGAGGCTGTGCGTGTGATGTTGTGTGTGTGATG
>NC_048234.1:14002218-14008681 GCF_002007445.2 Ailuropoda melanoleuca | reverse complement strand
TGCCCTTGGGCGGGGTCTGTCTGCCCTCCCTGCCCCCTCCCCCCCAGGTCCCTGGAGGGGCAGGGCAGGGGGGCCGCGTGTAAGCAGCAGCAGGTCAAGAGGTTTTCTNGAGTCCAAACCCCGGGGGTGCCGCTCGGTCACAGCGTGAGGCACAAGTGCCCTGTCCTGGCATTCGTGGTTCAGCCTTTGCGGGGAAAGACGCTTGGCTTCAAGTAAGTTGAGGGCCACACCTGGCCTCTTGGACCCTTCACACCCAGCTCCTGGCCTGTCCCCACAGACATCCGTCCCACCCCACCACACATGCTGGGCAAGCCTCCTGGCCTTCTGAGTCTGGGGGTGCTGGGTGGGTGCCATGTCTCATTGAGGGGGCAGCAGGGAGCAGTGGTTGGGGGCTGTGTGTCCTTGGGCAAGTTCTTTACCCTCTCTGAGCCTCCATTTCCTCATCCTTATCATGGGAATAATGAGTACCAACCTCTTCCCGTAACCGAGAGGATTCCAAGAGGAGAGACTACAAAGATCCAGCCTGGCCCCCACTGTCAGAGCCGCCATGATCTCACCTCCCCCAGGGCTGGCGGGCGGTGTCCCTGTGCCCACGGCCGCCATCAGCCCTCGGAACCTGAAACTAAGTCTAACCAGAGCGTAGCACGTGGTAGGTGCCCCAGAGCAGAAGCGCAGCCCACGTTGCTCCTAGCACCAGGGGGCTCACACCCTGACACGCCGCCACGAGCAAACCCAGCGGGGCAGGCAGGAGGGCTCCCGAGCCGCCAGCGTCCTGGGCCGCCCCGTTCTGCCTCTCGGTTGTGAAAAGCACCACCTCCCTGAACAGGTGCACACTTCTGAGGGCGGCTTCTGTGACAAAGGGCTGACGTCCTGTCAGCAAATAAGGGTGGACACAGGTGCAGAATTGGCTTCGAGTTTCGGATTTCTCTTTGGGGCCTGTTGGCTCGCGGATGGTCCCTGCACAGGATGGACCTGGCACTGACGCTGCCGCCTCTCGGGCACAAACTGACTCACTGTCCTGTGGTTCTGGGAGCCTGTCGTGCTCTCACGTGGAAGTGAGCGTTGGGGTGTAGCCGGATATTGTGTGGAGCTGGGTGATTTAAACAAAGGGGTCAGAGAGATGTGACCAGGGACATGGGCTGAACCCATCCAAGCTGCTGGCTTTGAAGATGGGGCAGGCGTCCCCAGGAGCGGGGAGGCTCCCTGGCTGACCTCCGGCAGGGACGCAGAAACCTGGGTTCACAGCAAGCATTTCTTTCTTGCCTATAGGTTTGAAGATCAGCTGTGGTTTAGTGGACATATCTGTGCTCAGCTGAGTAGCTCTCTTCAGGCTGCAAATCAGCTATGATTGAAACCAGTCTTTATAATGGTTTCAAGTTGCCTTCAAATCTCTCTAATCCTCCTTGGACCAGGGTCGGCCTGAAGCACGGCAAACGGCAGGGGCGCAAGCAAACCAAACCACTCAGGCACTGAGAACATTCATGTCCTTTGCCCAGTTTTCTATTGGGTATTAGTCTTCATTGATTTATAGGAACCCTTTTTATATTAAAGATATTCCCCCTTAATTATAAAATAAGTTGCACATTTTCCAAATTTGTCATTTGTTTTTCAAGTTTGTTTATAGGATGTTTACCAAGTAGTTTTCCACTTTAATGTAGCCAAAGGTATCGAGCATTTCTGTTCAGAATTTCCGGGCTCTGTGCCATTGTTAGAAAAGTTGTGTTCGGGGCGCCTGGGTGGCACAGCGGTTAAGCGTCTGCCTTCAGCTCAGTACGTGATCCCAGCGTTATGGGATCGAGCCCCACATCAGGCTCTTCCGCTATGAGCCTGCTTCTTCCTCTCCCACTCCCCCTGCTTGTGTTCCCTCTCTCGCTGGCTGTCTCTATCTCTGTCNGCTGGCTGTCTCTCTGTCAAATACATCAATAAAAAAATCTTAAAAAAAAAAAAAAGAAAGAAAGAAAAAGAAAAGTTGTGTCCACTCCAGGTCATAGCCCAGTATGCTTTATGATTTTTTTCATTTAAACCTTAGATTCATTCATAATGTATTCTCTATGTATGGCATGATATATGGATTCACTCTTTTTTTTCTTGAAAACAGATAATTTTCCAGCAGCATATGGATTTGAAATGCAACCTTTATCATATTTTAAATTCTGTATGTATCTGGGACTATTTTCTGACTTTTTATTCTGTGCCATGTGGCTGTCTATTCATAGATCAGTTCCACGCTGTTTTAAGTACTAAGCATTATGCTGTGTTTTAATATCTGAGGTCCCCAGTTGCTGTTCTTTTTCAAAATGTCCTGGCCAGTCTTGCTTCCCCTCTCCCACCCCTGTTTTAGATTTTAAAATCATCTTGGCTGGTTTAAAATAATAACAACAACAGCAATTCCTAATGGCATGTTTATTAAAGCTGAGTTAATCTAGGAAATAACTCAGAGGGGCCTGGCATTCTTATTCTTCTGAGTCTTCCTGTCCAATAAGTTGGTAGTTTTCCATTTGTTCACATGTTGTTCATTTTTTTTTTCATGTCTAGTTAAAAAATTTCATGTCCCCATGACCACGTTCAGGCTCAAGGATTCAGGAGGAAACACTGTTAGGTACCTGGTTAGTGTTTACACAGCAAGAGGATACGATTAGCAACAGCGAAGGGGCACAAAATAAGCTTTCGTAAATTTTTAAAGATCAAAATCATATAGGGGATGCCTAGATGGCTCAGTCGGTTGAGCGTCTGCCTTCAGCTCAGGTCATGATCCCAGGGTCCTGGGATCGAGTTCCACATCAGGCGGCTCCCTGCTCTGCGGGGAGCCTGCTTCTCCCTCTGCCTGCCGCTCCCACTGCTCATGCTCTCTCTGTGTCAAATAAATAAATAAAATGTTTTAAAAATAAAATCATGCAGGGGCGCCTGGGTGGCACAGCGGTTAAGCGTCTGCCTTCGGCTCAGGGCGTGATCCCGGCATTGTGGGATCGAGCCCCACATCAGGCTCTTCCGCTATGAGCCTGCTTCTTCCTCTCCCACTCCCCCTGCTAGTGTTCCCTCTCTCGCTGGCTGTCTCTATCTCTGTTAAAATAAATAAAATAAATAAAATCTCAAAAAATAATAAAATAAAATAAAATCATGCAAAGTAATGGACTGAGACTCAATCAATAACATAAACTGATTTTCACAACCTTCTGGAAATTAAACAACTCACTTTTAAACAACCAGTGACTCCAAGGGAAATCGGAAAATATCTTGAGATGGATGAAAACAAAAACGGTGAACAGAGACTACGGGGGCAGCAGAAATGCAGGACGGGGAGAGGTACAGCTGTCCATGCACAGGCCAAAGAACAAGAGTCTCAAACATCAATAGACAATCGGCCTGTCCCAAGGCACTGGAAAACAAGAACCAACTGACCCGAGGCTAGCAGAAGGACACAATAAAGACGAGAATGGAGGTAAACTAAATAGAGAATGGAAAAATAAGAAAGAAAAATCAGTGAAACCAGAAGTCGGCTCTTGAAGTTTGTTTTTTTTTTTTTAAGATTTTATTTTTAAGGAATCTCTACGCCCCACATGGGGCTCGAACTCACGACCCTGAGATCAAGAGTCCCGCGCTCCAACTGAGCCAGCCAGGGCCCCCCACCCACCACCCCCGGCTGGAAGTTTTAAAGATACAATGACAGCTTCTTGCATAGGGACCGTTCCTGCTTCCAGCACCTGCATTTGGTCCTGGGACCCCCGCGCCGGGCAGGAAAGAAGGTCGCAGTGATGGGGCCAGGGTTGCATGGTGGCCCCAGCACCCCCCATGGCTCTACGCCAAGTCCCCCAGAGCAGCAGCCCGTCCCTCAGCGTCCTCCCCCCCCCGCCCCGCGTGTAAGACAGCCTACCGGGACTCTTTGACTTGAAATGTGACTGGGTGGTCACCATGGCAGGTGCAGAACCTTGCAAGCATTTGCATCTACAATCAAGTGAGCAAAACCCAGTCCAGAGTCAGTGTCTATTCCTGTCAGAACCCATTTGCAGCCCCCCTGGGGCTACCGGCGGTAGTCCCATGTACCCTACTTGCCAGCTGCAGGTGGGACTCCGCCCCCGAGCCGTCTGCAGCCTCTGTGTCTCTCACTGGCATAGGGGACAGTTTTTCGTGGCATTCTGCACCCCAGAGGATGCAAGAGAAATACACAGATGGTCAGCACATCTCTGCATTCCTAAAGCTCCCTGTGTTCACTCATTTCAACAGACCCCAGTGAGCGCACCAGAACACGCACTTGACGGTAATAGTCACGGTTCAATCCTGGGGACCGGTTCTTCAGATGGGCACGGACATGTCCTGGTTTCATGTGGTTTCACAGGGCCAGCCCTACGTGGACCTCTCTTTAATAGTCCAGTTTTCCATGGCCCCTCTTGCTGGCCACATGGCTGGACCACTGGCCACTGCCCATGAATCAGTAAAAACCCACACAGAGGGACTTTTATTGCTGGTTGTTCGATTCTTCCACCACAGCAAGGAAAACAGCATGCAGTTCAGCACAGAGTGGATGCGTCCTTCCCCTAGAGTGTTTCCACCAGGCAACTGCAGTGCACTGAACTTCCAGCCAGGATGTGGTGGGCAGCTCGACCTAGAAGTGGCCATCTGGAAACCAAACAGCCACTTGTTGGTCAGTAGAGACCTGCAGATCCAGCAGTTCCTGAGGTGGTTCCAAAGTCAGCCCCAGATGAAAAAACCACCTGCAAATGAATTCGAGCCCTTCCCTGCACCCCCAGCAGCTTGCTCCTGTATAAACTGTCCCATATTATTATGGAACACTCCTGGCTACTGCCTTATTGAAGTTTGTCTCTGCATCCATCCAACATATTATGGGCACTTCAGGCTTCAGGATTATTGTACAACTTCAGTCATTGGGGCAGTTTCAGTGATGCCCAGTGGCAAGCTAGTAACCCTAAATCAAACAGCACATATCTTATCTCTGTATCTGGAAATGTTCTGGTCCAAAATGCCCATGGCCACCACTGGGTGGCACTCATGTACTTCCCCCCATAACTCCAGTCCAGACTCATCTCCAAGAGCCATCCTCCTCTTCCACGGGCCACACAGTGCGATGGTGCAGAGAACTTGTGTCATCACTCCAGCTTCTCACACATCATTAATAAAAGTGATAATCTCTTTTGTCCCCAGGTATGCAATACTGTTTCGAATTAACAACCTGTATGCGCTCAAGCAATTCCATAGGTTCCATTAACATGTCCATTTATTTGTCTTCTGTTTTTCAGCATTGGGTAGAAAAATGACTCCTAGTCAGACATAATACCCATCAATTAACACATTTAGGTAAAGGAAATGCAACCACGTCACATAAAGTCCATTCACGTATTCCAATTTTCCTCCAGACTGTCACCTTAACCCCATCAACCTGTCAACCACTGCATCCTCATATCTTTCCAATCTAACCGTAGCCCCATCAGGATCTCACCACCAGGTTTGGGGATCACAGTGCATTGGGGTCCCATATCAAGGTGTCCCAGAAAAGTTTATTCTCCGATACCTGGTTATTTTACCCACACATGTGTAGATGGCCTTGGGTCTCTGGCTAGGGATTGGGTCAAAAGACCATGACTCTTTCAATAATCCTGAGCAGCAGGGAGAGCTGCTTCCTCGGTAAGCCCCAGCTCAGCCTCCGCCGGTGCTGGGCACTCTACAGTTGGATCGACTGCTCAGGGGACATGTCCAGCAGCTGGCCAAGGTCCATGCCGTGGGAGGTGAACTTGTGAAAGATGCACTTCTTCCGCTGCTCCACTTCCGCCATCTTGTCAGGCCTTCGGAAAGGACCACCCACTCTCTATGCAGACAGCAACAACCAATGACTTGTATATTTAGCTTGTTTCTTGTCGTTTTCGCATTCCTTATATATCTAGGGAGGCAACTTCTCAGGAGTTGGGTCTATCAGTCCTAAATTCCATTGGTAACTTTTATGTCTAGTAATTGATCACAGCACAGCTACCGTCTCATACCTTAGGTGACTCAGTAGCTACCGGAATACCAAAGATTAAACTCACCCTTCCTTTTCCTAAAGAACTCTTTTGCCATGTTTCACTAAGTCAGGATCAGTACAGCAAACCCCAATTAGGACACCAAGTGTATCAGGGATCCCCAAGGCCACTCTCAGTTTTGATGATTTGCTAAGAGGACTTATATCACAGTTACTAATTATTACAGCTAATGAATACGGATTAAAATCAGCAAAGAAAAAAATGCATCCATTAGAAACACACGCTTTAAGGTCGACATAGTCATGAGCATTCACTACCTTTAACTCATGTTTGAACAGCCCTTTTCCTGCTTTCGAGATCAGTTAGAGTCTGTGTATTTCATGTAAAGTGGATAAAAATAAACCTTTAAGAAAGTTACCTTGAAAATAATAAGATCTAGGGGCGCCTGGGTGGCACAGCGGTTGAGCGTCTGCCTTCGGCTCAGGGCGTGATCC
>NC_048234.1:13961574-14002076 GCF_002007445.2 Ailuropoda melanoleuca | reverse complement strand
AAAAAAAAAAAGAAAATAATAAGACCCAAACTCACGGAAGAACATTTTAACTACACAGACTACTTGACCATGCCGTCTGCATCTTGGTCCCCTTCCCCAGCGTCCAGGCACATCCTGCTCCGGGGCAGCAGCCTTAGCTGACCTCCATTTCTCCCCGCCTTTACATCCGAATACTGCCCCTTTAAGCAGTATCTACACGCACTGCCAGAGTGTCATTCTGAAACACATCTGATTGGGGCGCCTGGGTGGAGCAGTCGTTAAGCGTCCGCCTTCGGCTCAGGGCGTGATCCCGGTGTTCTGGGATCGAGTCCCACATCAGGCTCCTCCGCTAGGAGCCTGCATCTTCCTCTCCCACTCCCCCTGCTTGTGTTCCCTTTCTCACTGGCTGTCTCTCTCTGTCAAATAAATAAATAAAATCTTAAAAACACACACACACATCTGATTGTACTTCAAGGGTTTGTATTTCCTACGTGAAGCTTAAATCTTAGCACAGTGCAGAACATTTACAACCCGACCCTAATTTTGTTCTCCCTTCTATCTACTCGGTACCTTTTCTCACCATACAGACCTACTCACTGTTCCCCGAACATTTCATGCAGGTTCTATGGACTGGACTGTGCCCCATATTCACATATTGATGCCCTAACCCCCAGTGTGATGGTATTTGGAGATGAGGCCATTTGGGAGATAATTGGGCTTAGATGAGGTCATGAGTGTGACTCACGATGGAATGCGTGCCTTTGTGAGAAGATACACCAGAGAGCTCTCTCTGTCCGTCTCTTCCTGCCGCTGAGGACACAGTGAAACCACGATCATCTACAAGTGAAGAGAGGTCTCACCAGATAGCAGCCATGCTGGCACCTGGATCTTGGAACTCCTAGCCTTCAGAACTCGGAGGAGATAAACTTCGGTTGAAGGCACCTGGCCTATGGTATTTTGTTCTGTACTTTGTTATGGTAGCTAACAATCCTGTACTAATTCCAACGTCATGTTGGAGGGAGGTCTTCCAACTGCACCAATGGGGTGTCCTACAATTGAACTCAATTCTGACACTGTCTTCTCAGTGACAGCCCCAGACCCCCAGTTTAAGGGCTCAGTCCCACAGAACTGCTCCCCCTTCAGCTGTCAATCACAAGTCCAGGTTCTCTGTGCTCCAGACCAACTGGCTGTAAATTAGAGCTTCCCGCCCCCCTCTTGGGGTGATGACTTTGCCAGAGCAGCTCACAGAACTCAGGACACCCATTTACTCACTAGATTATTACTTTGTTGCAAAGGATCTTTTTTCTTTTTTTTTTTTTTTTAGATTTTATTTATTTACTTGACAGAGAGAGAGAGAGAGACAGCCAGCGAGAGAGGGAACACAAGCAGGGGGAGTGGGAGAGGAAGAAGCAGGCTCATAGCAGAAGAGCCTGATGTGGGGCTCGATCCCAGGACTCCGGGATCACGCCCTGAGCCGAAGGCAGACGCTTAACGACTGAGCCACCCAGGCGCCCCTGTTGCAAAGGATCTTAAGGGATAGAAATCAATAGCCAGATGAAGAGATAGGTAGTGGGAAGTAAGGAGCTTCTGCGCTCGTGGAGTCTGGGGCTGGGCACAGGCGCGCACGACGCATTCCTGTACACCAACATGGAAGCTCTCCAAGTCCCCTCCTTTGGGGGTTTTTATGGAGGCTTCACCACCTAAACATAACTGATAAACTCATTGGCCATTGGTGATTGATTCAACCTCCATTCCTTCTCCTGTCCCCAGAAATTAAGGGGCGGAAGGGAAAGTTCCAACGCTCTAATCATATGGTCGGTTCCCCGGAATCAGCCCCATCCTTACGTGCCTCCCGATAATCATCTCACGCACAGAACCCCACTCAGGGTGGAAAGGGGCTCGTTAGACAACAAGTTCATCTTTATGGCTGTGAAGTGACTTCAGGAACTGAGGACAAGAGACCAAACGTTATAACAAAGACACTCCCATTGCTCTCATTGGCCAGGAAATCCCAGGGTTTGGGAGCTGTGGGTCAGGAACTGTGGATAAAGACCAAGTATATGTTTCTTACAAATCACAGTATCACACAGCAGGTAGACAAAGACACGTGTTCAGGTAGGAGCTTTGCTCTTCCTTCTGCTCATTTCGAATGGCCTGCTCTGCCTGGACACTCCTACTCACATCAAGTCCAGGTCAGGTGTTATCTCCACCGCAGCTTTCCGGACTTCATTCCTCCTGCCCCACGTATGGGGCTCGCTACCTTATCACGGTCCCACTCCAAAGTGAAAGGCATGGCTATGAGCAAGCAGCAAAAAAGATGTGGAGGCACTAACACAGAGAGTTTCCCTTTCTTTCCTGCTCCCTTTTGTTTTTATTTGCTATTTAATGTCACTGCAAGCACAGAAAATTTAAAATTATAGTATGAGTCTCAGCATTCATCTTTAGCTGTGTGATGCCCATTTGAAACACAAATATAAGAACGTTCCGTGCATGAGCCACAATCACTGAAATCGCATGACCCATTGCTCATACCTGCATTTGTGCTCCTTCTTACCAGACAGAGCACATGCTGCAGAAAGTCAGCCCCATTACTTCCATGTCATTCTCGACACTCGTGCCTTCTGCCAGCACCGCTCTCACCTGCTGTAAGTGAGGAAAAGCATCTGCGGGTCGCCCGCCCCTCTTCCGTTCCTCCAAGCCATCCTTTCCAGCCAAGCATTGGCCCATGCAGCGGCTGCACAGGTACGAATAGATCACAGTACAGTTCCGGCCGTCGGTTTTCTAGAAGCCCCTAGCCCTCTCTGTTTGAAGCAAGTTCCGGTTAGCACGGAAAGTGGCCCTGGGTCATCCCTCCAAGCCCAGGCTGTGATGTCTAGGGTGGCCATCGCATTCCTACCTAGTACTCACTGCACTTGGCTTCACTGAGTGCAAGCCCGAGCCCTTTTCACGTAGGACTGCCTGGCACTTGTGTCCCTGCCCAGGCTGCTCTGCGGGCCTGGCCCTGGCTGTCCCTTCACAGACCAGGCACTGCACTAGGTGCGGGCATGCAGCCGTCAGCAACACGGCCACGGCTCCGCTCTCGCAGGGCTTGTGCGCTACAGGGGCTCACTGGGGTTGCTGGGAAAGAGAAGAAAACAGATAAACAAGCACGTGTGGATGGAGCCGCCGCTCCGCAAAGCATGCAGGGGGAGGGAGGGATGCAGGGGGAGGGAGGGGCCCCATGCAGGTGGGACAGGAGGGCAGTCCCTGAGCAAGCGGCTGCTGAGGTGGAGCCCTGCAGAAGGGGTGCGGGCCACGGCCAGGCAGGGCCTCTGCCCAGACACAGGACCTGGAGCCCCTTCTCAGGCACCGGGGACGCTGAGGGCTGTGAAGCACGGAGGGGCAGAGCAGAAGCCCCTGGTGGTGGACTGGCTGGGGAGGGAAGCCTGTGCCAGCACACTTGGGCTCCACAAATATTCTGAAAGCACTGCAGTAAGGTCAGAGGTGTCAATTACTTTTCTCCGGGGACACTTTCTTTCACAGGTGGACAGATAGTTTAGATACAGGTGTCCCTGCTTTTTAAAAGTTTGCAATAGGGGCACCTAGTGGCTCAGTCGGTGAAGTGTCTGCTATGCGTCTGCCTTTGGCTCAGGTCACGATCCTTTTTTTTTTTTAAATATTTTATTTATTTATTTGACAGAGATAGAGACAGCCAGTGAGAGAAGGAACACAAGCAGGGGGAGTGGGAGAGGAAGAAGCAGGCTCCCAGCGGAGGAGCCTGACGTGGGGCTCGATCCCATAACGCCGGGATCACGCCCCTGAGCCGAAAGCAGACGCTTAACCGCTGTGCCACCCAGGTGCCCCTCAGGTCACGATCCTGATGTGGTTTTGGAATATAGGTGAGGTTTGGTGGGATGAGGTCCAGAGCCAACGACCAAGAGAGAATTCTTGAGACGTCTTGGGTGCAAAAAGATGATTTTATTAAAGCACGGGCAGAAAGAGCTGCTGCACCAGGGTTGTGAGGAGAAACTGATTACATACTTGGGAGTTGGGGGAGGTAAGGAAAAGGGAGGTTTCAGAAGGATTTTCATATGTTAAAGAAGACTCACAGGATACTGGAGGCCTTGCCATTGTCAAGGTAAGGTTGTTTTCCCTCTAAGCAAGGCGTTAACATGAAGATCTTGGGAGCTTCCTGGAGGAACTGCTCACAGATCCCACCCAGGAGTGTGTGTGTGGGGGGGGGGTTGCAGGGGTGTCAGCTTGTGTTTTGTCCTCAGCCAGCCTTCTGCTCTCTCATCATTTCCCCCTTGAACAATTCTGACCTTAAATCTATAAGGTTGTTGAAGGTGGAAGGTCTCATCTTCTGTAACGTCTTCCTGCTGAGTAGGGGTGTAGGGGCGTCCTACTTATGGGGCAGCACTGGTCGGCTGGGGGAATGTACAGGGGAGTTACAAAAGGGGGAGACAGCTGAATCCAAGTATCTCTGCGGTGCTGAGGGTCATCGGTCGATGTGAAGGCTTTGTGGCGATGGGGTCTCAGCACCAAGCGGAGAGATACTGAAGACGATGCATGAAGATCAGTATGGCTGTAAGAATGAGAAGTCCAATAAAGAGACCTTGAATAGTTGACCCTATTCATCCTCCAGGCCAGGAACTTAATCAATCCCTAAAGGAGAGATGGGTTTTGTAGAGCCCCAATTTGGGTATTCATATCTTTTAATAATCCTGTGACATTCTGGTGATAATCTGGGATGTATACACAGCATTCTGTTTCTATGAGCAAATAAAACATCGAATGCCATTCTATTTTGTAAAACTGCTCCATGCATTTGTATTACTTTAGTATTTAATAGGGAAATGCTATTCTGAACGTCATTTAGGGCTTTGACCATCTCCTTTTTAAGAGCTTCCATGTGCCAAACATCATCTTCCAGTCTCAGAGAGAACAAAGATGGATGCTAGGTGGTCATACCAATGTAACACAAAACATGTCCACCATCATTTTAAATTTGGAATGTTGCCTGGGTTGGTAATAGTTTTAATAATGCCTCCGTGCATCCAGGCAAAACCCAGAGTCCAGCGTCCTGTCCAGCCTGGCGGAAGCCATGGCCACAAGTTAGAGACATAGCCATTGGGTCCCGTTAGGAGCCAGCCATCTAGTACCTGGTCTCCTTGAAGTGCAGTCAGGATATCAAGGGCTATTTGGTTTGAGGGCCATCCTTTGAATTTGTGTAATAATTTCAGGCCCACATTTGATTGGGGAATTATGGTTTTGATAATAATCCTCTTTTCTTTAAATTGCTCCATGAGCATGTAGGACTAGGAAATTTGGAGTCAGTATAAATACTGATTTTTAAGACTTTTGCCAATTGCAAAGCATAGGTGGGTGCTATTTACTCTGCTCTGGGGGCAGACATGTTTGCTGACAGGGCTTTGGCCCCAACAGTCAGAGTTAAGATGGACTATAGCACACCCAGCTTTTCTTACTCCCTTCTCCATGAAACTACTGCTGCTAGTAAGCCAGCTGTCATTTGCATTTTTAATAGGGGTATCTTTTAAATCTGGTTGATTAAAATAAACAAGATCAATAACCTCTGAACAGTTATGCTCTACAGAAGTTATGATGACCAGGTCCAGACATAAGGGTAGCTGGGTTTAAAGTCTGACAGGTTTTATGTATTGTTTCAGGCATATCTATAAGCACTGCCTGGTATTTAATAAGTTGTCCTCCCATCATCCATTGGTAGCCTCTGGTCTCTAAGACACTGGACCTGACGTGAAATCATTACAGTCAGGGACTCCTTTTACCAGGAGTGCTGTTTATGCTTGGCTAAAGCCTTTGTTTTCAGTTATACATCAACAGAGGTGGCTTCTAGAACAAATACGAGGGATAAAACCATCAAGAAGCCCCCTGCCCCCTTTGAGGTCTAGCCTTGACAATACCCTAATTACAAGGAGTACAATATCTTAATCACTGGCAAGTGGGAGAAGACTTGTCTCAAGAGATAAGGGCATCCCCAGGTGCATCATCCAGTTACAAAGAAAGTGGGGCCATCCGTTATCTCCACAAGTCTATAGTTAACCCCGTGGAGTGGCATATGCTCTGGCTTTTAGGGAAGAATTGTGTCATCGCAGCCACACAGAATTGGCCAAGGTGCTAGTTTAGTTATATAATCGTTGGGGAATCAAGTCCATTGTTTTTTTAGCTGTTTAAATAATCATATGCCTATGGGGTCCTGTTATCCCCAGAGAATAACAAGCAAGACTGTCCATACATGAGCTATTGTGGCAATTTCTCTGAAGTTTACCTCAAGCTGTCTAACTTAAGCAAACATTTAAGGACAATCAAAACTAGGATTTAACATCCACAAAGGTGGGTTAGTGAAACATAATTTTTCTCTCTAAAACAACCCTCAATTCCAGAGATAGCCAAATAAAGACTAATTAGTTTTACTAAACAAGTCCAATTTTAACAAACTTGGCCTAATTATTTACGTAAACGCAGCAAGAATGGTGACTGACCGCACAGCTCTTTCAGAATCTGCTTTGCTGGAGCTTTTGTAAGGAATCTCCAGGTTGAACTTCTAGCAGCCTCTCCAGGCCAGAAGCCAAGCCAAGTACTTGCCATCAGACATGCCTGTAATACTTGTAGATTTGGGAAGATTCCTCTCCACGAGGTCCCCAATATATCCTGAGGTTCCTTCACCTGCCAGGAAGTGACACTCTTTACTCACCTGGGGAGACCACTGGGAACTCTTTAGCAAGGTATCAGGCCAACATTTCCAAGGGACTTTGTAGCTCCAGGTTTCATAAAGTCAAGCTTAGCTCCTTAAAGCTGTTCGGTCATATCTGAGTCTATGCATGTCTCTCTCAAATAGGGCATTCCAGTCAAAGCCTTGGGAAAACAACCAGTGTTTCCAATGGAGTCCTGTTACAAGGAGAACAGATTATTACTGAATTTATGCAAATGACTAAGATTGCCATGGAAGAAATACTGAGAGACCTTTTGAGTTTTGGAGGGTTCAGGTAGAGAGAAAAGTTAAATCCTTTCATTTGTTTTACTATTATTCCTGTGTATCACTGATGTCTTAAGAGAAAGTCTCCTTAGTCTGGAAGAGCACATATTAGAGAACCAGCAATGTTTCAAACCAAGAGTTACCAAAAAACCCGAAAAACAAAACAAAAAACACCCAAAACTATAATCATTTTTCCCAGTACACTTAGTTCAAGTCTCTGGAAGATACTACCCTGTAGGATGAAGCAGCCCATGTCTTCAAACTGAAGTGCTTGCTTTCAGATGTCTGAATATTTTTTTTTTTTAAAGATTTTATTTATTTATTTGACAGAGATAGAGACAGCTAGCGAGAGAGGGAACACAAGCAGGGGGAGTGGGAGAGGAAGAAGCAGGCTCATAGCAGAGGAGCCTGATGTGGGGCTCGATCCCGTAACGCCGGGATCATGCCCTGAGCCGAAGGCAGACGCTTAACCGCTGTGCCACCCAGGCGCCCCCCATGTTACTAATTCTTGTTTAGTTTGAATGCAGCTTTAGTTGGTTCTGGAAATTCTTACCCATTTCAGTTTTATGATCTTAAAGATATTAAGAACCTCCATTTGTCCGAAGTCCTTTTTAAGAATTTCCTTGAGGATGGAACAGTAACTCTAAATGGCAAAAATGGACATGGTTACAGATCTGATGAGGTTACAATACGGCTGGCAAGGAAATTCGGTTATTTCCGTATCACACAACACTTTAATAATCAAAATATTAATGGCCTTACACCGAACATATTAGAACTTCAGGAAGGGGCGTATCTTCTCTAGACTAGAGCATTTACCAGAAAGTAACCTACGGTTTGGTTTATCATTTGTTTAACCAGATTAACTTAATTTACCCAATGAAAAGGGCTTACCAGTTAAAGAGACTTCATTTACAATTTAAATCTTGGGAAGTTTGTTAAAACCTTAGAAAGTTATAGCACATGCCTAAATAGGATTACAGGTCCTTACAAAACTCAAACTTTATTTTTTAGTGAACCAAGGTGACAATAAGAGATTCCAAAGGCAAATATGTAGGGTTATAGCTGTTAGCAAAATATAGTTCCTTTAACATTGAGAAGTTTTAACTAAGTAATCGAAGACTCATGATAAAGACAAAACATAGAAACTGGCTTTCTGGGCAGATGAAAGAGAAAAAAAACCCTTTGTTTACATTTTCTTTATCAAGAGCAGACCAATAATTCAAGTAAACTTTGTCTTTTGAACAGAGAGAATTGTAATCTTATACCTCTGTACTTTTAAAATCCCTTTATTTTAATCTTAGTCTGTTCTAACCACACCTAAAATTCCTTTCCAAAGATTTCCCTTCACAAACCTTCTATAACTTTCTTTTGCATTCAGATTTTGTCCCAAACCATTTCTCTCCAAACATCTTATTTAGGACAAAATTTTCTTTTACTTTGACAAAAATGCATTCCCATTCCTTAATTCTTACGTATCTCCTTTTCTACATACAGAGTTGCTTCCCTTATTTCTATCAGTCCTAATTAACATTTAGCAGAATTTTGCACTCCTAGAAACCTTAGTCTTCAGTGAAAACTAAGGAGTAACCAATTGTGAACTGTCACACCGGAATTCTTTAGATGGCAAATTTGTGAATCAGGTAACCACAAAGCGTGTTTACCAAAAGATTCAAATATCCTTAATTTTTTGCGGTAAGTAGTCAAAAGCACAAACCTACGTCCAATACTCAATGCTCCAGCACTTTATCCTATTTGGAAAAGATCTAGAAATTCAACCCCATTTATCATCTAAGCAAAACTTTAAAGTTTCAGNAAGCAATACTTTAAAGTTTCAGGTTACCAAGGACTTTGAAAGCTATCTTAACAATTTCCCATGAAAACTTTGAGTCAAACAAGATTAACCGTCATTTTAAGTCATCTTTTTGCTAACAAATTGCGAGAGATAACACGAGCTTATGTGACCTTTGGTAAACCTTGATAGCATAGAAGTTTCACTTTTAATGCTGATTAACTTTGAAGACATATCTTACACCAACAAACGCAAATTAGTTTAAAAACCAAATACATTCCACCTGGGCCCACGTAAAAGCCAATCAATTTGTTCCTCATTGCCTTTGTTTTACCTGAGACGCTGCTGGGAAATCTGGAGTGGGTGGCGGTAAGTCCAGGGGGCGCCCTTCCTGCTCCTTGACAGTGAGGGTAGGAGGAGGAGCCAATGGTGGAAGAGGGTGGTCTAGAAGCCAGTTATTCAGGCTTTACCCAGGGAGGGGCAGAAACAGGAGATGGGGGAGGGGATGCAGAAGGGGTGAAGGGCTGCCAGAAGGCAGAGAGAGGGTCCCTGGTTCTAGAGTTCAGCCCCAAAAGAGGAGCAGATGCCATGTTTTCCCACCAAGGGGGGTAAGCAATCCATGTCAGGCCAGAGCACACAGGGCATTTCCCTGAAACAAAGGGTATCTTGGCAGCTCCTTGGGAATATTCCTTAAAGTCTCTGTCCCGAGGTAGACTAACCACAATTGGCTCCAATTATAGCCATTTACCGGGGAAATGAGTGAGGGAGAAGCCCCAACATCTCTTAGTGAGAGAGGGAGTCAAGTCCCCTATGTCTGGGATGGTCCGTGTTTCCTCCAGCAACCTGGGTTTACTCGGAGGCTGTTTAGATAATTATCATCCAATACATCAGGAGAGAGTTTATGAGCAGGCACCTTGACACCTTTGGGCAAACACATCGTGCAAGAGGCCCTTAGGTCGGGTTCCTGATGGAGAGTGATGTATGAAAGACATTAGGGTTTGAAGCTGACGGCCAAGAAGGAATTCTTGAGACATCTTCGTTGCGAAAAGGTGGTTTATTAAAGCACAGGGACAGAACCCATGGGCAGAAAGAGCTGCCCTGGGGTCATGAGGAGTGGCCTGTTATATAATTTCAAATTGGAAGGGGGTTAGGGAGAGCATTAAGTCTCTAAGGAATTTTGGAAGGAAGGTTTCCAGGACCTTGAGGGGCTAGCTATTGGTGGGAAGAGGTCATTTATTAGCGCCTAATAAAACCTTAGTCCTGAGGCCCTTCAGATAGATGTATATCGGTGGGCCACATGCCTGGGGGATGATTGCCAACACACATCTTGAGGGGGTTAGAGATAAAGGAAATTTCTAAAGGAATTCTTATGTTACAGTAGACTTACAGGATCCTGGGGAGGGGGCTTCAGGCTAGGATTGCTTTTGCCCTTAGCGAAGTGTCAACATGGAGGCAGTTGAGTCCCTAGAGGAATGTCCCTCTGCCTGTTTCAAGGACTTGTCAGTGGGCTGTAGGGAGTAAGGAAATGTAATAATTTTTCTTCTGCCTTTGTTTCCCACATCATAGAGCAATGAAGGCCTAGCTGCTAGCAATGGAGCTACCCTAGGTCCGTTTACCCTATTTCCTGCAGGAGATCTAACTAACAGATCCCACTGAGGCCATGCAGTGTTACACGAGGTGGTTCCTTTCCTAAATTGCGCAATCTGTATTGTTTCCAGTGGGTTAAAAGGCATCCCAAGGGAGATCCTTGGGGACTGAAGGCTAGAGAAGGTCCATACCAAAGAAAATCCTCCCCGCTCCCTGACTCCTGGGTGGCATCCCACACGCATGTCAGGTTCCAGGTGTCAGAGCAACCAGAGGTGTTCCCCGAACAAAATCGCTATGATCACTGCAGCCATTAAAGTCTGTCGGAGGGAGGCCTGCCCTCCCCTGCTTCCCCATTGCATCTTAGATGATGATGGGTGCCGCCGTACGACCGAAACTCCGTGACTTGGAAGGTCGTGCCGTGGTCACGCCTTATTTTACCTTGCCTTTAAGAACCTGCAGTTTTTAACCCGTGGAGAACACTAGAAAGTTTTACAGGGGAAATTACCAAATTTTGTGGTTTAAGTAGTTAGTGGAGGACACTGAAGAAAAACAGTAGACAGAAATCCATCATGTTCTAAGCGACATTCCAACACATGTGGTCTTTACAGCCAACCTTCCTAGGAAACGGTTCCTTGGTTGGGTTGTAGTTCAGTCGGGTACTGGGTTCCGCTGGCTCCCAGTGGAGGTCCTGCGGCCAGAAGCGGCTAGACCAGGGATGTGAAGGGGCTCAGATTAGATCCATCAGGAGGAAACCTCGCATGGGAGTCTTAAGATTGGCAGCCGTGCTCGTCACTTAGGTGGCTGTCCCGTGCCCAAGGCAGACAACTTTGTATATGGACAGCAGTAAAGAGAGGGCATCAGGGGTGCCTGGGTGGTGCAGTCGTTAAGCATCTGCCTTCGGCTCAGGGCGTGATCCCAGTGTTCTGGGATAATGAGTCGCACATCAGGCTCCTCCGCTGGGAGCCTGCTTCTTCCTCTCCCACTCCCCCTGCCTGTATTCCCTCTCATGCTGTGTTGTCTCTCTCTCCGTCAAATAAATAAAATAAAGTCTTTAAAAAAAAAGAGAGAAAATGGGCATCAAGTTTCTGGGTCTTATTACCATCCCAGCCAAGGTACTAACTTCCAGCCAAAAGGCAGGCCTTTNTCTTGTCTCTCTCTCCGTCAAATAAATAAAATAAAGTCTTTAAAAAAAAAGAGAGAAAGTGGGCATCAAGTTTCTGGGTCTTATTACCATCCCAGCCAAGGTACTAACTTCCAGCCAAAAGGCAGGCCTTTTCCTCCCCATAGAGGATTGCAGCCTGACCTAGCGACATGAAAGGGTTCCAATAAGACCGTACTCCTTGAGAGCCCCTGAAAGGAGAGGAAAGGAAGAGAAGGGAAAGTACTCACCAATTTTGCACCAAAGCTCAGAGTCCAGATGTAAAGACTCAAAATCTCACATTCGGATGCCATACGATGAGGTCGTGGAATATCGGTGAGACTCAGTGGGGTGGAGTACAGAGCCGACGACCAAGAAAGAATTCTTGAGGCGTCTTTGGTGCAAAATGGTGGTTTATTAAAGAATGGGGGAAGGACCCGTGGGCAGAAAGAGCTGCTGCACCAGGGTTGTGAGGGGGGACTGATTCTATACTATGGGGTTGGGGGAGGTAAGGAAAAAGGGAGGTTGAGAAAGACCTTTCATATGTGAAAGAAGACTCACAGGATACCGAGGCTTTGCTATTGTCAAGGTAAGGTTGTTTTTCTCTCTAGCAAGGCATTAATAGGAAGGCAGTCAGGAGCTTCCTGGAGGAACATCCCGCGGATCCCACCCAGGAGTGTGTGTGTGGGGGGGATACAGTGTGTCAGCCTGTGTTTTGTCCTCGGCTTATCAACCCCAGGGTCCTGGCATGGAGTCCCTCAGCGGGATTCTGCTCAGCGGGAAGCCTGCTTCTCCCTCTCCCTCTGCCCCTGCTTGTGCCCTCTCTCTCCCTCTCTCTCTCTGTCAAATACATAAATAAATCTTTTTTAAAAATAAATAAAAGTTTGTAATAGGCCAGTTTGCTTTCACCGAGGACCTACACTAGTACCTGTTTTCATTAACCAAAAGAAATCTGAAGAGAATTGTCACTTTTACAAAAAAAGGCAAAAAGCAGGACTAGCGCCCGGCTGTGTTTCGCCGGCGCCGCTATGACGCAGTGCGCCCCGCCAGCGCCCCGCCAGCGCCTGCCGGGGGAGCCACACGGGCGAGTCAGCGTCCAGCGGCCAGAGCTCCGAACTGTGTCTCTGTTACGCCGCATCTGTTAGCAAGATGTGTCCTCCAGCAGCGGGAAAAGCCTTAGCGGGGTTATTTCCCGGGCGAGGGGCATTTGCAGAAGTTTCGTGGGCACCGTGTACTCTCGGACGGGCGGGACACCTCCGTCCTGTTCTGCGTCCTCCCGCCGCGGCTCCTTCTCCGGAGCGGGGCTGACAAGGCGCAGTCGGCCCAGCCGGCGTGCGCGCTCAAGGGCTTCTGTCGTTGAGAAACGGGCGGAATGCTACATGGCGCGCGGAAACTCTATGCCATCCGCACGTCGGTGTCTGTAGACGCTCTTACTGGACCATGGCCACGGCCGTCCGTGAGTTGTCTACACTGCTCTGCACACAAGGATGACTGAGTGTTGTGACCGAGGCTGTGGGGTCGTCAAAGCCCACGCAGCTGCGACTCGGTCCTTCATGGAGAGTTGCTCCGCGCCGCGCTTAAACCCTCAGAAGACACAGCTTTCCTTCTCACTTAGTGACGGCCACAGACGAACACGAGGTGAGGACGCGCCGGTGCAGAGCCGCCGTGAGCCACGGTAGTGAAGCTGAAGGGAAACCGCAGGCCCCGGGTGGAGTCCCTGTGCCGCCCTCGTCCCCAGACCAGGGCTTCATGTCGACCCTAATTGCAGTGCCAGCCGCCCCAGGAACGCGGCCGTCTGGAAGTCCCTGGTCAGCACGGCGAGGTAGTCGCCTAATCAGACCCTTTCAGCCCCCAGAGGGAAGCGACCGTGCCTGAAATGATCTCTTTTACTCGTTTGTTTATGACGTCTTGCCCCGCCTTCAAAAACCTTTCCTTTTCCGCAGCCCCCTGGAGCTGCCCAATTCACGAGGTGTTGAATGAAGCCAATGAGACCCCCAACTTTCCTCAGTAGAATTTTGCGTTGAACAGGATGAAGACAGGAGTCGGGTCAGGCCTGCTCTGGGGGAGAGGCCCCCCCTGCGGGCGAGTGGCCGGTGTTGTCGGAAGGGCAGGGGAAGGGGAGGCTGCGGGGCCATCTGCGATCCGAGGTGTGGGCTTTGGAGGGTTGGGAGGTGGCTGTGTCACTCCAGCCAGATGTGCGGTCCTGAAGGGACAGAGGAGAGCTGTGACCCAAAGCGGAAGCACTGAGGACTGGCAGCTGACTGCTTCCACGGGGCTTCTGTGTGGGGAGGGGGACAAGGATGGGCAGAGAGAAGAAGTGATCCTGCCTCGGACACACGGGGGCTGAGATGGCAGCGGGTCGCACAGCCACAGTCCACGAGAGGAAGACGCAAGGCAGAGTCAGGACTAGAGCCGGCATGAAATGCGAGGCACGAGGCTCCGGCAGGATCGCAGCGCCCTGAGGGCAGGAACGCGGGGCACAGACTACGTTTCAGTCAGGAGGTCGGAGAGAAGAAGCCACAGGAGGAGGAGGAGAGGGGACCAGAGGCCCTGGATAGTGTCACAACACAGAGACAGAGGGAAGAGGAGCACCCCAGGGGAGACGTGGGCGGGACCCTGTGGCGCCTGGGCGATCGCCAGCATGAGCGCAGACGGAGAAAAGGCTGAGGTTCCATTACTAACACAGGAGTTAACATTTTAGTCTGACATCTCCCAGCAGGGGAGAAAAACAAAGCAGAGGTTAGGGGTTTGGGGTTTTGTTACTAAAAAAAATAAATAAAGTCACAGTACAACAAAGAAAATGTTGGACAGAGATGAAGCTCGGGTTGAACGTTCCATAATTAAGAATCCAAATTCACTAGACCCGAAACGAATACACAAGACAAATGCCAAATTTACCACCTTTCTGAAGTTTGCAAACTGAACACGGTGATCTTATATCATAGCCCAAACTAAGCCGAAGAATTTGGGCTCAAAAGTTAGAGAACAAAGTAGGGGTGACGGGGGTCAGAGCAGGGTCGAAGGGCGAGCGCGGATGCTGGAGTGAAGAGAAGGGTGGCTCTCGCGGGACGGGGAGGGTTGGCATGAAGGCCCCATGGCTGTCGACAGACATCTCTGCATTTGGACAGCACGCGACATAGAAAGTGAAGGAGCTATTGCTCTTGCTTCACGGGATTTACTGCCTCACACGCTGTATTTATAACATTGGACCTGTTTTCTCAGTGACTCTGAGAAAGAACTTAGTACACAGATTTAATTTATAACCGTTCAACCTAGCTTTTTGTTGATTCCATAAGACTGAATTTTCCCGGTTGGAACTAAGGGGAAAAATAAACCAGGTCCAGTATAAAACTTGAGTTGCAAATGACTCTAACTCTTAGCCAAGTATGAGAAAAACCCTACTTTGTTGCTAGTTAGGGAAAGCCTGAACTCCTCAAGTTCTCACATCTGAACCCGGGGAGATGGCAGCCCGGATGGGGAGGGTCCTCCAGGTCTCACCTACAACACCCTGCTATTCAGATGGTACCAGGGGACTAGTCAAGCTACCAACTACCGACATAGAGATTGTTTTTCCAGTCAGTTCTGTGAACAGCTCTTATTAAGCAAAATATCCAATATCTGAACCTAATTCTTTTGGGCCCCTGGGGTTCATATCATTGCTGTCAATATTCTGGAGAGTTCCTTCCCAATTAAAAGTTTCATATTTCTGCTTCCCGAAACTTAGCCAGAGAAGATAACTGGGCAAATGTACAGAGTAGGTAACTGGGGGACGGAGAGAGCAAGCTTGCACACCACCTGCCCCCCTAAAAGGGTCCAGCAGAGACTGCGCCTTTGGTTTATCTTTGTTTCCTTATGACGTCTGTGGTCTTCAAAAATGAATCCTACTCCAGCTGCACTTATTAAAACCCTCACAGAAACACCACATTTTATTTTAGCTTAAAACTAAATGTGTAGATTGCAGCTTTAAAGTGATACAGAACGGAGTCTTGCTTTGTGATGGGCCTCGAAGCCAGTATGACTCTCCTGCACCGCGTGAGGCCAGCCGTTAGCGCACCCTGTGAACGCGTTCAGTTACGCACGTCAGGCAGGAAGGCAGCGAGCAGCGTGCGTCTCAGAAAGACGGTGCACACTACTGCAGAATTCACCTAGAATTCTCTTATGGAGGATAGACACTGAAAATGGGGTATGCTAATCTGTAGAAAGATAATTGTTCAACCTACAAATATTCACAATTTATTTCCTATGCTGAGGTCTGCCAAAACCTAATTGGACACTCCCCTCGCTGATTTGAGGCATTTAACCAAAAATACTAAAGCTGTCGGATTTTAAAAGCCCTGCCTAATTGTAAAACTGCGCTTAGAAGCTAGATCTCTCTATATAAATACTTCTATTTTTTTATTTTAAAAAAGATTTTATTTATTTATTGGAGAGAGAGAGTGAATGAGGGAGAGAGAGAGAGCGTGCACGTGGAGGGGGGCAGAGGGAGAAGCAGACTCCCCGCTGAGCAGGGAGCCCTACACCCAAGGCAGACGCTTAACGACTGAGCCACCCAGGTGCCCCTATATATGAATACTTTTAAAAGTAGAAATAGGAGGGGCGCCTGGGGGGCTCAGTCGTTAAGCGTCTGCCTTCAGCTCAGGTCATGATCCCAGGGTCTTGGGATTGAGCCCCGCGTCCAGCTCCATGCTCTGAGGGAGGCTGCTTCTCCCTCTCCCACTCCCCCCGCTGGTGTTCCCTCTCTAGCTGTGTGTCTCTCTCTCTGTCCAATAAATAAATAAAATATTTTTTAAAAAAAGTAGAAATAGGAAACAGTTTTAAAAAGTCATGTAGAAATTAAAGTTAAATTAAAATTAAATGTTTAGGGGCACCTGGGTGGCACAGCGGTTAAGCCTCTGCCTTCAGCTCAGGGCGTGATCCCGGCGTTATGGGATCGAGCCCCACATCAGGCTCTTCTGCTATGAGCCTGCTTCTTCCTCTCCCACTCCCCCTGCTTGTGTTCCCTCTCTCGCTGGCTGTCTCTCTCTCTGTCGAATAAATAAAAATAAAATCTTTTTAAAAAAAAATTAAATTAAATTAAATTAAATTAAATTAAATTAAATTAAATGTTTAAAGAATGATTTCTGCTTGCAAGATGGAGTAACACAAGAACAGATGGAGTCTGGGAGATAATTTCTTTCTGACGCTGTCTCAGTGTCTGAAGTGAAGGACAGTGACTGCAGCTCACTGGGGAGACATCCAGGGTCCCCCCCCCCCCGTTGGGGGCCCCCCCCCCCCCGTGTTCCACTTGAGTGGGGAGGGGGCAGCCATGCCCCCGGGGCTCACAAGGTAGAAGGCAGGGAGGGGAGGGAGAGAGTTCTGAGATATGGAGGGTCACCTGGAGCGCTGAGCTCTGGGTGGTGTGTGATCGGAGAGAGTCACCGAGGTCACCGAGGTCGGCTCCACCAGGCAGAGGAGAAGACATGTTTCTCCCTCAAGGGGCGGGATGCTGGGAAGGGCATTCGTCAGTGGTGCAGTAGAACCAGCACATCGCTTCCGAGCAAGCCTGGAGGGAGCAGACTGCTTAAGTGACTCAGCGGCGTCCCGGAAGAAGGCTAATTTTCACGGGAACCCAAAAACGACCCTAGCCCAAAAAGGTGAGCCTTACAGTGTCTGTCATGCAGAGAGACAGGGAAATATGACCCACTGTGAGACAAAGAGTGGGTTAATAAAAAATGTAAAAATTAAAAATAGTAATGACACAGATATAAGAATTATATCTGGACCCAGAGAAGCTCAGTCAGCCCCAAGCAGGAAAAAAAAAAAGAGAGAAAGAGAGAAGAGCCTGTCATGATCAGATTGCTCAAATCAGTGACAAAGAGAAATCTGAAAAGTTGTCAGAAGGAAAACCGTGTTATGTACACAAGGACGCAGATAAGAATGACGATGCAAGCCGTGCAGCACATCCTCAAAGCCCAGCCAGAGAAGTTTGGGGCTGTCAACCCGCAGTTCTAAACCAGCAAAAGTATTTTGAAGACTAAGACGAAACCCTTCTTGGGACCTAGTAAAATTGAAAGAATTCATCCCCATCCGACCTCTAGCACAGCATGCATGGTTTAAAGTTGGTGTGGCAGAACAAAGCCACACAGGATTGAAGTCTACAAGGAGAAAGAGACAAATCAGGATCGTAATCGGGAGTTTCAGCTTCCTGTCCGAACTACCGAGAGAGCGGGAAGACAGACACACCAGAGAGGGCACAGAAGACGTGAACCACATGACCAACCCGCTCACCGGGGGGCATTTGTGAGCACTTCCCCCAGCAACCCCAGAACTGTGCTCTTCTTCTCAAGTGCACGTGGACCTTTTACCAAGAGAGACCGACCGTATTCTGGGCTATAAAACAAGTCTCAATAAATATAAAATAACTTAAATCATGCAAAGTGCGTTCTCTGATCACAATGGATTACATTAGAGATAAATATTAGGAAGATATCTGGAAAGTCGCCAAAATACTAGCAAACTAAATAATGCACTTCTAAAAACAACCTGTGGGTCAAGGAAGAAATAAAAAAGGAAAGGAATACAGTTTTCAGCAATCCTCAGAGAGGAATTATAGTACCAAACTCTTGTAAGAGAAAAAAGAAGGGACTCAAGTCAATGACCTACTCAAATTTCTCCTTAAAAAAATAGAAATAAAAGAGCAAATTCAGCATGAAATAAGCAGAAGAGAGGAAATAATAAAAAGCAGAAACCGATAAGACATAAATGACAGAAAATATAAGTGAAACCAAAAACTGGTTCTCTGAGAATAAAATTGAAAAACCTCTGGCCACACTGATTGGGGAGAAAAAGGAGGAAAAGATAATTACCAATATCAAGAATGAGAGAGGTGATATCCTTACAGATTCAACAAATGTTTTATTTTTTTTTAAGATTTTATTTATTTATTTGACAGAGAGAGACAGCCAGTGAGAGAGGGAACACAAGCAGGGGGAATGGGAGAGGAAGAAGCAGGCTCACAGCGGAGGAGCCCTGATGTGGGGCTCGATCCCAGAATGCCAGGATCACACCCTGAGCCAAAGGCAGATGCTTAACGACTGAGCCACCCAGGTGCCCCATAAATTTACTTTTTAAAGTGCTGTTACAGTTTTTAGGTAATATGCACATGTTTAGAATTTCGGTTTAAAAGAATATACAACTACAAGGGCTCCTGGCTGGCTCATTTGGTAGACCGCATGACTCTTTATCTCGGGGTTGTGAGTTTAAGGACCATGTTAGGTTTAGAGATTACTTAAAATTTTTTTAAATCTAAAAAATATATAAAAATAGGAGAACATAAGCTACACACCTATCGGAATGGCTAAAATAGAAAAAAAAAACAGTGGCAGCAACAAATGCTGGCAGATATGCAGAAAATAGTCACTCATACACTGCCTTCAAGAAAGCTATTTGTCTTTTTCCTATAAAACTGAACGTGCCGTTTCCACAGGACTCAATAATTTCATTCCTGGACATTTATCTTAAAGAAATGAGAAACTGTGTTCACATAAAAATGTGTACACAGATGTTCACAGCACCTTTATTTGTATAAATCTCAAACCAGAAACAACCCAAAATATCTTTCATCAGGTTAATGGTTAAAAAAAACAAAACAAAACACTGTGGTACATCTGTACGATGAGATACTACTCAGCAATAAAAGGAATGAGCTATGGAACACACAACAACCTGGGTGAAAATCTGGAGAATTACACGGACTGAAAAAAGCCAATCCCAAAAGCTTATGCAATGTATGATTCCATTTATATGACACTCTAGAAATGACAAAATTAAGGACATGGAGAACACATTAGTTGCCAGGGGTTGGAGTTAGGGAGGGTTATGTGAGGGTGTAAAAGGGCAACATGAGGGATCATTGTGGTCATGGACATGTTCTGTATCTTGCTCTGATGTGTGACACGAATATACACATGTGATAAAATTGCACAAGAACACACACTCAGTGACTATATGTAAACCCAGTGAGATCTGAATTAGATGGATGGCTTGTATCCATACCGGCCTCCTCTTTGTGATATTGTACTAGAGCTACAAGAAACATAACCGAGAAATATAAACAGAAAATATGGTATGGCTTTTATTTGATGAGCAAGGTCTTAATCCAAAGGGCACTTTTCTGGGGCATTGGGCTCACTGCTCAGTAGGGAGCCTGCTTGTCCCTCGCCCTCTGCCCCTTCCCCTGCTCATGCTCTCTCTCTCAAATAAATAAATAAAATCTTAAAAAAAAAAAAGAAAATCAACTAATGTAAGACACCACATTAAAGAATAAAGGGGAAAAAACCCACATGATCCTCTCAACTGATGCAGAAAACCATGTGATAAAGTCCAACACCCCTTTATGATAAAAACACTCAACAGACTAGGAATAGAAGGGAGCTTCCTCGATATGATAAATGCCATATATGAAAAACCCAGGGGCGCCTGGGTGGCTCAGTCGTTAAGCGTCTTCCTTAGGCTCAGAGTGTGATCCCAGGATCCTGGGATCGTGCCCCGCATCCGGCTCCCTGCTCAGCGGGAAGCCTGCTTCTTCCTCTCCCACTCCCCCTGCTTGTGTTCCCTCTCTGCTGGCTGTTTCTCTCTCTTTCTGTCAAACAAATAAATAAAATCTTAAAAAAAAAAAGAAAGAGAAAAACCCAGTGATCATGATACTCAATGGTGAAAGACTGAAAGCTTTCTTCCTAACATCAGGAGGACGACAAGGATGCCCACTCTCACCACTGTTGTTCAACATAGCAGTGGGAGTCCAGCCACAGCAATCATACAAGAAAAAGGAATAAAAGGTTTCCAAATTGGACAGGGAAAAGTAAACCTGCAGATGACCTGATCTTCCATGGAGAAAGCCCTAGGTTCCACACCAAAACCCAAAGAAGCTGTTAAAGCTAATAAACAAGTTCAACATTATAGGATAACAAACCAACACACAGAAACTCTGGAGCATTTCTACACACTAACAATGAACAAGTAGATAAGGAAATTAAGAAAACAATGCCATTTACAACAGCATAAAAAAAAACCACTTAAAGATTAAACCAAGGATGTGAAGTCTTGTAGGCTGAAAATTACAAAACACTGCGTAAAGAATGGAAGTAGACGGAGACATTCTGTGTCGCCCCGCCAGCAGGGGAGTGGGTGCCAATCTTTCCGGGCAACCGGCAGCCCGCGCACTGCGGAAGCGGGGCCGGGACTACAGCCCCCACAATACCTCGGCAGGCGCCGGCGGAAGCGACGGCTCTGAGAGGTCGGCAGCCTAGGCTAGGGCCAATCACGGGCCTGCGATGGCGCGGGGCGCGACGGGTCTTGTAGTGGGCGCGGGGGCGGGACGAAGGCCCTCACAATACCCGCGGAGGCGGCGACGGAGGCAACGGTGTTGGAAGGGGGCCGCCCCCGCGCATGATGCAGGCCAATCACGGCTGAGCCCAGCGCGCGGGGGATGACGGGCTTTGTAGTCGGCGCGGGCGGGACTACGGCCCCCACAGTGCTTCGCGCGGCGCAGAGCGCACTGCGGCTGTGCGGTGGCGGCCCGGGCGCCGTCGGGCTGGTCGGGCGGCGCGACGGCGGCGGACGGGACCCCGGCCTGAAGCCTCGCTGGGAGCAGCGCGAGCCGGCCGCGGGCCACCATGTCGGCGCCGTCGGAGGAGGAGGAATACGCGCGGCTGGTGATGGAGGCGCAGCCCGAGTGGTTGCGCGCCGAGGTGAAGCGGCTGTCGCACGAGCTGGCCGAGACCACGCGTGAGAAGATCCAGGCGGCCGAGTACGGGCTGGCGGTGCTCGAGGAGAAGCACCAGCTCAAGCTGCAGTTCGAGGAGCTCGAGGTGGACTACGAGGCCATCCGCGGCGAGATGGAGCAGCTCAAGGAGGTGAGGAACGGGGGCGGCGCCGCGCCCCGGCCGACCCCGAGCCCTTCAGCCAGGCCGGGCGGACCCCCGAGCGGAGCCTTGACCCCAGGTTGGGCAGAGCCCCGGCCAGCCCTCCAGCCGGGCCGGGCCAGCCTCGCGGCGCCCAGGGTCTGGGTGTCCAGCCCGCCCGGAGGTGCTGCAGCGGCCCTCAGGTGTGGTGGACGGCGCGCAAGCGAGAGTTCGGGCCTCCGCGGGCGGGGGCTGCGGGTGGGGCCGTGTCGCCGGCCTGTCTGCTTCTGGCTGCAGGCCTCGGGCCCGGTGGGGTGGTGTCCTCTGCGGTGTTTGTCTTCCTGGGTTGGGGGATGGGGACGTGGGATGGATGCAGGTGGCCGGCAGGGAGAGGCCCGGCCTGGGGCCCCATCGCTTCTAGGCAGATCAGTTCCCCTCTCTTCCGTGAGCTCCATGAGGCCGGGAAACGGTCGCGACAGGGGCTCGCCTTGAATGTGGTCATCTACGGTAGCTGGCATCCCCCTTGTCTCTCCGAGGCTCAGCTCTGCGACTGCCCCCTGATTACTTCTCTGGGATGCAATACTTCTCCCGCCTACTTCCTGTCTTGGCTGCCTTGGCTGCCGTCCCAGGGTCGGGTGACAGGTCTGTGGGTGTTTGTCACCGAAGGAGCCTTGTGTCTCCTCTGTGGTTTTTGCCCCGGGATGAGGTGAGACCCCCAGGCTGCCTGCCAGCCTCTCTGGAGAGCTGGGCAGGGCTTCCATGAAGCAGTTCTGGGTGACTGAAACAGCAGCTTTTCTCCCAGGTTTCCCCGCCTCTTCAGCCCTGTTGTGGGGGGTGGGCAGGAAGAAGTTGCTTTCTGGGCGGAACATCCAGGTTTGGATCCAGGCCCAGCTCCTTGCTGGTGTGATTGTGGGCTGGAGCCTTAGCTTCTCCTTCTGCAACATTGCCCACCCGGAAAAGGTTGTTCTGAGAATTATATATCTGAAAAGGCCAGGCATGGTCAGGTGTGTGGCCTGTTGGTTTGTCTGACAGTGTGCCCCTTCTCCATCAGACACTTCCCTTATCCAGGTGGGCTCTTGGCCCTCAGTCTTGGGATCCACCATGCTTGCCGCCCCCCTGACTGCCCACCTCCCAGCATTTCTGCTCCCAGTGGCCTCAGGCAGGTGCCTGTACTTTTCAGAGCCTCGCTGGGGACACCAGTAGGGTCCCCTTCCAGTAGTGAGGAGGAGAGAATGTATTAGTCCACACAGGTGCTTAGGTCTGTGCTGGGCGGAGCATGTGTTTGGTTAGTATCAGTAACCGACCGCAGTTGGGGGGGCCAGGTGGCAGCACATCAGACCTGTGGCCCTGTTATCTGCTAGCAGGTATTGGCACCTCCTCGGATCCAGGTTTGGCTGGCAGGTGGCCCCTCCTGCAAAGGCCCAGTCTTGGTGGGTGCGTGGGCTGAGGGGATATACCTGCAATGGAGGGAGGCAGCGGGCTGTGCGAATAACGGAGCAGGAGCGCCTTTGGTCCCCTACTGGTCTCTCGTCCTCCCCTCTCCCCTAGCTTGCTGAGCACCCCCTGCCCCAGCAGCAGGCACAGTCCCTTTCTGTGTTGACAAGCGCATATTCCTGTCCACTTTCAGGACACACTGTAGAAGAACCAGTCCCCACAGAGGGGCCAGTTGTCAGCGCTTTACTGTCACGGACACACATGTTTGGACCAGCGCAAGAATCTTGGCTCTGTTTTGTGGGGTGTGTCTGGAGGGTGGTGTGTCAGTCCCCACACGTGTGCTTCAAGTGCTTGCTTGCTTAGTTTGATGTTACCTCCTAGCTCCCGCAGGAACTGGCCCCTTGGCCTTGGACACCCGGCTCCACTGTCCTGAACTCTAGCTAGATCCCCCCACTGTAGGTGCGGTGAGAACAGTGGAGCTGGAGGTCCTGGCAGAAGCCAGAGGAAGGACCGTCCGGGTCGCAGACATGCTGCGGGAAGCTCATTGTCACTGTCATCCAGGCCAGCACACGCTGTTCTCAACCTCATTCCTTGTAGTCCAGGTCTTATTTGGATACGTTAACTCTTATTTTAAAAATCAAGATTTAAGGCGCCTGGGTGGCACAGCGGTTAAGCGTCTGCCTTCGGCTCAGGGCGTGATCCCGGCATTATGGGATCGAGCCTCACATCAGGCTCCTCTGCTATGAGCCTGCTTCTTCCTCTCCCACTCCCCCTGCTTGTGTTCCCTCTCTCACTGGCTGTCTCTATCTCTGTCAAATAAATAAATAAATAAATACATAATCTTAAAAANGGCTCGATCCCAGAATGCCGGGATCACACCCTGAGCCGAAGGCAGACGCTCAACCGCTGTGCCCCCCAGGCGCCCCTCTTTTGTCCTTTTAACACTTAATTTCTTGAAGTCGAGTTGGTGCAGTTGGTGACAAAGTGTATTTCAGGCAGAGATGTTTGCGCTCCTGTGCCCATCCTTTGTAGATGGTCCTGTTTGTGAGGGAGGGAAGCTGGCTGGCCACAGGTGAGTGGCTTTGTGCCCAGGCCCAGGACGAGCGGGCCTCTGTGGTGGCCTTGCAGCCTTTGTCACTAGGTGAGTGTTGTCTTGACACCATGGTGTGTGCGTGCTTGTGTGCGGTGCTACCCACGGGCCGTTTTTGCCTAAGCATTTTTGCTAGTGATTGAACCTGGTTCATAAGGGCCCAGTCCATCCCAAGTCCACTGTGTCCCCTCCCGGCTCTGGGGGGAAGAGAATTGGATGGCCTTTGCTCAGCCGTGTGGTGTTTCCTGCCCTGAGTGCCCATGTCCTCATCTCACTCTGTACCCTCTGCTGCAGCTTCAAGGGGGCAGGTGTGCTGGGGTGGCAGCTCCTGCCTGCTGGACTCAGGCAGGTGCCCTGACTGGATGGTCCTTGTGCCTCAGGCCGGGGGCAGGGGACCGAGTGTAGTGTCAGAGCCCTCGCTGCCTTGGGTGCCAGCTCGGGATCTTGTTTGTGCAGTGTACTTAGGCCCCGGGAAGCAGCGGGTGGAATTGGGTGAGCTGTGCTGTGTCACGGGCTGGGCACAGTGCCCGGCACACAGTAAGTGCTTATTTAGTGTTTGCCAGCTAGTGTCGTCAGCTCCTTCCGTCCACCCCACTCAGGCCCGGCTCCCCTGCCTGCCGTCCCCACAGTCTCCTGGATTGGGCGGCAGAGCCTGCTCGACTAGGGCGCTGGGATCGGCTCACCCTGCACTGCCGTCCTGTGTCCCGGCTGCCCTCGTTGCTCTCACCAGCCCTGCCTCTTCCAGCTCCTGGAAGGCCGGCCCACCAGCCAGCCCGCCAGCCCTTGGAGGCCTGGGCGCTTCTCACTACCGCCTCCGCCTCCGCTCTGGACTTGCCTGAGCCCAGCTCTCAGCGCTGAAGTCCGTCTGCCTGGTCCTGCTGAGCCTGAAAGGCCAGGCAGAGCTGCTGGAGGCACTGCTCTGTTTCCTATACTCACTCCTACTTTCCTTCTCTCCCTCCCTCCCTCCCTCCCTCCCTCCTCTTCCAGTGGATGGGGAAACTGAGGTATGGATGGGTGGGGGTGACCAATGAGTACTGGGTCCTCAGGCGCCGGGTCCCCTCAAGGTCTTTGCCTAGAAGTTACAGCTTTGAGTCAGTTTAGTCCCACAGAGGAGGGTGCTATAAAGGCCTGCCCATGCCCCACTGACTCCTACAGCCCCCACGCCTACCCTTGGTGTCACTACCTTGTTATGTCCGTCCTACAGCTGGGGAAGCCGAGGCACAGAGAAGCTGAGTTTTGCTCAAGGCTGTGAGCCTGTGTGGCGTGTCCCTGTTCCTGCTGAGGAGGGAGGAGTGGTTGGAGGCCGCCTCAAGTGTTTGCTTGGGGTTGGGAAGAGCCCTGACTTGGCTAAAGCCTCTGGGGATTCTCCTGGAAGATGGAGTGGAGTCTTGGGGCTGGAGTCCCCTGGGGGACCTGCAGCCTCCGGGTCCAGCTGTGCAGTGGTCTGTGTGGACAGGAAAGGGCCTGACTTGGGGCGGAAGGTGGGGTCTGGTGGGCCCTGAACGCACAGGTGGCGGTGCCCTCAGGGTCTGACAGTCGGGGAGGCAGCTGCGGGTGTGCAAGGATGGTGACCAGCTGCCTCACCATGGCTGCACTGCTGGGCGCTTCCCACTTGGCTGCCTGTGGAACGTGTGTCAGGCAGGGATCACAAAGCAAGTGTCAGGGCTCTTCCTCCACTAGAAAGGCCAGAGTCTCCTGCCTTGCCTCCATGTCCCCTCCTGTCCTGTCCGTGGTGACTGGCTGTGATGGAGCTGCTTCCCGAGCCGAGGGGAGGGCGGGAGCCCGAGAAGTACAAGCCCCCGCAGGGAAGGAGGTGCTGCACATGCTGTCCGGGGCCACGGTCTCCACGCTGGCTCCGAGGGAGAGAGTGGATCCTGCCTGGCCCTCGGGAGCCGTGTGGCCCTGGACTAGCGGCGTGCCCTTCAGGGCCAGGGCAGGCAGTGGTCAGAGAGAGCTGTGGTCAGGGCCACACGGACTCCTGCTGGACTTCCCTGTCACCTCAGGGACCCTGGCCCCTTCCTGGGAGGGAGGAGATCAGTTACCGTTTGTCAGTGAGGGGCAGTTCCCCGCAGTCACACCTCTCCACCGTGGTGCGCTGGCTGACGTGTCGCTACAAACATCGGGGTAAAGAAAGATTGGCTGCTTCTGAGACAGTGAGGTGAAGGGGCTGGCCAGGACCCAGCAGGCCCTGACGGGCAAGGCCCTCCCGGGCCTGGGAGCCTTCCCCCATAGCAGACTCTACCCTGGGAGGAGGACCCAGAGCTGGGGTCACAGGGACGCAGGGCCGTCCAGGCTCAGGCAGGTGATAGTATCAAGAAGGTCTGGGGCCCGGCTTCTTTTTAGAGCTTAGTATGTTTTAAAAATCATACGTCTGTCTTAGGAGTATCAGAAGCTAGCTGTGAGCGGTATGTGTGTGGGAATTCGGAAGGTGATTGATGGCAAGTGTGGGGAACGGCGGGCTGTTTCTACTTGCCAGCGGTTTTCTTCCGGTGGATGTAGGGCAGCTGCACGAGATACTCTAGAAAGCAGAGAACGGCATCTGTAACAGCTTTCAAAGAGACACGGTTTAGTGTTATGCTCCGGGTTGCAGAAAAGCAGGTTTAATTCACACGAATGGAGCCTGGGTTTCCATGGGTTTGGAGGACGCTGTGCACTTCTGGTCCATTCGCTGTGTTATGTGAAATCATTGTGTGGTTTGTGTTATACGGGTTTGTTTTTTTAAAGGCAGTTTGTCTGCTTAGCGCCCCTGCTAAGGGTTTCCACCTTCTTTAGGGGAAATTTCAAGCAGAACCCAAGCAGAGGGAATCGTGTGGTTGGCGTGTGTGTCCTGCCCACATCTGCGGCTCCAGCTCTGCTCTTCCTGGGCCTTGCTTCTTTCTCTGTAAGCACGACTGTGTGTTGTGCTGAGAAAATAAGGACTCTTTTTTATAAAATGTAAGTTAAATGCTTCATACCATTCACAGGTGAATTTTCACATCTGGCGAAGTTAATAATTCTTTGACGGTGTCACGATCCAGTCAGATCCAGTCAGCGTTCGCGTTTCCCTGTTTGGCTCGGAAATGTTGCTTTGTTGGCGGTGCTGGCATCAGGAGCCAAGCAGGGTCTGCTGGGTGTCCTGGCTGAGGGCCTGTCCCTTTACAGATGGGGCTGTAGCTGTGGGCGCTTGTCCTGAGGATGCCTGACCTGCCTCCTGCCAGGAGCCTGGGGCTGCTGTCATCCCGCAGGCCCCACTCTATCTTTGTGTTCCTTTGTCTTAAAAAGTTGGTGGGGCTGCTCCCTTCAGCTGAGTGGTGGCCTGGCTCCCGGGTGGCCCGTCTAGCACGTTTGTGAGACCAGCCTTCTTGCACCTCCTCCACCCTCCGGGTCTCGTGATTACCCATCAGGTGTGTCCTGGCTGATGCAGAGTGGTGCCAGCTCTCTGTGACCCAGGAGAGAGGGGCTGGCCTTGTCCCCATTCCACAGGTGGGGACCTGGGTCAGAGCAAGGGCTCATGGCCCACGCTGTATGCCAGGAAGGGTTGATGTGACCCCCAACGGCCCCCTCCCTGGGCCTTTGTGTCCTTGTGTTAGGCCAGCGCCTCCCGGAAGCCCTGCCAGTGATGGCATGAGGGTAGCCCTGGGACCTGTTCGGCAGGATAGGTCATTTGCTGCCTGGGGTGCCCTGGGCACTCTGCTCTCTCCTTCTCCCTCGTACCCCATCCTGTATGCACTGCAGGGGTCCAGGCTTGTCCACCAGCCTGAGGGAGTCCCTGGATGCCCTAGAGCTGTGACCCAGGGTGCTCAGAGGGCATATTGGCTCCTAGATGGGGCAGAGCCAGGCAGGCTGTCTGCTGTCACCCTGTCACCTGGTGCAAATGCTGGGATTGCAGATGCCCACCCTGGTTAGGGAGGGCAGACTCCCATAGCAGCCTAAGAGCAAGTTGTTGCCAGCACTGATGTCCCCCAGCTTTGTCCTTGTGGCCAGCCTGGTGAGGCAGTCCCATATCTGTTCCAGAAATGGGTGATGTTTGAGGAACAGTGGGAGCTGGTGGGGGCCCAGCCTTTGCTCATGCGCAGTCTAGTCCCCAGAAAACAGCAGCCCCAGGCCCCATGTGGGATCCCACAGGACAGACCACATGTGTCCTCAGCATTGTTGGTTGCGACCATTACTCAGACTTTCCATGTTTGTTGTGACCCTGACAGTTTTGAGGAGCACTGGGCAGGTGTTTTGCCCAATGTCCCTCAGTTGGGATTTGTCTCCTGTGTTTCTCGGGATGGGTTTTGGGGAGGAGGGTTGCAGCTGTGAAGTGAACATTCTCACCACGTCCCCAGCTGGGTGTGTGCCTGGGCCTCCACTGTCAGGGCGCCCCTTCCCCCTTCCAGACCCCTCCTGGACGGGAGTCTGTACGTACGTGGTTCGGGATGTTTCTGCATGGGAGACCTGTGTCTTCCCGGTTTATTTACTTAGCCGTCCACGGGTTTATACTGCTGTTGACTCACAGACACTTAGTCTCGTTCGCGTCAGGATCCAGTACTGCTGACCCTCTTGTTCTCTGTTTCCAGCTTTGGCCCCTGGCGGCTGTTCCGTTTGCTCCTGTGCCCCCTCGACACACTTACTGTCATGATCTGTCCTACCTTCCTCCTCCCTTCCCTCCCCTGTCCTCCTCCCCTCTTCCTCCCTCCCTCCTTCTCTCTCTCTTAGCAACTTTCTGGTGCTGCAAGGTACTCCAGGCTCATCTTGTATGCCCCGTGCCTCAGTCCTGGAATCAGCTGTTTCTTCAAGGAGCCTGATTTCTTCTATTGGAGGGGGTGTTAGAAACCAAGATCTGGGGGCGCCTGGGTGGCTCAGTCGGTGAAGCGTCTGCCTTTGGCTCAGGTCATGATCCTGGGGTTCTGGGTTCGAGTCTTGTGTCAGGCTCCCTGCTATGTGAGGAGTCTGCTTCTCCCTCTCTCTCTGCCCCTGCCCTTGCCTCCTGGAGGGCACACACACACTCTCAGTAAATAAATACATAAAATCTTGGGGGGGAAATAAAGAAGCAGCCACCACTGCCATCACGATCTGGGTGCTGCACGTTTGCTGCTGCTGTTGAGTCACTGTCTCTATGCCCTCCGGGCCAACAGAGCCAGGAGAACCCATGTACACCCATCCACAGACGGTTCTAGACAGAGCCACCTGTGTATGTGTTAAGCTGAACATGGGTTCATATGATGTCCCAGCTCTGGCCCATCACCGCGTGCGTTGTTCTGGCTGCTTCTCCTTGCTTATCTGTAGCCTCCCTCCAGCGGTGAGACACCTGGCTCCGCCACCCGCCACCCAGATATCTAACAGCTCTGTTGGAGCACAGGTGCACAGGAGGGCCAGAGCGGCTGACCTGTGCCTGTGTCACCTAGAGCGGAGTGCTTCTGTGCCTTTGGTCTTCTCTACTCCACTTAGTTCCAGATAAGGTGCTTGAGCAAGCACCGCGTTCCCTGTCCCTTTCAGTGAGGTGCCCTCATCCGTTTGAAGTACAGTTAGACTGCTCGCATGTATTGTGTTCCTTCCTAGGATCCCCCAGCTTTCTCAGTGATTTTTTATTTTTATTTTTATTTTTTTATTTTATTTTTTTTTAAAGTTTTTTTTTATTTTTATTTATTCGACAGAGATAGAGACAGCCAGCGAGAGAGGGAACACAGGCAGGGGGAGTGGGAGAGGAAGAAGCAGGCTCATAGCGGAGGAGCCTGATGTGGGGCTCGATCCCATAACGCCGGGATCACGCCCTGAGCCGAAGGCAGACGCTTAACCGCTGTGCCACCCAGGCGCCCCTCTCAGTGATTTTTTAAAATTGGCATGCACTTTTCTGTGGGTATGCCCCAGTTGGTTTATGCATTCACACCGGGTGTCCTGGTTGCTTCCGGCTTCCTGAAGCTGCTATAAACATCTGTGTGCAAGTGTTTGCGTGGGATAAGTTTTCAAGGCATTTGGGTCAATACCTGGGCTTGCGAATGCTGGATTGAGTACGTTTAGTTTTGCGAGAAACCCCTGAACTCTCCCACAGCAGCTGCGCAGTCTGTGTGCCCGCGTCCAGACCGTGCATGCCTGCTGCTTGCGTCCTCGCCAGCGTTTGGCGTGGTCGGTGCTCTGGATTTTGGCCACTCCAGGAAGCGTTACCCCGATGACACTTGACGCGGAGCAGCTTGTCGTGCGCTCGGTTGCTGTCTGTGTCCTTGGTGGGGGGTCGGCTCTCCTCTTCGGCTGATTTGAAAATTGAGTGGTTTCTTACTGTTTTAGGAGTTCTTTATCTGTTTTGGACACAAGTCCTGGTTTGCAGGTAATTCTCCCAGCCTGTGGCTGATCTTCTCAGTCTCGTAGCAGGTCTCTAACAGAGCGGTGTTCGTGTTCGTGCCATCTTGCTTTTGGTGCTGAGCTCTGCGTCGCCAAACCCCGGATCGCACCGGTTCTTCTGCTGTGCTTCTGTCTGGAAGTTCGGTAGGTTTGCGTTTTCTGTTCAGGTCAAGGGTTGGTTTTAAGTTAGTTTTTGTGAAGGGCATAAGGTGTGCCCAGGCTCACTTTTTCGCATGGGGGTGTCTGGTTGTTGTAACTCCATTCGTTGAAGGGACTAGACTATGTTTTTGCTCCGTTGTATTCCCGCCCACAAGGTCCGTTCGCTGGGCCAACTGTGGGCGCTGTGTTCTGAGTTACCTTTTTGATCATATCCCACTGTCTAGATTGTGTGTTTTCATCTTTTCATGTGTCCCCTAACCTTGTGGTTTTGGTTGTATGACTCTGTGCACCTGACTGGGGCCTGCTCCCCAGGTCTTCAGCCCTGGGCTGATGAGGTTTGTTGTGGTCACTGACAACCCATGATTGTCCTTTTTTAAAATCTTGGCAAAAAGTAATAGAACACACATGGTTAAAAAGAAAAATCACCAGTGGGGTTGGTGAGACTCTTGCTAAAAGACCAGTGTGGTACGTCTGTGTCCTTGTGCCCTCGTCCCTGAAGGCGGTTCACAGGACAGTGTCTTCATGTAATTTTCCTTCCCTTTGGGCTCAGCTCAGCAAGAGTTGATTCTCTTCCTGATAAACCAGGCCAGTGATCTGCTTAGTCTGCTTAACTTACTAGCCTGTGCATTTGACCCAGGTAGCAGTTAGGGGAGGGGTGTGTGGTCAGCCAGTGGTCGCACCTGAGACCCAGTTCCCCATGGGTGTTCCACTGGCTACCTGCCCCAGGGGCCTCTCCATCTCTTCAGAAGTGTTTGGGTTCAGGTGCCTCTGCTGTCATTTCAGGTTCCCGCCACCCTCTGGGAACGTCTTTCCAGCCTGTTGGGCCCCTAGGTCTGGCCTCTCCCTTGGCTGCTCCTCGTCGCTGGCTTTGGGACAGGTCTGCAGGAACCCACTGATTTATGGTCGGTCCACATGGGGCTCCCACATGCTTTTGCTTCCAAGCACACCTCTTTCTCTTGCTCTCTCAGTGCCTCCCTTTCACTGGGGGATGCTCTCCTGTGCTTGCACGGGCTGAGGTCTGGAATGCCTCTCTGTTTTTAGGACCTAGATGCGGCCGTGAAGCTTGGGGAGGGAGTGCAGCTAGGCCCGAGGGCCGGGGCGCAGGGCGGCAGGCAGTGCCTGCAGGTGCCAGGGTGGCTGCAGTGCTGGTGCTGTTGTCGTGGGCCGTCAGCTGGCTCTGGGCAGTCCCTATCCTGGAGCGGTGACGTGGATCATGTGCACACCTGTGCATATGTCACAGACAGCACAGGAGGGGCCTGACAGCGTCACCCCTCCAGACAATCTCAAGGTGTGCCGGGTGGAGGGGTGAGGTTGGGAGACCAGACAGGGGGCATCAGCACAGGGTCCTGGCTGTCCCCCGGGAGGTTCTCCCCTCTCTTGTCCTCTCTCCTTGGGGAGTGGGAGCCCCTCATGGCAGGTGATCCTGTACTGGGTCTTTGGGGGCACTTGGGACCAACTCTGCCAGGGTGAGCATGACACAGTGCCAGTTGTGGGGGATTTCTGCCCCTGAGACCCACTGTCTCGTCCTGGCACGGCTGCAGACACGTCTGTCCCCAAGGTTGCAGGCTCTGGGTCCTAAGTCGAGTCTCTGGCCACTTGCTGACCATGTGGCTGGCTGGGTGTCCCTTCACCATGAGACTACTAATGGAGAAGAAGTGCTGAGGTTAGAGATGGAGCAGCCAACGCAGGCTACTCTCCTGGTGTTTCCAGCCCAGGCTATCCTGGGGGCGCGGGGCAGATGGGAGCTGGGCAGCTGCCCCTCCTGCCGTGCCTGCAGGGTGCTCAGTGAGGTTTGTGGTGGGCGGCCAGCTGCTGCGGGAACACAGGGGCTTGTCCCTGGCCCCAGGACTGGCCTCTAGGTCCCTGGGGACCGCCGCCAGCCCTGGGGCTCAGCTGGCCAGAAGCCTGCCTGCTGACGCTGAGGCAATTAGGGTGTAATCTTCCCTAAATGCACCCGATTCTGGCTAAATCCCTACCACCCAGGAGTGGATTCCTAGTTTTCTAAAAGCAGCTTAATGTTTGGACGCTGCCCAAGGCAGCTGGGGTGCGTGGTGGCAATGGGACAAATGTGGGTGGATGGGACGGACCGGTGTGTGGGGGGTGACAGCCATCCATAGGCAGCCGCATTCTGTTCCCATGTGGGCGTCTGGTTCATCTGATCCCCACAGCCCATGTGCAGGTGCTCCACGGGGAAACTGAGGCCAGAAGCCACATAGTGGGAAGGGTGGGTTGATGGAGGACAGGTGTCACACATGGATGGACCACCTGGGCCTGGGACAGGGGTGGGCCCTTGGCATGCTGGTCTGATGGGTGAGGGTTGTCCGCGGGCAGAGTTTGTGTCGTGTGCCCACAGCCTCTGTCTGCTCCCCGTCCCCAGGAGGAGGTCCCTGTTCCCGGGAGGAGACTCCCAAATCCACGAGGGGGCTGCGCCCCTTCCCAGGATAGGTTCCCAATCCAAAGAGGAGGCCTGCTCTCTAGCTACCCCTGTCCCCCTGAACCCAGAGCACCTCCAGCCTTCCCAGCAGATCGCCTTACACCTGTGTATTCCCTGGAGCTGTTGTCTGTCTGTTCCCCCCTCCCCCCCCAGTGTCCCCGTGTCCTCCCTGCTCTCCAGGCGGTCCATAGACAATTACCGAGCATCTGTCACTTGCCAGACGTGGGCTTGCCTGACCCCACTGAAGAGATGCATGCTTGGTGCTGGTGCGGGGTGCCCTGGGCCCACTGGTGTGTGCATTTTCATAGGCCAGGCCTGCGCTCCCGCCACTGCCCTGGCCTACGCTGTGGTATTCGGGGGTTCGGGCCCTTCCTCCCCCAGCTCGACTCTCTGAACTGAAATGATAGGAGTGCTGGTCTTCGGGTGGTGTTTACTGAGGGCATTCGCAGGAAGTGGAAGGTCCCAGGATGGGCCCCTGCTCTCCCTGGGGCTGACTGCCCTGAGCCCTGCCCTCAGCCTGCCAGGCCACTTCAATCCCTGGTGACACCCTGGCTCTGAGAGGTGGCCCGATGGAGACCCAGCAGGGATGTCCCAGGCCAGCAGGGATGTCCCAGGCCTCCAGGTTCTGTCCTTGTGGGGGAGCTTGTCCCTCTCCTTCCATGGTTTCTCTGCCTGGAGGCACCCAGGAAGCTGCTCCTGCTGGCCGTCCCGTGTTTCCCCCTTGTTGGGATTCACTGTGAGGTGGGGCTGAGCCCTTCTTCAAGTGGTGGGCTGCATTAATCAGGGTGGGATGGGTCTTGAGGGATGGAAGATTCCAGAGTGACTGTGGCTGCTGCCCAGATGATTCTGTCTTATAAGCAGCCCTGGTTTTTGACATGGGTGCCTAACTCACCTGTAAGGAGACAAAGAGTTGCTTGTGCTCCTATGGCTGCCCCACCAGGAGGGTCACCAGCAGGCGCCTTCCACCCCACCTGGCTCCAAGAGCCCTGCTGGCCTCTGCAGCGATGAGGTTCTTTTGCAGACCTTTGTGTTAATGGTTGGCTTCCTATCTGAGCTGGGTGCCAAGTCGGTGCCTGAGTCACCAACACCTCACCCTTGGGGATGTCGGGGTCACCAGTGTGCAAGGCTGTGTGTGCACCTGCACTCTAGCCTTTCCTGGTGATTCCCACAAGTGGGACCCATTTGCCCTTGTCCAAGACAGACACGCACGGATAGCCACCCCGGTCCCTTGGCAAAAAGGCCAGGCCCTCCTCAGGCTCTGCTGCTTGGGTTACCTAGTGCCTGGGGGGTGCAGGGCCATGTGCCAGGAGGGAGATAATCTCCGTAAGTCGTATGAAGTGGGGCTGAGGACCAGCGTGACCAGCCTCAGCCAGATCTGGGGATTAACAGGCACTGCCCCAGTAAACCCCAACATTCCAGATTCCAGGCTCCACATTCCAGGACTGGGGAAGGGCTGCCTAGCAGGTGCGGCTGCACCTGTGAACAGATGTTTCTGGCTCCCCAGGTGATTTGGAGGCAAGGTGGCTAAACAGGGTCAGGTGTTGGTTCTGACTTCCGATCTCTGCCTCTTTCCTGCTTTCTCTGGTGGTCGCACCTGGGAGATGATAGGACGTCACTTGCTCTCAGAGCCTAGTTTCTCTCGCCTGTGCAAGGAGATCTTTCCCATGAGGGAGAAGCTAATGGGCTCCTGTTGGCACAGCCTGTGAAGTGCTCAGGTTATTGCCTGAACCCCCCCTCAGGGCCTTTCCCATCTGTGGCATCTCCTCCCTGGACCCTGTCAGAGCTGGAAAGCTGCAGAGGCTTGGTGGGGGGCTAGGGGGCTTGGGGGCCGAGCTGCTCCATTCTGGGTGTTGCGTGAGCACCACCTGTGCCTTGGGGCCTTCCTCAGGGACATCTGTCCGTCTGTCCGGGACGCAGCCCTTCTCATGCCCCCCTGCCTCCAGTCCTTTGTTGACTGACCATTTGGAGACACTCTTCTGTGAAGAGGCTGTTGGGGACTGTCACCAGTGTTTCTGGAAGGTGTCTGCCTTTTTCTTACTGATGCATTGGAGTTCTTTGTATAGTCTGGATATGGATCTCCTGTCATTGGGCTGTGAGTGGTTCTGACGCTGTGGCAGCGGGAGGCGTGGCTGAGGGGTGGGGTGGCCCAGAGGCCCAGTGGTCCTCTGCCAGGGACAGCTGAGGCCTCCACCTCTGGGAGCCTTACTTTATTCCTCCAAAAAAAAACGTGAACACAGATCCTTCTGAGAACTTTGAGGCTGGCAATAAGTGAAATGATACAGTGAAGGCACTAATGGAAATGGGGCCAGTATTGTGACTTTTAAGGGTCTTTTAATGGGAGGGGACCTCACACCCACGGGGATGGCTAATCAAAGACAGCAAGTGTTGATGACAGTGTGCAGAAATCAAAACTCACAGTTGGCCGGTAGGAAGTAAATTGGTGCCTCTGCCTTGGCGAATGGTTTGGCAGTTCCTCAAAGCCGTAAACACAGAGTTACCGTGTGCCCTAGCGGTTTGCTCCTACGTGTATGCCCAAGACATGAAAACAGCATCCGTACAAACACTCCGTGAGTGTTCACAGCAGCATTGTTCTGAGCAGCCCTGACGTAAAGCGCTGGGACGTGCACACGTTGCTGAACCCTGGAACGCGATGTTCCGCCAGAGGCTGGTCACACCGGAGACATCGCGTGTGAGGGGTTCCCCCTTCTGCGAAGTGTCCTTGCAGGCAAACCTGCAGACACAGACATACACTGGTGGTTTTTAGGGTCTCGGGTGGGGGAGCTGGGGAGTGACTGCTAGTGGGGGTGAGACCTTTTTGGGGTGATGAGAATGTGGAAGTCGTGGTGATGGTTGCACCACCCCGTGAATATACTAAAATCCACTGAATTGTACCCATGGAAAGGGTGAATGTTATGGTATGTGGATTACAGCGTTACAACTTCTTAGGTGAGGGGAGAGTCTTTCTGCTTGCTAGTGGTGGGGATAAATTTCACCGTTGCTTTGCCGTGACCCCAGAGGGTCTGGGGCAGCTTCTTCCTCCAGGCCCGTGACCCCTTGGCGCTCCCCTTCCTGCTCTGGCTCAGCCCTCCCACCAGAATTGCTGTCCTTTCCTGTGACTGAGTCTTGGGGTTCTAGGTAAAGTAGTAGCCAAGGGTTAATGTTTTTTTGATGTTGAGATGATAAATTGTAACCACTTACTTTGAGAGGATGGAGATGTGTCAGTGAGCTTGCTGGAGGTGTTCTCAATGCATTTCCTAGGTGAAATCATCACTTCTCATCCTTTCTTTGTGTCTTCTAGCCTCTGTCACCTGTGGGGACAGGTCCCTTGCTTTGTCCTTCCCAGCGGCGGGACCCCAGGGCTTGTCCGGTATTAATGCACTTGTCCTTGGTTAACGTCGGCTCAGCCGTCTCGCTGGATTTATGATGCCCAGGTGTTCTTGTTACGATGTCAAGAATAAAGCTACCACGTCCATTTTTGTAGAGCTCTGGCTGAGAAGCGAGGCCAGTCATTGTGAGTGTGTCTTTGTGTGGGCGGTTTTTCACATGTTACTCTGTGGCAGGAATGTCTGTCTGTAGTTCACCTTCTGACACACTCTTTGGCCAGCTTCCTATATAGGCTTGCTCACGCAGATCCCTGTCAGGCACCAAATGAGCATTTTAAAAACTGAATTGTGTTGGTGCCGCAGGCTTGGCGATCCCGGTGAAGGGTAGCCCTGTGTCCTGGGGCCCCCCAAGTCTCTGTGCCCACATTAGGTGTGGGTATCCTGGCCCCCCCCGCCCTCCCTCCCTGCAGGGAGGGTTGGGGGAGCTCCTGTATGAGTTCTTGTGTGTCCACTGAGCCCAGTGTCACTGCCCTCTGTCCCATCTCGTGCTGGGAGTGGACATGGTAGTGAACAGAGAGGCCCTGGGGTCCAGCTCCAGTCCTGCCCCCTTGAGCACATCATCTGGGGATGTGGGGGCACCGGCTTGTGGGTGCCTGACTTAGAGACAGGTGCCACGCACAGACCACCACCCTGGATGAGAAAATAACACCAGCTTAGTTGTTTTTGCTTTTTTATTTTGCTTTTGGGCTTTTCTTGGGACACTTCCTCTTCCTGAGACTTTTGTTTGTTTACTTTGTTGCGTCTCTGTGTTTCTTTTTATCCCTGAAGTGTATTTTTAGCGCATCCCCCCCTCCCCACAGCACTGCTTTGGCAGTGATCCCCAAGTGCTGGTAGGAGATGTTTCTGTTTTTGTTAGCTCGGTTTCCTGGTGTTTGTCTGTGTGGCCTCTTCGGTACAGATATTAGCAGAGATCCAATTTTCATGTGTTTGGGTGCCTGCTAATAATATTTTTAAATAGCTTTTATTTTTTAAGGACGGTTGTAGATTTATAGAAAACTTGAGAGGCATCTATTTTTATTTTGCTCTATCATGGCACTCAGCGTGCATGTACGACTTCTATTGAGGTCGCTGTGAGGTCAGCCCGTCCCGTTGTCATACCGTTTCCTTAGGGAAACGCTCTGATTGGAAAGAAGCCTGTGCCTTTCATCCTGTTGTGTCTTCTCCATGTTGACGCCGATTCTGGTTTACTTGCATAGTGCTAAATGCCCCCAGACTCTGGATCTGGTCCAGCTGATACGTTCTTGCAGTGTTCAGTGTTTAGTGCCAGTGAGTGCAGTGTGGACAGCACTGATCGGTCTGCGATGGAGACTTTACTCCCTTAGTGCTATGAAGTCTTTATCCCGTAACATCACTGGGCTTGTATCTGTACCCAGTTCACAGGCCTCAACCCTGTCTTGCGCTTAATGAGGCTCCTGTGGGGCTGGTGGGCTTCTGCAGAAGGAGCTGGCCGAGTCGTGGTGTCACCTTGGAGTCACCAGATCCCCCCGTGCGGCAGCACCGTGGCCTGCGTGTACTGGTTTTGACGGGAGTCTGTCAGTCCATCAGTTGTTGAGCCCAGGCTGCAGCTGGCTGGCTTTGGACTTGAGTTGCTGTTTCTTCTTCCTTGTGGCTCCCATGGCTGCTTGCCCTCCCTCGGGGCAGAAACAGGTGGTGAAGGCGTGACCCCTCTACCCCCAAGGTGGTCCTGGGCTTGCGTGACCCGCTGGAGGGCTCTTGGTACACACTGGCTCTGAGAAGCTGCACTCCAGGGCAAGATTCTGGTACCGACACCATTTTGAACCGGAAGAGAGGTGAGGGACACCTTAGGGGCTCCTCACTCTGCTTGAGATCATTGGTGAACCGAGGGATTGGTTCTGGCTGGCCATTGTGAGGTTCCCGGGATGCCAGGCTTTGGGTCCCCAGGTGGGACACAGTTGGGTCTGGGGGCCTGGCAGTGTCCGTGGTCTTCCCAGGCACACAGTAAGCACGCCAAAGCTGTGCGGGGAGGGGGCAGGACAGGCAGCTGGCAGGACTTGGGGGTTCCTGGGATGCCCCCATCCTGGTGCAGCCTAGTGGCCCTTCAGGGAAAGAGGGGGCGCCCTGTGGGTGGGTGAGTCTGGGTCAGCCCAGGAATTCCAATACCAGAGGAGCCGAGAATCCTAGATCCCAGCTTCACTGTGGAAACAGCTTCCTGGACCTACGCCTTCCCTCCCCACTGCCTCAGACGGCCAAACTGGTCCGGGAAGAAAGCTCATCCGGGGCAGCCCCACCTGGAGGCCTGCTTCCCGCTGCCGCTTCTGCCCTGCTGATGCAGGCCCTGCTCCAGGAAGCCAGGCCCCACCTGGGGTCAGGAGCAGGCTCGTCCTGTCTCCCCATACGGACCTGTTTCTGGGGCCCACGTACGTGTGTCAGAAACGGAGGGTCAGCGTCTGTGGGCCCGGGTGGGTGACCCGCTGATGATCGTTCCCTTTGGGGGGCAGACGGGGAGGCCACTGCAAAGTGGACCAACTGCCCTCTGGGGGCCACGGGGACTGGCCAACCACGGGTGGGGGCAGCTCCTTGTGGGGTTGCTCTTCTAGCTCAACGAGTCCTATTTCTCCTGGGCCTGGTCCCGCCAGCTGCCTCGGCACCGGGCAGGGCATGTCGCGCACAGCCCGGTGCGCCGTGGGCACCGCTGCGCTCCTTCCCGCGCTCCTGCCTGCCGGATGCTGGGCTCTGCCACAGCTGAGGGGGAAGGGGCTTCTTGTCTAGAGCTACTCCTAGCAGGTCTGGTCCTGCCTGGGGGCTTTTGCCAGACCTGTCCCTGCCCCTGGAGCACGCTCACCCTCCCAGGCCTGACCCGCCCCAGGGACAGTGTGACAAGTCACGGAACGTGGCTTCCGGATGGCGAGGAGGTGCTGGCTCAGATCAGGAGTGCGCGGACGGCTGCTCGAGGGCCACATCTAGCCATCGGCCTGGTCTTGTGAACAGAGTTTGACTCCTTTGTGTTGTTGGGGCTGCATGCACCCCACAGGGTGGAGTTGGGAGCCATTGGCACAGACCTGACACTGGTGTGATGGTTAGTTATGTGTCTGTGTGGCTGCACTAAGGGACACCCGGTGGTTGGGAAACAGGACTTTTGGGTGTGTCTCTGGAAGGGATTAGCATTTGATTCTGTGTGGGCGGGCCTCATCTAATCATTCTGGCCCAGTGGAACAAAAATGGGAAGGGTGAATTCTGTCTCTCTCCCTGAGCTGGAACGTCTGTCTTCTGTCCTCTGGCTTTCCTGGGTCTCCAGCTTGCAGACAGCCGACTGTGGGACTTCTCTCGGCTTCTATGTAACCACCTGAGTCAACTCCTGTAACAAACCTCTTATGTCTGTATCGACATGTGTTCTCTGGGGAACCCTGACTAGTGCAGATTTGGTACTAAGTGTGGGGCTGCTTGGGGTCTCTTCCTGTTGCCCCCCCTGTCCCCACCCTCCCATCTTTGTCACTGCGCTGGATGACCCACCCAGAGGGGCTGCCTGGCTTCTCCCTCTGGAGTGGGGGAGGGTTGGAGGCAGGGGCCTCTGGAGGGACCTTATCTCCTCGAGGGGCCTGCACCCTGAGCGGGGCCGGTTAGGGACAGGCTGAGGGAGCCTTTTGCCTGGAAGGTTCACATACTGCCTGTGGGGGACCTGCCCACAGGTCAGCCGGTTGCTGACCTGTGTGTGGACCTGGGTCTCAGGGACCCTCTCTGAGCCCTAGCTCTTGTGCCCATGGCCCCAGGGCCGTGGCCCTAGCATCCTGCCGGCTGCTTCACTTCCCCGTTCAGGTGTGTTCCAGTACAACTTCACCTGCAGACCAGGCCTGGGCAGATGTCGCTGGTGGGGCTGCAGCGTGCTGACCCTGGGCCAGGGGTGCTCCTCAGGGGGTCAGCAAAGCTCTATCCCTAATTGTCTCTGCTTCTCTGCCCTGCTTTTGTCTCTGGATCTCAGCCCCATTGGAGTGGTGGGGGCCCGGTGGGGGCCAGGTATCCGGGGCCTCCCGTGTGCCAGCAGGGACTGGGGGGGTCTCGGCATGTTAGCGCTGGCCGGAAATGCTGTGCGCGCATGAGACCGTGCTCAGAATTGCACGTGCTGCATCGCCCAGCTCAGGAGGAGGTGGCTGCCACACACTGGCACTGGTGTGACTGCACACCAGGCAAGTGAGGAAGGTCTGACCAGCGACCTGCCCCCACCCCCTGTCCCCTTGGCTCCTCTGGGGAGACATGAGAGTGGGGGACACCCTGCAGGTACCCTGGGCTCCTGCCCAGCCTGTGTTCACGCTGCTCCCTCCACTGCTGTGGGCACCCTCTACTCCCACCCCAGCCCCAGGGACCCCCCCCCCCCC
>NC_048234.1:13805145-13960023 GCF_002007445.2 Ailuropoda melanoleuca | reverse complement strand
CGGACACAGGACAAACCCAGCCTCCCCACCAAGTCTGGCCCTGACCGCCGGTGTTTGTGCCGTGTCCACAAGGGCGGGGATGAACTTGAGGTAGGACTGGTTGTGACCTCACACCTGGGCTTGTGGGGCCGTGTCAGGGCTCGCCAGGCTGTGTGTGCCCTGGAGCCTGTGTCAGGAACAGTGTGGCCCTGCCTGTGGTGAGGCCAGCCCCTGTGGGAACCTCAGAGCAGCACTGCTGCCGTTACCTCCAGGGCCACTGCCTCAAAGTCCTGATGTGCATCTTGGGTTCCAGGAGGGTGCCCCCTTTCTTCCTCAGAGCAGCCAGGGATGTTTGGGGACCCTCCAGTGGACACTGGCCTGGGAGGTGCATGGCAGGGCAGGGGATGCTTTGAGGACGTGCGTGCCCAAAGCTGGACACCGCTGTCAGATGGCGGGCACTGCTGCTCTGCGTGCTTCCTGGGACGGGGAGGGAGGTTTCAAGCTGGTGCACAGAGTGGGTGAGGATGCTTTCATCAGAACAAATTCAGGTGGGCGGGCTGGGTGACCCCCAGCCTCCCAGCCTATGAGCTGAGGCAGTGAGCACAGGGACAGGGGTCCCCCAGCTTGGGGTAGGATGCCTGCAGTGAACGGCTTCAGGGAGGGCGGGGTCACTGCTGTGGAGTGCGTACTGTGGCCCTGGAGCGAGGTAGAGCTCGGAGCTCCCCCTGCCGGCCTCCCTGCGCCGATTCAGCCAGGTTTCTCTGCTGTGACACATATTCCTGCGGGACTGTCTGGACACACGTTCTCTTGGACGAACACCTGGGAGTGGACAGTGTGCCTTGTGTCAGGTGTCTGCTTAACTCTTGAGGAAGGTGTCTGATTGCTCGCGCAGCGGCCACACCGTTGTCCGTGCCCTGCTGGTGGTGTGGGCGCGCGCTGGCCTCCGCAAGGCAGGGGCAGGTGTTCTCGTCCATGTGTTTTTGCACTTCTGTGGTGGGATCTCCCCGCTCATCTTTCCCGTGTGTGTCTTCTTGGGGAAGTGTCTGCTCAGTTCTTCTGCTCGTGTTTTATGGGGTGCTTTCTCGGAGTTCTGAGAGCTCCTACATTTTGGATGGAAGTCCTTTATCAGATGTGTGATTCGCTTAGATTTTTCTCAGTCTGTGCCTTGTCTTGCGTTGTCCTTTTTTTTTTAAGTGAAAAGAGTTCTGGAAATGGGTTGCACAACAGTGGGAATGTCATCAACGTTACTGAACTGTACACTTAAAAACAGTGAAGATGGTAAATTTTATGTTGTATATTTTACCACAATTTTAAAAAGTTTCTTGATTTTAAACAAAACCTCCTGGTGAAGTACTTGTTTTATCACTATTGTTTGACTCTATTCCTGGCAGTGCTTTTTGTCTGGGAGTCTTATTTTGCCTACTATTAACGTAACTGTGCCAGCTTTCTTACTGTTGCTTGGTGTATCCTTCTGTTTGTGTTTACTTCCAGCTTTCTGTGTCCGTGTTTTTATCCTGCATATGTATCATCAGTAGCATATAGCTGGAATTTGTGTGGGTATAGTTTCTTGTACCCAGCTTGAGAATCTTTTTTTTCCCCCAAGATTTATTTATTTGAGGGGGGAGGGGCAGTGGGCAGAGGGAGAGAGAATCTCAAGCAGACTCCATACGGAGCCTGGAGACTGACCTTGGGCTCGATATCATAACCCTGATATCATGACCTGAGCTGAAACCAAGAGTTGGACACTTAACTGCCTGAGCCACCCAGGCGCCCCGTTTGTTTGTTTGTTTAGATTTTTATTTATTTGGCAGAGAGACACAGCAAGACAGGGAACACAAGCAGGGGGAGTGGGAAAGGACCAAGCAGGCTTACCGCAGAGCAGGGAGCCCAATACGGGGCTCGATCCCAGAACGCTGGGATCACGACCCGAGCGGAAGGCAAATGCTTAACGACTGACCCACCCTGGCACCCTCCCCCTGTTTTTGTTTTTGTTTTGTTTTGTTTTAAAGATTTTATTTATTTATTTGACAGAGAGAGACAGCCAGTGAGAGAGGGAACATAAGCTGGGGGAGTGGGAGAGGAAGAAGCAGGCTCATAGCGGAGGAGCCTGATGTGGGGCTCGATCCCATAACACCGGGATCACGCCCTGAGCTGAAGGCAGACGCTTAACCGCAGTGCCACCCAGGTGCCCCCCCCGTTTGTTTTTTTGATTCTGATGACTAACATGGGTTCCCAGTGTCTTCAAAAATCATATGTATTTATTTATGTTTCTCACCAAAGTATGTGAAAATAAAGAATTTAGATTGCCAAAACTGCTATTATCAATTTTATAAACAAAGACCTTAAAAACTCAATAGCATTACCTTTTTCAAATTGCTTTTTTTAAAACCCCCTTTACCTATTTCCAGCTCTTTGCCTAACCGTTAATAACCGCTAATCCATTCTCTGTATCTTTGAGTGTGGCTTTTGATTTTTCTCTGATTCCACATACAAGAGAGATAGTACATTATTTCTGTCTGATTTACTTCACTTTGCCTAATGCCCTCGACATCTGTCCTTCTCTTGTCTTTCAAACAGCAGAAGTTCTTAGTTTTGAAGTCCAAATTACCAGTTTTTTAAATAGGTCATGTCCAAGATCACGAACATTTTCTCTTGTTTTCCCTGGAGGTCTTACACTTTGAATGTTTAAGCTTATGACCATTTTAAATTGATTTTCAAAATGCTGCAGGATATGGACTGAAGATCATCTTTTGCATATTGATACTCATTCATTCTAGCCCTGTTTGTTTGTTGAAAGATTATCTGTTTGCCACAAATTGCCTAAATATTGAAATCGGGTCCTTCTACTTTGTTTTTCTCTTGAAGTCATTTTGGTTATTCTAGGTCCTTTGAATTTCCATATGAATTTTAGAATCAACTAATCAGTTTCTACCAAAAATGCTGAGATTTTAATTGGCATTATGATGAATGGAAAGATAAATTTGCGGAGAATTGACAACAATATTAAGAATATTGTTAAATTCTTAACACTGGGTGGCTCAGTCAGTTGAACGTCCAACTCTTGACTTTGGCTCAGTTCACGATCTCAGGGTCGTCAGATCAAGCCCCACGTTGAGCTCCACACAGGGTGTGGAGCTTGCTTGGGATTTTCTCCCTTTCTCTCTGTCCCTGCCCCCAAGCACACATGTGCTCCAAAAATTTTATTAATTAAGAAGATATAACTTAAGAATTGTTAATACTAACAGTATTGAGTCTTCTGGCCCATGAATGTTTATCTCTCTTAATTTTTCTCAGCAATATCTTGTGTTCTTAGTGTATATGTATTTTACATCTTCTGTCACATTTAAACATAAGCATTTAATAATTTTGATGCTGTTGTAAGTAGCAGTTTTAAAATTTTCACTTTCTGATTGTTCTTTCCTTGTATTTGTAATTCCTTGTAAGTGTTTGATTTTGGTACATTGATCTTGTATCTTGCAACCTGGCTAAACTCACTCTCGACTAGAGAACCCTTTGTAGACTTTTTTGAACTTTCTTTTTTTTTTTTTTTAAAGCTATATTTATTGGGGCACCTCAGTGTCTCAGTAGGTTGAGCGTCTGCCTTCAGCTCAGGTCATGATCCCAGGGTCCTGGGATTGAGCCCCACATCGGGCTCCCTTTTCAGAGGAGAGCCTGCTTCTCCCTCTGCCCCTTCCCCTGCTTGTGTGTGTGTGTGTGCACGCGGGCTCTCTCTCTCTCTCTCTCTGTCAAATGAATAAATAAAATATTTTTTTTTAAAAAAGGAATTTGTCCGATTTCATCTTTGATCCATACATTACTTAGAAATGTGTTGTTTAGTTGCCAAATATTCAGGGATTTTCTTTTTTCTTAAGGTTTTATTTATTTATTTGTGAAAGGTTTTATTTATTTATTTGTGAGAAAGAGCAAGGGAGTGTGTGCACAAGCAGGGGGAGAAGCACAGGCAGAGGGAGAAAAAGCAGGCTCCCCACTGAGCAGGGAGCCCAGTGTGGGACTCGATCCCAGGACCCTGGGATCATGACCTGAGCTGAAGGCAGGTGCCCAACTGACTGAGCCATCCAGGTGCCCCCAAATAAATAAATCTTTTAAAAAAAAAAAAGTATGTTCTATCGCATAGCTTGTTTTTTCGCTTGATAGTGTCCTTTGATACACAAATGCTTGAATTTTGATGAAGCCTACTTTATCTGTTTTTGCTTATGCTTATGGTGTCAGTGTTAAGAACCCATTGCCAATAAGGTCACGGAGATTAATCACTATTTTTTTCTTGAGAGTTTAGTGGTGGTTCTTGCATTTAGGTCTCTGATCCATTTTGAGTTAATTTGTGTATATGATGTGAGGTAAGGATTTGACTTCATTCTTTTGCACATGGATATCCATTTGTCCCAGCACCATTTGTTGAAAAACTGTTCTTTATCACTGAATTTCTTTTCTTTTTTTTTTTTTTTAAAGATTTTATTTATTTGACAGAGATAGAGACAGCCAGCGAGAGAAGGAACACAAGCTGGGGGAGTGGGAGAGGAAGAAGCAGGCTCACAGCGGAGGAGCCTGATGTGGGGCTCGATCCCATAACGCCGGGATCACGCCCTGAGCCGAAGGCAGACGCTTAACCGCTGTGCCACCCAGGCGCCCCTATCACTGAATTTCTTTGTACTCTTGTAAAAAATTAGTTGACCACACATGCAAGGGTTTGTTTGTTTCTTTCTTTCTTTCTTTCTTTCTTTCTTTTTTTTTTTTTTAAAGATTTTATTTATTTATTTGACAGAGATAGAGACAGCCAGCGAGAGAGGGAACACAAGCAGGGGGATTGGGAGAGGAAGAAGCAGGCTCCAAGGGGAGGAGCCTGATGTGGGGCTCGATCCCATAACGCTGGGATCACGCCCTGAGCCAAAGGCAGATGCTTAACTGCCATGCCACCCAGGCGCCCCAACAAGGGTTTATTTCTTGGCTCTTCCGTTTCATTGGTCTGTACTGTCTTATGTCAATACCACACTGTCTTGGTCTCTGTAGCATTATATTAAGTTTTGAAACAGAGAATTTGAGTTTCCCTGGTTTGTTTCCAATAATGCTTCAGCTGTTTTGGGCCCCTTGCAATCCCATATGAATTTCCATTTCTGCAGAAAAGGCCATTGGAATTTTGATAGGGTTTTGCATTGAGTGTCTAGTGAATTATCTTTAAAGGGATTTAAATAGTAAGGGGAGCAAGTGTTTTATATTTATTCCGTAATTATCATTTCTGATGCTTTTTGCTCCCCCTCCTAAATCTAGATTTCCATCTGGTATTGTTTTCTTCTGCCTGAAGGGTTTTATTTAATGTCCGTAATGCAGGTCTGTGGTGATCAAGTCTTTCAGCTCTTGTCATAACTCCCGTCTGTGGAGTTTTCACTGGGTGTAGCTCTCTTATTAATTGGTTTGTTTCGTTTTGTTTTTGCAAGGTGGTTCCATTGTCTCCTGGCTCGACAGAGAAATCTGCTGTCATCTTGTACTTCTTTTCTCTGGGTGATTTTAGTGTGTCCTTTGATTCACTGGTTTTAGGCAATTTCGTGATACATCTTGGTGTAGTTTCTCTCGTCGTGCTTGTGCTCAGGGGTGGACGAGCTGCTACCATCGGTAGATTTACAGTTTCCATCAAATTTGGAAATTTTTGAGCCATTATGGTTTTCAAGTACTTATTTTATCCTCGTCTTTCCTCTTCCCTGGGACTCTAGTTACCCACGTTTGACCCACAGTTCACTCTGCTCTTTTTTTCTATGATTTATGTTGGGTCGTCTTGGTGCTGTTTTTTCAGGCTTACGAGTCTTCCGCATTCTGTAACTGGCTGGTAATCCCATCCATTGCCCGCCTCGCGTCACTCTTTGTATGTCCATGTTGCGTGCCTCCCTGGTCAGTGCTCCGTGTGGGCAGTGTCTGGTCTGCGTCCTGAGCCTGTGGAAATCAGTCTCCTGGCTCTCCCCTGGCGACAGTGAGCTCTCCCCATTGCGGTGGACCAGTTTCCCTTCCCTGTTGCCGCCAGTTTGACAGAGTGGGAGCTGGTGCCATTATTCCTGTGTGTGTTCCCAGGCTTTGTTCTGGGACATAGTTTGATGCTTTCAGGTTGTGCCTGTCAGCTTTGTTGGTCAGGACCAGCGAGCACTCAGCCAGCTCCACATCTTTGCCCCACCCCCGCCCCCTGCTTGCTGCCGGTGGCTCTGTCATGGGTTTGCACTGATTGTGCCTTCTGTCCACCGTCTGACTCTTCTGCTGCCTTGTCCTCCGTCTCGCAGCACTGCCTCCTCCCCGAAGGTGTGCTGGGCTGCCCAGTATCGTCTCTCTTTCAGCACCATGGCCAAAGGTCCTTTGCGGGGACAGGGGCTGTCATGGAGCTCACCTGTACCCTGCCCCTCACTCACCGGGTGTCCAATGACTTGAAAGTTATTGCTCAGTCACATAAAGTTCCCTGTAGCTTTTCCACACGGGAGCCAGGACTATCCCTGTGATTGTCTTATTAGCTCTGCAGGAGGGTCAAGTCTCCAGCTCTTTGGTGTTAGTGTTCATGGGCTGGGCTGGGGATTGGATGGAGGTGAAGATTCAGGCTGAGGCCAGCAGGCCTGGACATGTGTGTGCACATGCCTGCGTGTGTCACAGCGTTGAGCCGTCTGGCCTTGGGACAGCCTCTGATGGTTGACCCAATGCCTGGTGAGATGTCCACACTCCAGCTTGGGGTTCAGGAGTGTCTTGTCCTCTGGTCGCCCAGTCAGGTTTGTCTGGAGGCTTGGAGAGACAGCCGTGAGTTGGCCAGTGCCTTCCAGGGCACCTGCCCCATGGGTTGGGTCCTTCCTGTGCTTCTGGAAGCCTGGTGGGTGCTGGCATACCCCGGGCTGGTGTGCAGCTGGGGGTCAGGGCTGCCACCCAGGTTGGGCCAGGTCCATGAACCTGTGCTTTGTTTGGTCTTTTATTTGGGACTAGGATAGAGGAGGACAGCATCAGGAATCAGAGCTGAGCTGACTTGGTTTGAAGGGACACTGGCATTTTCCCAGTGCAGGCTGGGCTGGCAGCTGGAGGCAGATGAGCAAGACCCACCCTCAGGAAGGAGCGACCCCTGGGGCGCCTGGGTGGCACAGCAGTTAAGCGTCTGCCTTCGGCTCAGGGCGTGATCCCGGCGTTATGGGATCGAGCCCCACATCAGGCTCTTCCTCTATGAGCCTGCTTCTTCCTCTCCCACTCCCCCTGCTTGTGTTCCCTCTCTCGCTGGCTGTCTCTATCTCTGTCGAATAAATAAATAAAATCTTTAAAAAAAAAAAAAAGGAAGGAGCGACCCCACTTCATTTAGCCAGTGCCCTGCTGACTTTCTGTGTTTTGATTTTTAATATCTGTAATGGTTCTGCTCAGCAACACCCTTATCTTTATGCGTATTTTCCCAATTGTTATCTTGGGTGGAATTCCTGGACCTCTTATCAAATAGCAAATAAGTGAAAATGCCCTTGTTTCTCTCAAGAAATAAAGACATCAGCTACTTTCTTCTTTGGTAGCCCTCCCTGGATTTTGTTTTTCTTCCATGAGCTGGGAGCCCTGTAGAGAGTCTGCATGGGGTGGCTGCTGGGAAGGGTGCTGCTGGGGTGGACACACACAGGCCCGTGGCGGTTGCGTCCTGGTGACGGGCCGTACTGGGTGGCTGGACGGGGCACTGGATGGAGGCCACAGCCGGTGCAAGACCTAGGCTGTGGGCTGGGTCAGCTACACCATGCCAGGTGGGGGCTCCTCCCTGAGCCTGGGCGCAGTGCCTCCTTGCCTGGTGCAGCCCAGAGCTCTCCTTGGGTCTGAGGGTGGGGATGGCAGCGTCCTCTCTCCTCTGTCTGGTACTTTCAGCTCTCTGCCCAGGGCCTGCCTGGTCTGTCGACTGGTTCTGAGTGTCCTAGTTCAGGCTCCTGTCCCATCGCTCAGCCCATGTCTGGGCTCACACCCTCCCAGGCCTCCCTGGTCTCAGTGGCCTCCCAGGATGGGTGAACAGAGGGGTCAAGATCAGGCAGTGGAAGAGTGCCTCCTTGAGCCTCGGTTTCTCCATCTGGAGTGGGGCAGAGGGGTGCTGTGTGGGCCTCAGACCTGCCCTCATTCTAGGGTAGGGCTGGGTCAGCAGCCTGACTCCCAACCCCTCTGGGAGCGCCATACCCACCTTGTGTCTCTGGGCCCCCAGCCAGTCCCTCCGCTGGGCCTGGGTCCTTCCCTGCCTGGCCCCGCTCTGGCATCAGCCCCACGTAGCTCCTCCCTGCCTCTGCCCCCCACCTGACCGTTGGCCCTGCAGCCTCGTGTAACCCTTAGGTGTCCCACACTCCCGTGTCCAGTGGCCCCTCTCCAGCTTCCCCCGTGTCCGATCATGTCCTCCCCCGATGTCCAACTCATGTGCACTTGCATGAGCGGTGCGCCCGCCAGGGTGTCTCGCCACAGGGCTAGCCAGCATCGGCCTCCCTCTTATGAGCGTCTGGTCTCCGCACAGGCGTTTGGACAGGCGCACACGAACCACAAGAAGGTGGCCGCGGACGGCGAGAGCCGGGAGGAGAGTCTGATCCAGGAATCGGCCTCAAAGGAGCAGTACTACGTGCGCAAGGTGCTGGAGCTGCAGACAGAGCTGAAGCAGCTGCGGAACGTGCTTGCCAACACGCAGTCGGAGAACGAGCGCCTGGCCTCTGTGGCGCAGGAGCTGAAGGAGGTAACCGGCGTGCCCAGAGGGGAGGGGAGGGCGAGTGTCCAGTGCCCTCCGGGGGAGGTGGGCAAATGAGACGGACGGCAGGTGCAGCCGGCAGTCCGTGCGAGCGAGTCCTGGCTGTGGCCTCAGGACCCCTGGGTTCTCATCAAGAAGGACGGGGGGCCTTGTTCTGGACCGTAGGGAGACCCTCTCTCTGCCCTCTGTTTACTTGGGGGGCAGTGACAGGTGACCAGAGGGACAGATGGTGCTGAGTTCCACACTTCCGATGGGAGGGTATGGAGCAGTCAGGATCCCGCGGGGCTGGGAGGGGCCTCTGGCAAGGATTGGGATGGAACCCGGGGCTGGCAGCAGTGGGGAGCAGTCACAGCCCCTGTTTGGGGTCAGGGGTCCTCGAGGCCTGTGGGCCTGGGAGGAGCTGGGCTTGGATCCCTGTGCATGATCTCACTTCCTCCCATGGGATCACCCTGGTTGGGATGGGAGGAGGGGCTGCCGGGGAGGTGGGTTTGACCTCACCGAGGCAGTCTCCGCCCGGCTTCTGGCCAGGCCCCCTTTTCCAGAAGAACCAGGCTTATTTCAGTCTCCTCCTCTTCCAGAAGGGCTTGTCTGGGCTGTCGGGAGAGCCCCGGTGACCTGCTGACTCCTGGCTTTGGGCGCCAGGAAATGAGCTCAGCCAGTCCCGTGTGGAGCAGGTTTGGTGGGGCTGGGAGTCCCGCTGTTCCTGTTGCTGCCTCAGGAGGAGGCCCGCCACTCCCACCCCACGCACCCTCAGCCGCCTCTTTCTTTGAAGGCCCTGCCTCTTGCCCCACGGGTCCCTGCCACCCCCTGCCCTGACGGGAGGTCCAGCCAGCGTCCACGCCCTCGTCTGCCTCGTCTGTACCCTGTTCCTGTCGCCCTTCTGCTGGTCCTGGCCTTGGATGTGGCCATCCCCTCCCCTCCTTGAGGCTGGCACCTGAGGCTCAGGCCTGGCTGAGGAGCCTGAACTGTAGGAACACAACGTCCAGAGCTGTCCCCAAGAGGTGCAGGCCGTGCAGGGTCATCCCAGGAGACACCCCTTCCATGAGGATAGCTCTGCCTCCCAGTGCCTGGTCCTGGTGCCATCCATGTGCAGCGCTGTGCCGGCTGCCCTGTGTCCTCTGACCAAACCCCCCATGACAGTCGGCTTAAGTGTCCGCCCCCCCCACGCCAGCTTCCCAGGGGCATCCGATGGCCTCTGTCACGTGACCTGCATAACAGATGTGCTCAGCACATGGGACAGTGTCAGCCGCCCCAGAGCTCATCCTTTTGGTGACCCCGTATTTCCCTCATCTCACAGGTGGGGAAACCAAGGGGCAGGTGGTTTGTCTGCATGGGTCAGGCTGGCAGCTCTAGAGTCCTGACCTCGGACCTCTGCACTGTTGTGTGGACAGACCCAGCTACGTCTGTCCTGGGACTCCTTAAGCCTCATTTTGTGGATGGAGAAGCAGAGTCCCTGGGAGCTGGGCATGGCCACAGTTGGCCAGAGGCAGAGTCACGTGCACACACCCAGGTCTTCAGAGATTTGCTCTGGGAAGCCGGGTGGGGGCTGCCCTTGAGAGGTGGGACTGGGTTGGGAGGGGTCAGCCTCATCTGCCCAGTGGGGCCTTGCCAGGTGATCTTTTTGTCCTGCCCCGTCCTTGCTGCCCTGGTGGACCCCGTGTGTCTCGGGCCCCAGAGTAAAGGACAGACGTCCCAGCAGAATTCTGTGCCCCCTGCCTCTCAGGGCAGAAGCTGGGAAAGGCTTGATTGCTGCTGTGGTGGTGTGAGGGCTGCCCAGAGCCAGCTGGAAGGGAGCTGCTCCTGACCCACCCCCTGCCTGAGCTCGTGACCAGACGCCCGGTGGGCTCTTCAATGTGGGGTGGCTCCCCAGCCACAGGTTGGAATGTGTGGGGGGTGTCACATGGGCAGACGGCCTGGAGGCAAGAGGAGGGGATGTGGGTATGTGGAAGAGGCAGCAGGGGTCAGCACCACATGGGAGGAGGAACTGGGAGCCCTGGGTGGGTCTCGAGGTAATGGACCCCATGAGGAAGTGCACATTGCTCCTGGGGAGCAGGGCTGGACCTGACTTGCCTAGGGTGGACATGCACCAGCCCCCCAGGATATCGGGGCAGTCAGGGAAAGCATGTCTGCAGACGGGCAGGAGTCCCCTGGACAGTCTGCAAGGGGGCACTCACCCAGCCTTGGCGGTTACATACAGAAAACACTTACTGCTCAGGCACTCCGGGGGTCCGTGGACATCCAGGAGATGCCTCCTGGTCCCGGGCTGGCCCACCTGCTGCCCCATCCTGCCCCCTCTTAGAGCCGGCCCTTCTCCTGGTGGCGGCAGCTGTGGGCCCAGGGCTTCCTAGGAACTCCAGTAAGGTGTCCGTTTCCGCCGGCCTCTCAGCTGCCATGTGTGCAGCAGGCTGTGAAAGCTTCCGCGTCCCTGCAGAGGCCCCATTGCTGGGCCCGTCCCCGGACTCTGGTCAGACCAGCTGCAGTGTCTGCCTCGGGACAGCAGGTCCAGCCTGGGTTATCACTTATCACCGCCCTGGAACCCACTGGGGGAAGCAGTGGGAAGTACAGCTGGCGGCCTCGAGGACAGAGCCCCCACCTCTGAGACCCCTTTGTGTCCCTCTGACTGGCTTGTGTGGTTGTCACAGGCTCCTAAATGAGGCTGGCCCCTGGGTTCCTGCCTCTGTCTTCTGGCTGCTCCTTCCACCGCCACCCAGAGCTCCTGTGGCCGTGAGGCCGCAGCACCCAGGACCTAGGGCGTCACCACTGCTCTGGAGAGTCCCCCAACCATGACTGTCCTCCTCTCCTCCTGCCCCCACACCACACACACCTGGGGTGCCTCTCTCCTTCGTGGGGTGGACAGGGAGGGGTGGGCAGACCCCTGGCTGGAAGGACGAAGGCCTGGCTTAGCCCTGACCTGCCAGTGCCTCCTGCCCGAAGGCGCTTCCCTGTCCTTGTGAGGACAGCCATCTGTGGTTCCGCCATGGGCCTCTGCAGGGTTTCCTCACTGAAAGGGAGTGTCTGCTCCCGTGCTCTCCTCGGCACCTGGGGGCTGAGGCGCGTGTGCTGGCTGGGTGGGCTGGGGGCTCTGAGGGGCATGGAGCGGGTGTGCTGACAGGGAAGCTGAGGTCCGGGGTCCCCGTGCATCCACCTTTTCCACCTGGCATGCACCCTGTTGGGGCAGGGGTCACGTGTTTGCTGTCTGTGCCCCTCATCGAGGCTGCCATCGACGGCCTGCCTGGGAGAAGATGCTTACTTTGGGGAAAACCAGACCACACGGTGGCCAGCTGGAGCTTGCTGGAGCCCTCAGAGTTGGGCGTGTGCTAGGTGGAGGTGCCGTGTCTGCTGTGGGACCAAAATGCAGGTGTTTGGATCCTGTAACATCAGCGGACTGTGCCCTCACCTGCCCCATGGTGTCCTGGGCCAACCTGACAGCTTGGCGCCCCTAACCTCCCTGCCCCCGGGGCCCCGTGCCCTTTGTCAGCCCGGGTGCTTATGGTGGGAGGCTGTGTTGTCATTTGTGGCAATGGAGCAAGGCGGGATGTGACTCCTGGGGACCAACATGGGTCTTCCCATGGGCCCGTCACCGTGAGTTGGGAAGGCTGAGTCTGCCCTGGCTGTGGGGGAAGCTGCCCCACGTGTCTCTTACTGCAGTCTGGAGGGTGGGTAGCTGCGGGTTTCAGCCCTTGGCTTCCACCCCACCCGGTGGCCATGTCAGGTCATGCCACACGTGTTTGGGCACCTCCTGCACCCCAGGTGAGAGAGGGCGGAGTTGGCAGGACATTTCTGGCAGAGGGACGAGCAGGCACTTGCTTGGTGTTCATGGGAGTCAGCAAATGCTGTGAGCCTGGGTAACAGTGCACGCTCGGGGCAAGCCGGAACCGGCGGCGTGTGCGCTTTCCGTGGATGGTCTTGCAGGCTGGGAGTTCTGCTTCGGTCGAGCACACAGGCCGTGTGCGGCTACAGCTTAGCAGGGTTCCCACTTGCAGCCTGGCACTCAGCTTCTGGGGTGCAGAGGGTCTAGGAGGCCTGGGGCGGGCAGACAGGCTGGCCTGTGCTCCCCTGCCACCTCCTCTTTCTGTCCATCTCAGGGTCCCTCGCTTTTTGAGGGGAGTTGTTGAGCTTTAAATAAAGCCCATTTGGAAGGACAGGCATGTGTTTTGCTCATGGCCACGCTCCCTGTGTCCCCTCCCGTGTCCTCCCATGCTGAGTGGCAGCTGCTCTGAGCAGGTGCGTCGGGCCAGGGTGGGCTGAGCCACAGGTGGGGAGTCCCCAGCCTGCTGTAGCCACGTGGGTGGGGGAAGGCCACAGTCATGGTTCTTATCCGTCAGTGGTTGTGGTAGTAGTGAGCTCTCCAGAGTGGCACACCAGGGGGAGAGACTGAGTGTAAGGAGTTGGCTTGTGTGCTTGTGAGGGCGGTGTGGGCCAGTGTCTGGAGACCCAGGGAAGAGCTGATGTTGCGACCGGAGTCCGATGGGGTCTGGAGACAGAGTTCCTCTTTCTGGAGAATTCCAGTGTTTTCTTCAGGACTTTGAACTGATTGGAGGAGGCCCATCATGGAGGGTGTTGTGCTTCACTCAGAGTGCTGAACTGAACGTCACTCTCACCTGTACCCAGCATGGTGGCATCTACACTGGCATTTGCCCGAGTACGTGGATGTGGGGGCCTCGCCATGTGGACGCTGATGTTAACCCTGACCGGTCGGGCGGTAAACAAGGGCGGTGGCCAGCCCTGCGGCTGTGCGTGGAGCTTTGTCAGGGATTTCCAGCTGCCCCTACGTGTCCACAGAAGTGAGTGACTGTGTTTCCTCACGTCGCCGCTCAGGCTGTACCGTTGTGCTTATTTCTGCCTGTTCAGCAGGAGTTTTGCTTTCCAGGTGAGTCTTGCTTTTTCTCCAGCCTGTCACGTGCTGTGTGTTCCGGTCCCGGGTGTTGGCCACCGCCTCGGGTCACTTAGCCAGAGACTCATGTAGTGAGTAATTGTCAGGAGTGCTTGCTATGGAATGACGTCCCCTTTCTGTTGCTTTCCTGTTTTCCTTCTTTCTCCCTGGCCTGTTGCATTTTAGCAGTCTGTTGTTGCCGTTGTGCGTGCACCTGCATGGAGACCCGGGGTCCTGTCTGCAGAGACCCAGCACAGTGGAGAGGCCAGTGTGCCGGCAGTGCGGGGAGCGGGGAGGCCTGGAGGGGTGGCGCTGGCCTGGGGGCACCAGATGGAAACGGGAACAGGTGGGAGGTGTTCTGTCTAGGGGTCATCCCTCTTCCTGGGGGCGTTGGCCAGGTCTGGAGATCGTTCCAGTGTCACAGTGTAGGAGGGAGCTGCGAAACGTCACGTGCAGGACGGCCCAGAATGTCACAAGGACTGAGGTCCAGGGACCCAGCCAGGTCCTGGCTTAGGGCACCAGGTGGCAGCTCACGCCAGGTCTGTGACACCTGAGTCCTCAAGGTAGCAGTTTGACTCCTATAATCCGCGACCCTTACAACTCACCTCACGTGTACACAGATTTATACACCGTCCCAAATCCACTTCTGGATAGTTTCGTCACTCCAGAAAGAAACCGTGTCAAGTGCTCATCCGCCCACCCCCACCCCACGTTCCGCCTTCTGTGTCTGCGGGTTGGCCTGTTGTGAACATTTCCTGTGTGTGGAATCACACGGTATGTGACCACGTTTCTAGTTTCTTTCCCTCACGGTAGTGGTTCCAGGTTCCTTCGTGTTACGGCACGCGGTGGTGTGTCACGTCAGTCCTTATGGCTGGATGACACCCGTTGTATGAATGTATCACGTGCCGTTTAACTGTGTGCCGGTCAGCGGGCTTTGGGTTGTTTCCACATTTGGCTACTGTGACTAGTGCTGCCGCTTCTCAGAGTGCGTGCCGAGGACGGTCATTGCTGGGTCACATGGCGCTGGGCTGTTCGAGCAGCTGCGGCCTGTGACGGAAGGACTGCTTTTAGCACATTCTACAGATGAAGGAACCAGGGGTCAGAGCAGGCTGAGACCCTGCACGGTTCACCCTCAGAGCACACGGCTTGGGCCGCGGCTCACGCTAGGTGGCCACACCAGGCTCCATGTGGGCTCTGAGTCCCAGCTACGTGGCCGCCAGCGCCGGTGGGACCATCTGTGGCCAGCTGCCCACACCTACCTTCCTCTCGGCAGATCAACCAGAACGTGGAGACCCAGCGTGGCCGCCTGCGGGATGACATCAAGGAGTATAAGTTCCGAGAGGCCCGTCTGCTGCAGGACTACTCGGAGCTGGAGGAGGAGAACATCAGCCTGCAGAAGCAGGTGTCTGTGCTCAGGCAGAACCAGGCAAGTGTCTGGGCTACGGCCTGTCCCCCCCTTCACGGTCTTTGTGGCCTACAGGCGCTTACCTGCCTCCTTCCCCACAGCCGAGCCCAGGGCCGTGCACACACTGCTGTGGCCTGGGGGGTGTGGTGGCAGGGCCTGGCCTCTCCTGGACCACGAGAATGAGGTCTCTGCCTGTAGAATTGGCTGACCGCTGGCCTGGCTGAGGTGTCCTGGTCAGCGAAAGTGGAAAAAAATACAGAAGGTGATGCAGAGGGGACACCCAGAGCCCAAGAGGAGGGGTGTCCAGCTCCATCCCTCCCACTGCCTCAGGTTTGCCTGCCCCCTTGTCCATGTGTGGTCCCGGGCCTTGGTTGTCCCCGGGTAGAGCTCATGGGCATTGAGGGGCAGTAGGGAGGTGTCTGAGCTCTCATTGCTGTGCTCAGATAACCCCAACAACAGGTGGGGTGAGAAGGATCACCTCCACTGGCGACAGGACGCCCACGTGGTAACCCTGAAGGCCTGCTTCTGCCGCCTACCTCTGCAGGGGCCACAGCTCTGCAGGTTGGGGACGGGGGGACCTTTTTCCCAGGAGCCCCAAACCTCAGCGTCCTGGAGGTTCAGATCTTGCTTGGGGAGGCCCGGGCCCGTGTGTGTGTGTGTCGACAGCAGGACACAGGTGATGAGCCCCTGCTTCTGCCTGCAGAACAGGCCTGCTGCGACACTGTGTGCATCAGTGGTCATGCACACGTGTCCCGAGACAGGGAAACTGAGGCAGGTGGTGGCATCCATCCCCTCCCTGGCCTTCCCCTCCTCTGGGCCGTGATTCCTAAAGATCCACTCAGTCCTGCATCTAAGCGGTTTGCTCCTTATTTCTTGCATCAGTATACCAGAGTGATAAGTGTTTTTAGAAATTTCCCGTAGGCCCTGAGCCCCCACTGCAGGCACCTCCCTTGTCCCCCCGCAGACACGGTTTCAGTCCGTGTGACTCTGGATTGTCTTCCGCTCCAGCTGGGGTGCCTCTGGGTTTGGGTGCCGGGAGCGCTGCGGCACGTCCCTCCTCCGTGGGAGCGGTCGTGCTTTTGTTTGGAAATAGGACTGGAAGTGATGGTCACCGCATACGCGTTTGATGTGTCTTACCGTATTTAACCAACTATTCGTGTTCGTTGAGTAGCTTTTGTAGAACGTACAGCCAGTGTGTGCGTGGTGACGTTTTGAGTGAGCCGACCCACGTGCAGAGGGACGCCTGTGTGCTGGTGTCCGTCGCGTCTCCGGCTCTGCCGACAGCAGGCGCACGGGTCCCGGGTGTGTGTGTGCACCTCGTGCCCAGAGCCCCCGAGCATCGGCCAGCCCCTGCTGTGGCGTCTGCACGATGCTTGCCCCTCGTGCGGGCACAGGACAGTGTCGCTCTCTCTCCAGGTGGAGTTTGAGGGCCTCAAGCACGAGATCAAGCGTCTGGAGGAGGAGACCGAGTACCTCAACAGCCAGCTGGAGGACGCCATCAGGCTCAAGGAGATCTCGGAGCGGCAGCTGGAGGAGGCGCTGGAGACCCTGAAGACGGAGCGGGAGCAGAAGCTGAGCCTGCGCAAGGAGCTGTCCCATTACATGAGCATCAACGACTCCCTCTACACCAGCCACTTGCACGTCTCCCTGGAGGGCCTCAAGCTCGGCGACGACACCGAGGCCCTGGCCAACGGCTTCGAGCACGGCGGCCTGGCCAAGCTGCCGCTGGACAACAGGACCTCCACACCCTCCAAGGAGGGCCTCGCCCCGCCCTCCCCCAGCCTGGTGTCCGACCTCCTCAGTGAGCTCAACATCTCCGAGATCCAGAAGCTGAAGCAGCAGCTGATGCAGGTGGGGGTGGCCAGGGTCGTCACAGCCCCGGGGCTTCGGTCTCCGCCTCCAGCCCTGCCCCCACGGTGTTGGCCGGATGCCAGGCTTTTGTCGATGTTGTGCACCCCCATTCCTAATTTCCAGTGTTGTGCAGTCCGCGTCCTTACCATAAGTGGAGCTGCAGGGGAGGTGCCCAGAGAAGGAGGTTCCTGATGATGAGGGAGCGGTTTGGGCCCGCCCCAGGTCCCCCAGTTTTTCTCATGCCCCCTTTTGGGGTCTCTGTGCGGCCTCCCGCGCTGCAGCCTGCGGATCCGTCACGTCAGGGTTTCCTGCCCTGCACAGGCAGAGTCCCGGGGTCTGCACCACGACCCGGCCCCCGATTGCCACACTCTCCAAGGAGGGGCCCCCGGCTCTGCAAGCTTCCAGGCAGGGGAGGGCCAATCGAGGCCCCACATGTGGCACCCCCATTGCATACATCGCAGAGACCCGCAGAATGACAGCTGTGGCACAGGCAGGTCACCACTGGGTCTGTCCCGGGGTCCTGTGTGCGGGCTGCTGACGGGCCTCCTGTGCTTTTGCAGATGGAGCGGGAGAAGGTGGGCCTGCTGACCACCCTGCAGGACACACAGAAGCAGCTGGAGCAGGCGCGGGGGGCCCTGTCGGAGCAGCGCGAGGAGGTGAGCCGCCTCACAGAGACCCTCGGTGCTCTGCGGCGCCTGCAGGCTGGCAAGGAGCGGCGGACGGCGCTGGACAGCGAGAAGGAGCGCGACAGCCACGAGGATGGTGACTACTACGAGGTGGACATCGACGGGCCTGAGATCCTGGCTTGCAAGTACCGTGTGGCCCTGGCAGAGGCAGGTGAGCTCCGCGAGCAGCTGAAAGCCCTGCGCGGCGAGCACGAGGCTGGCGAAGCCCGGCACGCAGAGGAGAAGGGCCAGCAGGAGGCCGAGAGCCAGGCGCTCACCGAGAAGGTCTCCCTGCTGGAGAAGGCCAGCCGCCAGGACCGTGAGCTGCTGGCCCGGCTGCAGGCAGAGCTGAAGAAGGTGAGCGACGTCGCGGGTGAAACGCAGGGCAGCCTGAGCGTGGCCCAGGACGAGCTGGTGACCTTCAGCGAGGAGCTGGCCAACCTCTACCACCACGTGTGCATGTGCAACAATGAGACGCCCACCCGCGTCGTGCTGGACTACTACCGAGAGGGCCCAGCCGGCGCCGGCCACTGCAGCCCTGAGGCCCGCGGGCGCCGCTCGCCCGTCCTACCCAAAGGGCCGCCCGCCACAGAGGGCGGGGCGGGGGACAGCAGCCCCTCACCCAGCCCCTCTCTGCCCTCGCCCCTGAGTGACCCGCGTCGGGAGCCCATGAACATCTATAACCTGATCGCCATCATCCGCGACCAGATCAGGCACCTGCAGGCGGCTGTGGACCGCACCACGGAGCTGTCGCGGCAGCGCCTGGCCTCCCAGGAGCTGGGCCCCGCCGCGGACAAGGACCGGGAGGCACTCATGGAGGAGATCCTCAAGTTGAAGTCGCTGCTGAGCACCAAGAGGGAGCAGATCACCACGCTGCGCACGGTGCTCAAGGCCAACAAGCAGGTGCGTGGACGCCGGCTTGCGCTCCTCCCTGGGCGAGGCGGGCGGCCCCTCCCCGTGTCTCAAGCCCCTGCCCCTGGTGTGTCTGACCCGCAGACGGCCGAGGTGGCCCTGGCCAATCTGAAGAGCAAGTACGAGAACGAGAAGGCTGCGGTGACGGAGACCATGCTGAAGCTGCGCAACGAGTTGAAGGCCCTCAAGGAGGACGCGGCCACCTTCTCCTCCCTGCGCGCCATGTTCGCCACCAGGTAATGCCCCCGGCCCTTGCCCGTGTGGGCCCGCGGTCAGGCCCTGGGGGGCTCCGTGCCTGCTGCCGGTGAGGCCCGCGGGGCCGTTGACTGCGTCGTCGTCTGCGCTCCGCACGCGAGAGGAGGAGGCTGGCGGCGGAGGCTGAGAGGCCAGGGCCCAGAGGCCACGCTGGAGGCACGAGGTTTGAAGGGGGTGCGGGCTGAGGCCGACACCGGCAGACAGGGAGTTAGCCCCCCAGAACTCAGCAGGACACAGGTGCAGGAAGTTTCCCTGCCCGGCAGTAGTGGAGTCCAGGGGTGCCTTGTCTGACCTGCCAGTTGGGGATTAAGCTCCCGTGTTCACAGGCACCCAGACGCCTCTGCCAGGAAGTCAGCAGGAGGCTGCGTGGGGAGGGGGGCTGGTTTCAGGTGTTGGCACCAAACCAGAGGGGCTGGTGTTGGGCAGGCACCGGGGACGGGCTCTCGGTGGTCCGGGCGGGTCTTCTTGAGGGCAGGGAGGCTGAGGCTATGGGTTGGATGGGGTTGGAACCCAGATCGGGGTCTGCTGCTCCTCGTGCTGTAGGAGAGGAACAAAGACAAGGAAAGAAAATTCCAGGCTTCCCTGAAGGCTCCCTGTCCTCCTGGGTGAGGAGCTTGGGAAGGACCCCATAATCACTGCCTCACCCTGGGGGCGGCGTGGTGAGCCTCACTTCCGCAACCTGTTTCATTTGAGAACTTGGCTTCTCAAATAACCTGAGATCACAAACTTGGCAGTGTGCCCTTGGCCCCCAGAGAGGGAGGACCGTGGCAGGTGGAAGTGAGGCCCAGGCGTGCCCACTGCTGCCTCCCTCAGGGACACATCTGGAGTGGGTGTTTCTCTCCCAGCTCCATGGAGAGAGGGGGTACAGGTCCCAGTTAGTAGATGACAGGAGGGGGCACGTCCACATGTGCTTTTCCCAGACTCTTCGTTAGCCATTTGGTGACTTACTAGACACTTACTGTGTGCACACACCGATCTGAAACAAGCCAAGTCCTGCCTTTGGGTTTACCCGTGAGGACCCGGTGCCCCTCAGCCATCTGGAAGCTTGCGGGGCAGCTGCCATCTCCCTTAGTGAAAACCAGCTGGGGAGCCCTTCCCAGAGGAAGCCTGAGGGCCAGCCGCTTCCTCCTAGTCCCCTTGCCCTCTGCCCGCCTGCCCAGGCCCTCCGGGCGGGTCCTCAGCCACGTGTGCTGTGTGCTCTGCGGCTGCTTCAGCCACGCTCTTGGCCTCTGGCACCCCCACAGGTGTGACGAGTACATCACACAGCTGGACGAGATGCAGCGGCAGCTGGCGGCCGCGGAGGACGAGAAGAAGACGCTCAACTCCCTGCTGCGCATGGCCATCCAGCAGAAGCTGGCGCTCACCCAGCGGCTGGAGCTGCTCGAGCTGGACCACGAGCAGACCCGGCGGGGCCGCGCCAAGGCCGCTTCCAAGGCCAAGCCGGGCACCCCGAGCGTAAGTCACACCTGCGCCTGTGCCAGCGACAGGGCCGAGGGCGCCGGGCTCACCACCCAGGTGCTCTGCGGCGAGAAGTATAACATTTACTGCGATTAGGGCCACGGGGCCGCAGCTGCAGCTACCCTGCCGCACGTCACCTGTCCGCTTCACCTCCACTAACCCAGCAGCAGTGGGACCGCGGTGCTAGGCTGGTCTTAACCGTGACTAATGCACAGAGGGAAGGATGTGGCCGAGGCGGCGCGCTGTTCCACCTGGACCCTGTGAGCTTTGTGTCTGTTCTCACCCCTCGGGACCACCCTTCACAGCAGCTGCTCTCATGGTGGGGGGAGGGCGTGTCAAGGTGGGTCAGAGCCGCGTGTCCTTGCAAACACGGGGCTTCCCGGGGCCTGTGTGCCGCGGGCTCCTGCAGGGGTGGGGGCAGAACCCGAGGTGAAACTTGCATGTTCCCTGCATGTGTCGAGCGCAGCGGCTCTGCCCCCGCACCAGAAGCAGTGTTAGAGGTTCCGGCCCGCGCACTAGGCGCAGCGTCGGAGGCCGCACGGAGCTTGGCACAGTTGACAGAGAATTCCTTTGCAGTTGATGCGGCATCTCACCGCACATCACATTTGTGACAGGGTTCCCTCCCCCAAGCCCAGAAAAACAGCAGCCTCGAGCCCTGCGTCCTCCAGCCCGGGTGCGTGTGCGCCCCGGGCACTGCTCATACTCGCGGGGCACAGAGCTCAGCAGGCTCAGCCTTTCTCTCTGACATCTGCACGGCTGTCTGGCCTGTGAGGTGACACGTTGGCAGGCCCAAGGCCTGGGGTTTTTTTGTGAGAAAAACTTCTGAAGTCCCTGGCCACACCCTGTCCTCACAGGAAGCCTGTCCTTTGTACTTAGTGTGTCCCAGCCTTCAGGACAGGTTTCTTTAGCCTCTGCTCATCATCAGACCCCCCAGAACAGGGTTCTGGAAACCCCTAGTGGATGGGCTAAAATGAGGGACTCCCACATCTGTAGCCAGCACCTAGCCCAGTGTGGGGAGGGAGCCCTGCATGGCCTGGGGCCTGGTCCAGGACGCATGCAAGATGGGGATGGTTCCCCCTTGTCAGTGCAGTTCCAGACGTGGGGACGGGCAGCAAAGGCAGCTGTAGGACTCTCCGTTCCCAGAGCTGGCATGCACAGGCCACCTGAGGTCCCACGTGCAGCAGCAGGACTTTGCAGTATTTCTCTCCCTGTTGCCCATGGGGGCTATAGGATATGAGGCTTCCGTCTTTTCCCTGAAGGGCTCCTTGCCTGATCTCTCTATGTTCCAGAGGGGGTTTGCATTGCCCCTCTTACAGCTCTCGCCTCGGTTCCCAAGCGCTTCTCGATCACCAGACTCCAGGCGCTGCACAGACTCCCTTGGCTTTGGCAGACTTCCGAAGCAGGGAGATGCGGGCCAGGCCGTGCCAGTGCCCAGCTCCAGGCTGCCTTGCTGATGGGACGTCGGGTCTCGCTCGGATCCCCCTCCCACCTGAGGAGGGGTCAGCCCGTCCCCTCTGCAAGCGGGTCTTCCAGGGGCATGGCTGCCCGCTGGCCCCGCACACCGCTTCTGCCCGCTGCCGAGCCTGGCACGCCGCTTCTCTCCATACTTGCAGGGGTCTTCCCGAGGCACCGGGGCTGGTGGCCCCTCCTAACACTTGCAGGTCTTCTCTGCCGCCCACTAACGCACCACGGCCTCACCCGGCCAGAGCTTCGGTTGTCTGACTGGTGCCGGTTCTAACGCTGTCTTGTTTTCTCCCGTTTTCAGCTGTAGAGTAGCTGCCGGGAGGACTCGGCCGCGGCCCTGTTACACTGCAGCCCCTCCCCCTCCCGTGGGCCCACGCAGAGGAAGGAAGGGCAGCCTAAAAGTCCACTTAGAAACGTGTTTGGATATGCCACTGCAGTTCTTTCCAAGTTAGCATTCCCTGAGTGTTTAATGGCAGAGGAAAAAAAAGCTTTAATGTTGAGAATGCCGCCAGCTGCTGCCTGGAAGGCCTTTGTACCACGCTGAAGAACCTGCTTGGACAGCGGCCGTCAGGCTCGCTTAGAAACCCGCTAGAAACGCTCAACACCGGGGTCTCCTCTTACAGATGCCCTTTTTATCCGATCAACCTGTGCACTTTTGATATTTTGATATTATATTTGCTTCCTTAATCCCTCCCATAGAGACGGTCTCAGATGCCGTGGTCTGTCTCGTGGTCCTGTAGCGCGCCGTCTTAGCTCCCGCCGTGTTGATCTGACATCAGCACGTGGCATGGATGTGTTTTCCTAGCGTGTAGCTCAGAGTCTTTAGATGAAGGCCTCGACCCAGCAAGGAGCTCGGCGAAACGTATCCACGCTGTGGCTCAGCTGCCTTTTATGTTTTACAGCATTATGGCTCATGTTTGAAATTACAGATTTTAAATGCCATGTTCATTAAGAAATCCAGGGTATTCCGATTCTGGGGTTTTTCATATTGTATTATTATTATTCTTAGGAATAGTTCAATGTAACAAGAAGAAAACTTGACCTTTGCTCTGGTTAAACAGTAATAGGCACTTGAAAACAAAAAGATAAATTATTGAGTGAGTAGTATTACCTATAAATTCCAGAATCTTCTGGGTTTTAGGACATTGTGAAGCATGACTGATTAACAGAATTTTATGCAACTGTACCAGTGAAATTCCAAATTGGAATTGTTTTGTTACTCTGGTTGTTGTGCCAAATTGTGGTACACTTAGAAAATCCTACAGTCGTCGATTTTTAGGGTGTTCTATTTCAACGCCTTTTTGTTAGTAATCATTGCCAGTAGTGCCTTCATCAGTTAAGGGAGGTGTCCCAGCATAGTACGTGCTCTGAAACGGACAGTGAAGAGCTAGTTGGGAAAGTTGAAGGCCAGTGTGGACCAGTAGGTGTGAACGGACGCACACCTTCATACGTGAACCTGGGCATCTTCATCGAGGGAAAGAAAACAGCAATTGTGCAAAATTCTGTTAGTCAGTGATTCTTTACCGTGCAGATCCTTGCAAATTCAGGGGCTGAGAAAAGGAAATTGAGCATACACATTGAGTGTGCTTTGGGAACCAAATGGGCCCGAGGGACAAGCTAAGCAAGCGGTGAGCAGCATGCCACGTTTGTGAAGAGTGGGGGCAGGGGTGCTGGCGCTGTCGGCCTCGTGCGCTGGGGTGAGGGCTAGCCATAGTGTTCTTTGCAAATGTGAGGAAGAGACGTGCTCTATTCTCTTGCTTGGTTTAACTAATCACTGTTAATTTCAGGAAACAGAACTCGGTAAAGCCCGTCAGCAATCCAGGGCCGCGTCCTGTCGGGTTTGCTGAGTGAGGCTGTGCTTACGGTAAAATTGGTACTCACAGAGGAAGAAAGTGTCCTCCCTCCTCCAAAGTAAAGGACAAATTATAATAATATATAAGTAGCAAGAATAAAAGAATTCTGTTTCCTGGAATACGCATTTCTTATTCCTAGTTGTAGGGACCCCTATTTTTACCTTCTATTACAGTGTTGATTCATAAGAAATAATGTTACATTTACGATAACTTCATCTGTATGGGGTATTTATTTGCAATGATGTCTGAGTACTGTATTTTTTTCTGTGCATTACCTTAGTGTCAGAATGTTTTTATTTTAAGATCATATGCATGTTCTCCTGCCAAGGAACCTTTACGCAGACACAAACAAACAAAAATGCCTTCGTATTCTGAGAAAATGAGGCAGAGCGTGGAAAAAGAGTAGGAAGGATCCACTGGTCTCGACTTGGGACACGGGCATGCGGCACGAATGTCTGCAAAGCCAGTGCACATAGGAACAGTGGGCCTGGTAAGGGTCTCGTTGGTAGGACCAATAAATAAAAAATAATACAAAAGCGCAAGACTTGTTCTCTGTGGCTGCTCTGACCCCTGCTCCAGGTGATTATGGGTCCAGCGATGCATCGTAATTCCAGTACCTAAAACAATAAAACCAGCCTATCAGTAACCCTGGTGGTAGGAACTGGAGGCAGCCTGAGGCCCATTTCAGGAGGTATGAGCAGGAGGGGAGGTGTGGGACGCCTCCAGCAGTGGGCCTCAGGTGTCGTGAGCACCCAGCAGTGTGGCAGTGAGAGCACGTTGCCTTCACGCTGTCCTCTCGCAAGAGCAGAGATTTGGATAACGTGGGGTCCTTTGCTGTCCAAACTCTTGCTCTGTGAACTCAGGGATGAATGGATTCAGGCAACAAGAGTTACCTGCTTGTCCGTGCAAAGCCATGTTCACCTGTAGGAATGTCTCTGAGGCATGCTGAGCTTGTCCTGGTGTGAGCTTAGGAGCAAATCCTGGCGGAGGGGACAGGACGTCCTGCGGACACTCTGGCACTGTTTCTTCTGACAGTCTGAGGCCCGAGGGACTGCCCAAACCTTGGGGCAGCTCTCTGAGGCCAGGGTCTCACTGCCCTGGCCTCTTCCCAGGACATCTCCCTCCACCCAAGGTCTTACCCCTTGCCTTGTGGTTGCTGCAGGGCTCCGTCCTCTCATGATGCCCGTCTGGCTTGAGTAGCAGCTGCTGGAACCCGCGTTCAGCTTGAAACCTCTTTCAAAAGAGACTCATTTTTCTAACTCAGTAACTAGGAGGAATCTTCCTCCCCACCAGGCCCCTGGAAGAGGTGGAAAAGACAGCCCGTGACAGATTTGGAGGAGGAGGAGATGCTGGCAGTGGGGCGGGCAGGGCAGGTGCCATCCCGCCCTTGGCTGCCTCCACGTGTGTGGCGCATCGTGGCTCTGGCCCAGTCCCATCATTTGGAGTGTTTGACTCCCAAGCACAGATGCCCAGGCCTTCTCTACTCCAAGCACGCTCTGGGTTCTTGTACTTGTGGCTCTTCATTTCAGGGATGGAGTGCCAGGCTCTTGATTGAGGGGAGTTGGGGGGTCATTTGGCCTGAAAGGCCTCCTGCTTTGCCTTCCCTTCCAAGAGGGAATTTCTCCATTTCCACCGCCTCCTCCATCTCCCTGCAGTGGTTTTCACCCCAACCCCTGAAAGGTTCCCAGAGCTGGAAACAACATCAGCTTGAAGGTAGACCTTTGGTTGAATTGCCCCCTTTCAGTGGCTCACTTACCATGGCTGAGTTCTCTCTGGGCCTCAGTTTCCCCTCTGTAGGTTAGGGATGATAGTTCTTGGCTCAGAGGTTGTGAAATTTCATCAAGCCCTAGGTAACTGGAATGCAGAAGGTACTCAACAGGTGACTTGATGATGTGGTTCTTGCTGCCACTGTCATCATCCCCAAGGTCTGGGGTGCCAGGCCATGGAGCTGGGCTTTTGTCCTGTAACGGTGTGAATTTTAGTCAGCTTTTAACCAAAGTGTAATTTGCATTTAGGAAATGGCACCCATCCCAACGCACAGTCCACATTTGCACACAGTGAACACAGATTGTGTGACCAGCAGCTACAGAGTTCCTTGCTCCCCCCACCCCCATCCCATCACCGGGGTGCTTTTTGAGACAGTTAATAATGGGATGCCTCTGTCTGCCAGTCCTGGCGAGGCTCTAGGCTGCCTCCTGCCCTTAGGAGCCTCCTGGGACAACAGATGTGCCTATATCCTGATGTCACCTGCCATGGGATCTTGGCAGGGTTGGGGTGCCATCAGATTTTTCTCTGTACGTGCTCACCTTTCAGCCATGTACAAACAGTGGAGCTGGAAGGGCTGTGTGTTACCATTTTGTCAGATTTCTTGTGGGCAAGAACACTGGCTCTTGTGAGTTCATCTCATTCACCTATGAACCTTGCTTTTGTAAACTCAGGTCCCTAAGGTGGGGGGTTGCCCCCCCCCACCCCCACACGGAGCTTCTTCTAAGCAGGAAAAGGCAATGCCACGGTACCTCACCCACAGAAAAGTTCTCCCTGCATTGATACCGTGAGCACACCCCCTCCCGGGCCTTCTAGGAGGGGAGAACAATAGAATCAGTCACACACACACACACACACACACACACACACACACACACACACACGCCAGGATGCCTTTTGTTCATTTTACTGTCAAGTAGGGAATTAAGATTTGTTTACCCAAAAGTGTTAAGGGTAATGCACAATACAGAAGAGTGCAAAAAAGTGTCCGCTGGCTAGAGTTCTGCAAACTGCACACTTTGCACCCACCATCTGCATGAGAAGCAGACAAGGGCAGCCCTCAGAGCTCTTATGCACTCTGCACCCACTTTTCCTCCCAGGGGTAACCCTGAGTCTGTCCGTGCAGGCTGCCTGTGTGTGTTTCTGTACGTTATGAACTGGAAGCATACAACAGAGACTCAAGCTGGGATAGATTCACTTGCCAAATTGCATTGATTTCTCACACCATGATTGAGCTGTGCATTCATAAGTGACTTGCTTTAGAGTCAAAGGTATATATCAGTTAAATGTAAAGGAATGAAAAAAATACTCCATGCAAACAGTAACCACATACTAATATCAGACAAAATAGACTATAGAACCGAAATTGCTTTGAGAGACATGGAAAGATATTATATAATGATAAAATAGTGAAGTCACCCAGCAGCTATAACAGTAATAAATACATATGCACCAAACAACAGAGCTCAAAAACATACTAAGCAAAAACTGCCAGAATTGAAGGGAGAAGTAGTTCAACAAGAGTTGGGGACTTTAATACCTCACTTTCAATAATACAATAAGACAGTATCAAAAAGGAAGAAAAATACCAGGTCCACGAACCAGCTAGACCTACTACATCTAGGGAACACTCCAACCAACAATAGAATACACGTTCTTATTAAGTGCATCTGGTAAACCACAAAACAATAAAGATTGACATCATACAAACTATATTGTCTAATGATAATAGAATAAAATTGAGAATAATGATGAAATGTGGGAAATTCACAAGTATGTGTAAATGAAACTAAACTAAGTGGGTCAAAAAAGGAAACCAAGAAGAAAAGAAGATCTCAAATCAATAACCTAGTCTCTCACCTTAAGAAAATAGAAAAAGAATGAACTAAGCCCAGAGCAACCAGAGGAAAGGAAATGGTAAGGATTAGAGTGGAGATAATGAAATAAGCAGTGAGGAGAAATGGAGAAAATCAACAAAACCAAAAGTTGTTTCTTTGAAAAGATCAACAAAAAGACCTTTACATCATGAAAAAAGGCAATACTAAAAATCTGAAATGAAAATGGGGAAATTCTGATTTTACAGAAATAGAAAGATTACAATAAAGTACTATCTATCAACACTTATACACCAAAGAAATTAGATAACCTAAACCCAAATGCAGCAGAGAGAAGGAAATAGTAAATAGAGAAGTGAGTGAAAAATAAAAATCAATAGGAAAAAAATCAATGAAAACAAAAGTTATTTCCTAGAAAAGATTGACAGATTGACAAGTCTTTAGCCAGACTGAAGAACAGAGAAGACTCAAATTACTGACATCAGTGATAAGAGTGGGGATATTATGACCTGACATGAATAAAAAGGATTATAAGATAATCTAACAGTGCTAACAAATTAGATAACCTTGATGATTTGGCAAGTCACTTGAATCATACCAACTACAGAAACACTCTAGAGGAAATAATCTTAAACAGACATATATAATGAGAAATTGAATCAGTACTCCAAAATTTTCCAACAGAACCTCTAGTTTCTGGTCCAACTTGTAAGGAGCTTAGAAATTATCACTTTGTCCTAACAAGTGAAAAGCTGAACAAACTGAAAAAGCAACCACCCTTCTTGGATCTGTCAGAGAAGTGAGGTTATAGGACACACCACTGTCCCCAAAATTATAGAGACAGATACAGAGAATTACAGCTTATCAGAGCAGTTATAACCTGGACAGGGAAACATGAACTGTAATTGGCAGATTGCCGAAAGCTCAGTGTAGTGAAAAGCTTGGGAGGGCCCAGTCGTAGGGACACTCACACATGAGTTTTACCTCCAGCAGCTCCATGGGATTCTCACTATGAATATCAAAGGAAAGTCCCCTGAGGATTCTGTCAGCAGCAGAATGGCAAAAGGAGCCATTTTTAAGTGTCCTAGAGTATTCTGCTTTTGACCAGCCCTCCTCTGGAGGACAAACTATTTTATTATGGCCAAAGAGACCTGAGGGAAGGGAAATACACTACTCCAGTCCCCTCTGGCCATACTTTACTACCTGAAGGGGTGAAAAGAAAAAACCTGTGAAACCTTTGTGGAGTTCAGAGCCCAGGGACACAGGTGCTCTAATCACAGACCTAGTTGTAGGCCTGTAGAATGCTTCCTCTTCCCCACACCTTACCAGACACACTCTGACAAGACAGAGTAAGTATCAGAACCAGATTCAGATACAGCAGAAATGTTGGAAGTTTCAGACCAGGAATTTAAAACAACTTTGACTAATATTGAGGGCAGTAATGGAAAAAGTAGACACCGTGTAGAAACAGATGGGTAATATAAGTAGAGAGATGGAATGATCTAAGAAAGATTTTTAAAATTCTGGAAATAAACCACTATGACAGTAATAAAGCCTTTGATGAGGTCGTTAATAGATTGGACACAGCTGAGGAATCGCTGAGCTTCAGGATCTGTCAGTAGAAATGTCCAAAACTGAAGAGCAAAGACAAAGAATGAAAAAACAACCGGAAAAGACTATCACTGTGGGACAACAAAAGGTGTATCATACGCACAGGGGAACACGGGCAGGAAAGAGGAAGAGAAGCGGTACTTGACAATAACTGAGGATTTCCCCAAATTGTTGAACCAAGCTCAGAGAACATTAAGGAGGACAAATACCAAAATAAAATTACACCTACGCATACGATATTCAAAGTACAGAAAATCAAATATAAAGAACCTTAAAAAAGCTAGAAAGGTTGAGGAGTGGAGGGGTTTTGCCTGTAGTGAGTGAAAGGTGAGAATTACATCTGACTTCTTAGAAAACATGCAAGCAAGAAAGAGTGGAGCGAAATATTTAAACTGATTAGAGAGGAATAAAAAGACTAACCTATAATTCTGTATCCTGTGAAATTATCTTTGAAAAATAAAGAAGAAATAAAGACTTGCTCAGACAAAAATTGAGGGAGTTTGTTGCCAGGATGCCTTCCTTGGAATAAATGTAAGTTTTTCAGAGAAGGAAAATTACATAGGTCAGAAACTCAGATCTACATAAAGAAAGGAAGATTGTTAGAGAAGGGATAAATAAAGGTAAAGTAAAAACACCCTTGTACATACTGTTAATTGATCTAATAAGTTTGTCCAAAATAATAATAGTAATAATGTTTTTGATGATTACAGCACATGTGGAAGTGAGATGAAAGACAGCAATGATACAAGGGACAGGAGGTAAGAATTAGGAATATTTTGTTATTACAAGGTACTTGCACTAATTGAGAAGTGGCATGGTGTTATTTGAAAGTGTACTTGCATAGGGGCGCCTGGGTGGCTCAATTGAAGCATCCAACTCTTGATTTTGGCTCAGGTCATGATCTCAGGGTTGTGAGATTCAGCCCTGTGTCAGGCTCCACGCCCAGCTTAAGATTCTTTCTCCCTCTCCCCTTCTCCAAAAAAAGAAAGAAAAAAAGAGCTCTTGCATTATTTGAAAATATATTTTGCAAACTGTTGGTCAATGACTAAAAAAGGTTTTTTAAAAAAAAGCATAATTGATATGCCAAGAAAAAAAGACAAATCGGAACAAAGAACAAGGGCAACGATTAAGAGTCAGTGATCTAAATACACCAATTAAAAGATAGGCTCTCAGAATGGATCAATAAACAAAGACCTTACTATATGGTGTCTGCAAGAAACCCATTTTATTTTATTTTTTTAAGATTTTATTTATTTGTGTGAGAGCGAGAGAGAGAATGAGTTGGGTGAGCGGCAGAGGGAGAAACAGACTCCCTGCTGAGCAAGGAGCCCAATGTGGGACTCGATCCCAGGACTCTGGGATCATGACCTGAGTGGAAGGCAGATGCTTAACCAACTGAGCCACCCAGGAGCCCCAAGAAGCCCATTTTTAATATACAGACACACAAAATTAAAAGCAAAGGGATGGAGGAAGATACACCACCCTAACATTAATCCAAAGAAAGTGGGTGTAGCTATACTAATTTCAGACAGGGCAAACTTCAGAGCACAGAAAGTTAGAAGGATAAAGATGGGTCTTAGGTAAGGACAAAGGGATCAGTTCTCCAAGAATACAACAATCCTTAACGTGTAGTCCTCTAACAACAGGGCGTCTGACTGTGTGAGGGAAAAGCTGGTAGAATTGCAGGAAGACTTTGAGAAATCCACTATTATAGTTGGAGATTTGAATACCCCTCTCTCAGAGATGGACAGATCCAACAGGCAGAAAATCAGTAAGGACATAGTTGAACTCAACAGCACCATCAGTCCAACTGCGTATAATTGGCAACTGTAGACAACTTCATCCACCAGCATCCTCCTGAAGCTCACATGGAACATTTACCAAGATCGACCGCATTCCTGTCCCCAGAACACATTAACGCATTTAAAAGAATAGAAATCAGGGGCGCCTGGGTGGCGCGGTCGTTAAGCGTCTGCCTTTGGCTCAGGGCGTGATCCCGGCGTTATGGGATCGAGCCCCACATCAGGCTCCTCCGCTGGGAGCCTGCTTCTTCCTCTCCCACTCCCCCCTGCTTGTGTTCCCTCTCTCGCTGGCTGTCTCTGTCAAATAAATAAATAAAATCTTAAAAAAAAAAAATAGAAATCATGCAATGTCTGCCCTCAGAACACGATGAAGTTTAACTAGATTCAATAATAAGATAGCTGGAAAATCCCAAAATACATTTGGATTTGCAATAGACTGAATGTGTACGTCCTTCAAAATTCATACGTTGAAATTTAATCCTGAACATGACAGTATTGGGAGGTGGGGTCTTTTGAGAAGTGAGAACGTCATTAGGGTAGAGTCCTGATGAGTCAGATTAGTGCTTTATAAAAGAAGGCCCAGAGAGCTACCTTTTTGCTGTCCTTTTTGCTGAGGACAAAAGGTGGGCTGAGACAAAAAGTGGGCTCTCACCAGACACTGAATCTGCTGGCACTTCCCAGCCTTGGACTTACCAGACTCCAGAACTATAAGAAATAAATTTGTATTGTTATAAGGCATCCAATTCTATGGTATTTTTTTAAAATGAGGAGGTCTCTTTAAGGGTACCGTACTCTCAGTGATGATAGATAGATAGATAGATGATAGATAATCAACCAAACGAAATCCCTTCATTAAAACTGATTTTTATTATAGCCTCATAAACAGACTGAGACTAGATTTAAAAACAAACTTCTAAATAATATATAAATCAAGGAAGAAATCTCAAATTTTAAAATGTTTTGAATGAAATGCAAATGAAAATAAAACTGATCAAAATTTGTGAGATGCAGTGAAATCAGTGCTTAGATTGACATTAATAACACTGAATGTGTGTAATTAGGAAAAAAGATCTAAAATCAATTATCAAAATCAATCTAAAATCTAAATGTAAAACCTCAAGTTATAAAATTTGTAGAAGAAAACATACGGAGAAAGCCCCTTGATATTGGTCTTGGAAACAAATTTTTGGGTATGACATCAAAAGCACAAAAAGTAAAAAGAAAAAATGGACAAGCAATACTACATCAAACTAGAAAGCTGCACAGCAAAAGAATCAACAAAATGAAAAAGCCATCTATGAAACGGGAAGAAATATTTACAAACCATATATCTGATAAGGGTTTAGTATCCAAAATATATAAGGTATTCAAACAATTCAATAGAAAAAACAAACACAAATAATCCAATTTAAAAGATGGTCAAAAGACCTGAATAGACTTTTTTCCCCCCAAAGAAGATACTAAAATGGCCAGGTACATGGAAAGCTGCTCAGCATCACTAACCATCAGAGAAACGCAAAGTGAAACCACGATGAAATTTCAACTCGCACATATTACAACGGCTATTGTCAAAAAGACAGAAGATAACAAGTGTTGGTGAGGATGTGGAGAAAAAGGAACCTTTTCCCCTATCAGTATGAATGTAAACTGGTGGAGCCACTGTAGAAAACAGTATGAAAGTTCCTTTAAAAATTAAAAATAGAACTACAATATGATCCAGCAATTTCACTTCTCAGTATATATCCAAAGGTAATGAAATCAGTATTTCAAAAAGATGCCTATATTCTCATGTTCATTGCGACATTATTTACAATAGCCACATGGAAACAGCCTGAGTGCCTGTAGATTGATGAATGGATAACAAAATCTGTTATATATACAATGGAATATTTGCTCAGCCATAGAAAGAATGAAATCTTGCCATTTGCAACAACATGGATCGATCTAGAAGGTATTATGCTAAATGAAATAAAGTCAGGGAAAGACAAATTCCATATGATTTCACTCATATGTGGAATTTGAGAAACAAATGAACAAAGAAAAACAAAAAACCAGACTCTTAAATATAGAGAACAAGCGTGGTTGCCAGAGGGGAGGTGGGTGGGAGGAATGGGTGAAATAAGTGAAAGAGATTAAGAGCGCACTTATGATGAGTATTGAGTAATATATAAAACTGTTGAACCACAATATTGTACACCTGAAACTAGCATTGTGTGTGAATTATGGTGGAATTAAATTTTTAAATATTTAAAATCTATAAATGCATATATATGCATATATATATAGTGGAATATTATTCCTCAATCAAAAAAAGGAAATCCTGCCTTTTGTAACAACATGGATGGACCCTGAGGGTATTATGCTAAGTGAAATAAAGCAGAGCAAGACAAATACTATATGATCTCACATATATGTGGAATCTTAAAAATCCAAACTCATAAAGAGAGTAGATTGATGGTGCCAGGGGCAAGGGTGAGGGAGTAGGGGGAAATGGGTAGAAGTGGTCAAAGGGTACAAACTTCTGGTTATAAGTCAGTCCTGGGGATATAATGTACAGCATGATAACTATAGTTAACAATATTGTATACTTGAAAGTTGCTAGGAGAGTAGACCTTAAAAGTTCTCAAACGAAGAGTAAGTCCAAAGTAAGCAGAAGAAAAATACAAGATCAGCAGTCAGCGAAATTGGAAGTAGGAATCAACAGAGAAAAATTAATGAAGCCAAAAGCTGGTAATTTGAAAAAAATACTAAAATACATAAGTCTCTAATCAGGCTAACTAAGAAAAGAGAGAAAACACAAGTTGTTCATGATAGAAATGAAAGAAAGGGCATCACTAGGAGTGGATAAAAGGGTAATAAAGGAATACTATAAACAACTCTATTTGATAACCTAAATGAGATGGACCCATTGTCTATTTTTTTGACCCATTATCTATTTGATACCCTAGGTTAAGAAGACCAAGTCCTTGAAAGATGCAATCTGCCCAAACTCACACAAGAAGAAACTAGCAATTTGAATTGGCCTATATTTATTAAAGATATTGAGTCAATTATTAACAACTTTCCAAAACGGCACAAGACCAAGATGGTTTCACTGGTAAATTCTACCAAAAGTTTAAGAAAGAACTTATATCAGTTCTCTACAGTCTTTTCCAGAAGATGAAAGAAGAGGGAATAACCTGATTTCTCTACTTACCATAAAGCAACAGTAATTGAAATAGTGTGGTAGTGGCAAACGGATCAATGAAGCTGAATAGAGAGCCCCAAAATAGACCCACATAAATATAGTGAGCTGATCTTTGACAAAGGGAAAAGGTAATTCAATGGAGAAAACACAGTCTTTTCAACATAAGGTGTTGGAAAACAGGATGAGCACGTGAAAAAAAAATGAATGTAGACACAGATGTTACACCATTTACAAAAATTAACTCAGAATGGATCATAGGGTTAAATGTAAAGCATAAAACTCCTACAAAATAACATAAAAGAAAATCTGTGACTTTGGATGTGTCGATGACTTTTTAAATACAATATCAAAGGCACAGTCCATGAAAGAAATAATTGATAAGCTGATTTTCATTAAAATTAAAAACTTATGGTCTGCTAAGGACATGGTTAAGAGAATTAGAAGATAAGCCCCAGCCTTGGAGAAAATATCTGTTAAAGGGCTATTATCCAAAGTATACAAGCAATTAAAACTCAACAATAAGGAAACATGATACTAAACAATCAGTGGGTCAATGAGGAAATCAAAGAGGAAATAAAAAATACATGCAGACAAATGAAAATGAAAACACAATGCTACAAAATCTTTGGGATACAGTGAAAGCAATTCTAAGAGTGAAATTTATAGTAATACAGGCTCACCTCAAGAAATAAGAAAAATCTCCAACGAACAATCTGATACTACACTGAAAAGAACTAGAAGAACAAACAAAACCCAAAGTTAGCAGAAGAAATAATAAAGAGCAGAAAAGATGAAATAGAGACCAAAAAAATCCCAAACCAAAAAACAATAGAAAAGATCAATGAAACCAAGAGCTGGTTCTTTGAAAAGAGAGAGAAACCTTTAGCAAGACTCATAAAGAAAAAAAGAGGACTCAAATTAAATAGAAATGAAGTAATAACCGATATCACAGAAATACACTGGATTATATAAGACTACTGTGGATAAGTATGTGCCAACAAACTGGACAACCTAAAAGAAATGGATAAATTCTTAGAAACATACAATCTTCCAAAACCGAATCAAGGAGAAATACAAAATATGAACAGACCAATTGCTGGTAAGGAAATTAAATCAGTTAATCAAAAAACTCCCAACAAATGTCCAGGACCAGCTGGATTCACAGGTGAATTCTACCAAACATTTAAAGAAGAGTTAGTTCTCCTCAAACTGTTCCCCACCCTCCCCAAAAAAGAGGAAGAAATGCCTCCAAATACATTTTACAAAGCTAACATTATTCTGATGCCAAAACCAGGCAAAAACATTACGAAAAAGAAAACTACAGGCCGGTATCACTGATAAACATAGACGCAAAAATCCTCAAAGTATTCACAAACTGCATTCAACACTACATTAAAAGCATCATACACCATGATTAAGTGGGATTTATTCTGGGGATGCAAGGGTGGTTCAATATTTCCAAATCAATCAATGTGATACATGGAGTTAAAGCATAAAAATGATGAACACCTCAGTAGTTGCAGAAAAAGCATTTGACAAAATTCAACATCCATTCTTGATAAAAACTCTCAACAAAGTGGGTTTAGAACATACCTCAAGATAATAAAGGCCATATATGGAAAAACCCACTGCTAACATCATGAAAGCTTTTCTTCTAAGATTAAGAACTAGACAAAGATACCCACCCTCACCACTTTTATTCAACATTAGTACTGTTAGTCCTAGCCCCAACAATCAGATAAGAAAAAGAAATAAAAGGCATCCAAATTGGTAAGAAAATCGTAAAACTTTCGCTAATTGCTAATGACATGATAGTGTATATAGAAAACCCTGGGGTGCCTGGCTGGCTCAGTTGGTAGAGCATGATCCCAGGGTCATGAGTTCAAGCCCCACGTTAGGCATGCAGCATATTTAAAGAAAAACAAAAACCCTAAAGATTCCACTAAAAAACTATGAGAAGTAATAAGTGAATTCATAAGGTTGCAGGGCACATAATTACTACACAGAAATTGGCTGCATTTTTATACACTAACAAGGTAGCAGAACAGAAGACGACAGTTTCATTTACAACTGCACCAAAAAAAAATCAAATACCTAGGAATAAACTTAACCAAGGAGGAGAAAGACTTGTACTCTGAAAACTGTAAGACATTTATGGAAAAAAAAATTGAATGGGGTGCCTGGGTAGCTCAGTTGGTTAAGTGTCTGCCTTTGGCTCAGGTCATGATCTCGGGGTCCTGGGATTGAGCCCTGCATTGGGCTCCCAGCTCAGTGGGGAGTCTGCTTCTCCCTCTGCCCTCCCTCCCCCCACCCCACTCGTGCAGGTGAACATGAGCTGTCTCTCTTCTAAATAAGTAAAATATTTTTTAAAAATTGAAGATGAAACAAATGGAAAGATAGTCCATGCTCATGGATTGAAAGAATTAATATTGTTGAAATGTCCGCACTACCCAATGTTATGTACAGATTCAATGCAATCCCTATCAAAATACCAACAGCATTTTTCACAGAACTGGAACAAAAAATCCTAAGTTTTTATGGATCCACAGAAGACCCTGAATAGCCAAAGCAGTCTTGAGAAAAAAGAGCAAAGCTGGAGGTATCACAGTTGCAGACTTTGAAATATACTACAAAGCTATAGTAATCAAAGCAGTGATGTACTGGCACAAAAATGACCAATGGATCAATGGAACAGGATAGAGAACCCCAGAAATAAAACCACACTTATATGGTTAATTATTCTACAACATAGGAGACAAGAATATACAATGGGCATATAAATGGTGTTGGGGAAACTGGACAGCTACGTGCAAAAGAATGAAACTGGGCCACTATCTTAACACACAAAAATAAACTCAAAATGGATTTAAGACCTAAATGTTGAACCAGAAACCATAAAACTCGTACAGGAAAACACAGTAATTTCTCTTACATTGGCCTTAACATTTGTCTAGTTGTATCTCCTTGGGCAAGGGAAAGAAAAGCAAAATTAAACGATTGGTACTACACAAAAGTAAAAAGCTCTTGCACAGTGAAGAAAACCATCAACCAAACAAAAAGGCAACTTGCTGAGTAGGAGCAGGTATTTGCGAATGATATAACCAACAAGGGGTTAATATCTAAAATATATAAAGAACTTAGGGGCGCCTGGATGGCTTAGTTGGTTAAGTGGCTGACTCTGGATGCGAGCTCAGGTCATGATCTCAGAGTCCTGAGATCGAACCCCACGTCAGGCTCTGCCCTCAGTGGGAAGTTTGCTTGAGGATTCTCTCCCTCTGCCTCTGCCCCTGCCCTCGCGCTCTCACTCTCTCTTTCTCAAATAAATAAACCTTAAAAAAAAAAAAAAGAACATCTACAGCCCCACACCAAAAAACCCCAGGTAATCCTATTAAAATGGGGAGAGGACCCAAAAAGACATGCTCCCAAAGGAGACATGCAGATGGGCAACAGACACATGAAAAGATGCTCAACGTGACTAATTATCAGGGACATGCAGGTCAAAATCACAATGAGATACCACCTCACACCTGTCAGGATGGCTAGAACAAAAAATACAAGAAATAATAAGTGTTGACAAGGATATGGAGAAAAAGGAACGGTTGTGCACTGTTGGTGAGAATGTAAATTGGTGCAGCCTCTATGGAAAGCAGTATAGAGATTCCTCAAAAAATTAAAAAGAGAAATACCGTATGACCTAGTAATTCCTCTGCTGGGTATTTACCCAAAGAAAACAAAAACACTAATTCTAAAAGATATACGCACCACTGTTTATTGCAGCATTATTTACAATAGCTAAAATATGGAAGCAACCCACGTGTCCATGAATAGATGAATGGGTAAAAAAGGGGTTGTGTAAGGGCACCTGGCTGGCTCAGTTGGAAAAGCGTGCAACTCTTCACCTCGGGGGTGTGAGTTCAAGCACTACACTGGGCATGAAACTTACTTTTATTTTTTTAAAAAAGATTTTATTTATTCGACAGAGATAGAGACAGCCAGCAAGAGACGGAGGGAACACAAGCAGGGGGAGTGGGAGAGGAAGAAGCAGGCTCATAGCGGAGGAGCCTGATGTGGGGCTCGATCCCATAACGTCGGGATCACGCCCTGAGCTGAAGGCAGACGCTTAACCACTGTGCCACCCAGGCGCCCCTGAAACTTACTTTTAAAAAAAGCTGTGGTGTATGTACATACAATGGAATATTAGCCATGAAAAAGGAACCCTTGCCATTTCTGACAACATGGGTAGACCTAGAGGGTGTTACGGTAAATGAAATAAGTCAGACTGAGAAAGACATGCCATGTGATTTCACTTATATGTGGAATCTAAAAAAGAACAAAAACAAAAAGCAGAAACAGACCCATAAATACAGAGAAGAAACCAGTGGTTGCCAGAAGGGAGAGGGTGGGAGAAATGGGCGAAGGGGAGTGGGAGATACAGGCTGTCAGTTATGGAATGAATAAGTCATGGGAATGAAGGGCACCCCATAGGGAATAGAGTCAGTGGTACTGTAATAGCGTTGTGTGGGGACACGTGGCAGCTGCACGTGCGGTGAGCACAGCGTAACGTACAGAGTTGTTGAATCATATTATGTTGTACATCGGAAACTAATGTAACTTTGGGTCAACTGTACTTCAAAAAGAAAAAAAAAACGAAGGAAAATTGACCTAATTTAAAAATGGGTATAATATATGAACAGACACTTCACCAAAAAAAGATGTGTAAGATGGCTAATAAACTGTGAAAAGATGTTCACTGTCCTGCGGCAGTCGAGACTGCAAGTTAGAACAATGAGATACCACTGCACACCACTAGACTTTGGCCACCCAGTATCCGTATGATGCCATACTAGTGGATCCCTGCCGTTATACATTTGTCCAGACCCATAGAATGTACAAGAGTGAACCCTAATGTAACCTATGGACTTGGGTGATTATTATGGGTCAATGCATTTTCATCAATTGCAGCACATGTACCACTCTGGTGGGGGTGTTTGTAATGGGGGAAACTGTGCATGTATAGACTACCCTAGGTCAGGCACAGGCCATCTCAGCAGCCTGCTTGGTCACGAGTGGTCAGGAATATCACCACCCAGGTGCCGCAAGATAGCGAGGGAACTGTGCCTGAGAGTCTCCTCTCCAGACTGGCTGAAGAATTCCAAATGGCTTCTTGGGCTTGGGGCTTGACCTCCCTCTCTCAGGCGGGCCCTCAGGAAGCTCTGCATTCAGGGGCTCCTCCCTCCACCCTGTCCTCACCACCGCAGTAACAGGACTTTCTTCTCTGCACATGAACCCATCCTTTCTTCACTGTATACCCCCTCCCCCACTGGAAGGTAATTTCCCATGACCTCACAGCCTCTATGGTGCCCGCCATGCCCAGCTCCCAGTAAGTGCCTTCCAATGAATGTAGCAATGAGTGAATGAATGAATGAAACCAAAATCTGGGTTCGGCCGTGGGCATGCATGTATACACCCATGCTTTGCCACACCAAGTGTGCATGGTGTCTCTCAGGGGTGATCCCACCACAGGCTGTCAGTGATGAGGAGTGATAGGCAAAAAGAATGAACGTAGTCAGCTATCACACAAGAATGAAATAGGCAGGCAGGGTCTGTTCTGGGGACTTTGAGAAGCAGAGACAAAGGCCATGCTTGGAAGGATGGGTAACCTGCAGGCTGGTGTGGGGGGGTTGATGCATTTACCTGCCTTATTGGGGGCAAAGGAGGAAAGTGCTGTGTGCATCCCGCTGGGCACCCTGGCCTTTGCGTTCTGCCATTGCATGCAGCAGGTGGGTAACTCAGCAGCCCAAAGAAGGGTTAGGAAACATTTCAACCTGCCTGGGGTTCAAATGCGTGCAATTGGAACTGTCCTTCATCTGGGCCACAGGGACCCTGGACCAAGCCAGAAAGATATTCCATGCAAATAGTAACCAAAAGAAAGGAATGACTATGCTAATCTCAGACAAGATAGACTTTAAGTGCAAAAGGCTTACAAGAGACAAAGAAGGACATACTATATTAATAAAAGGTTCAATACAGCAAGAAGATATGACCATTATAAGCATTTATGCACTGAATGACAGATCATCAATATATGTAAAGCAGAAACAGACTTTTAAATACAGAGAACAAATGGGTGGTTGCCAGAGGGGAGGTGGGTGGAGAGTGGGTAAAATAGATAAAGGGGATTAAGAATACACTTGTCATGATGAACACTGAAAAAATGTATAGAATTGTTGAACTATTATATTGCACACCTGAAACTAATATAACACTGGGTTAATTATACTTCAATAAAAAGCAAGTAAAATTTATATATATATATGTGTGTATATATATATATATATATATATATATAATCAAAACAGAAGATAAAAACAAGAGTTGGTTAGGATGTAAAATGGTACAGCCACTGTGAAAAACATAATGGTGATTTTTCAAAAAATTAAAAATTGAAACACAATATGACCCAGCTATTCCACTTCTAGGTATATACCCAAAAGATGTAAAAGCAGTCTCTCAGTATTTGTATGCCCCTATCCATAGCAGCGTTATGCACAATAGCTACAGCATAGGAATGATCCAAATGTCCACCAGTGGGTATCTTCTGGCCTCCAAAGCTTTGAGAAATCCCTTGCATGTGACAAGTAACTTCTCCCTTGCTGCTTTCAAGATTCTCTTTTGTCTTTTGAAAGTTTGATTATAACAAGTCTTGGTGTGGTTCATTCTAGTTGGAGTTAGTTGAGCTTCTTGGAATTAGTTGAGATTCCTGGATATTTATATTTATATCTTTCATCAAATTTGGGGAGTTTTCAGCCATTATTTTTACAAATATTCTCTGTCCCATTCTCTCTCTCCTCTCTTTCAGGAACTCCCACAATGTGTATGTAGGTCCAGTTGATGGTGTCCCTTAGGCTCCATTTACCTTTCTTTTTTTTTTTTTTTTAAAGATTTTATTTATTTATTTGACAGAGATAGAGACAGCCAGCGAGAGAGGGAACACAAGCACGGGGAGTGGGAGAGGAAGAAGCAGGCTCATAGCGGAGGAGCCTGATGTGGGGCTCGATCCCATAACGCCGGGATCACGCCCTGAGCCGAAGGCAGACGCTTAACCGCTGTGCCACCCAGGCGCCCCATCCATTTACCTTTCTTGACTTTGTTCCTTCTGTTCTTCAGGCTCAATGATTTCTATTTTCCTATCTTCAAGTTCTCAGATTCTTTTTTTATTTTCTCTTGTTGCTTCCAAAATTGTCTTTGATTTTTGACATTTTTATTATAATGTGTCTCAGTTTAATCTATTTGGAGACATGTGAGCTTCATGTCCCTGGATGTCCGTATCTTTCCCCAGATTTAGGAATTATTCAGCCAATATATCTTTAAATAAGTTTTCTGCATTTCTCTCTCTTTCATCTTCTGAAATTCTCATGATGCATACAGTTGACCCTTGAACAGCATGGGGGTTAGGGGTGCTGGCCCCCTACACAGTTGAAAATCCACATATAACTTCTGATTCTTCAAAAACTGAACTACTAATAGTTGACCAGAAGCCTTACCAATAAAATAAGCATTCAATTAACACATACTTTATATGTTTTATGTTTTATACACTGTATTACAATAACGTGTGCTAGAGGAAAAAAATGTTAAGAAAATCATAAGAAACAGAAAATGCTTTTACAGGGGTGCCTGGGTGGCTCAGTCATTAAGTGTCTGCCTTTGGCTCAGGGCGTGATCCCGGCGTTCTGGGATAGAGCCCCACATCAGGCTCCTCTGCTGGAAGCCTGCTTCTTCCTCTCACACTCCCCCTGCTTGTGTTCCCTCTCTCGCTGGCTGTCTCTATCTCTGTCAAATAAATAAATAAAATCTTAAAAAAAAAAAAAGAAAATGCTTTTACAGTACTGTATTGTATTTATCTAAAAAAGAAATCCACGTATAAGTGGACCCAAGAGTTTAAACCCACGTTATTCAAGGGTCAACTATATATTGTTTCACTTGATTATGTTCCATAATTCATGTAGGATTTCTTTGTTCTTTTTAATTTGAGTTATTTTTTATTTTTTTCTCCTGCCCTGACTGGATAATTTCAAATGACTTGTCTTCCAAGTTTACTTTCTTCTGCTTGATCAAGTCTGATATTAATATTTTCTATTGCATTTTTTCACTTCATTTATTTTCTTAAGCTCCAGAATTTTTATTTGGTTCTTTTTAATGACTTCTGTCTCTTTTGAACCTCTCATTTTATTCATGTATTGTCTTCCAGATTTTGTTGAGTTGTCTCTTCTTGTTCTCTTGTAGCTTGCTGAGAGTCCTTACAACAATTATTCTGAATTCATTTTCTGTCAATTCATAGATCTCCATTTATTTGAGTCTGGCTACTAGAACATTATATATTCCTTTGGTGGTGTCATGTTTCCTTGACTTTTCATGTTCTATGAAGTCTTGCGTTGTGGTCTTTGCATTTGAAGAAGCAGTTACATGCTCCCATCTTTACTGACTGGCTTCAGTAGAGAAGTACCTTTATTGGCTAGGGATTCTGAGGCTTTCTCAGATCTTTCCTACGAAAGTGTCCGCTCAGTGCTTCTTGTTATCTCTTGGAGGGGATAACTTAAGATCGCATGCATTCTCTCCCTTCTGCAAAGCCAGGACAGATGCTAAGAGCCTCTCTTTGTTTTCCTTGGGGTAGTGCCATGAAATGCTCAATCTGCATGCCTTCTCCCAGTCCTGCAAAGTTGGACTGGATTTACTTTATGGATGTGTGTACTGGCCATCTGCAAGAGACCACACAGGGCACTGGCCATAGGAGGTGGGGTGGGTGAGGCCCATGGAGAGTTGTGGATGCCTTCAGGCTAGTTGGGGGGTAGGTCCACAGGTGAGGTGCCTCCAGGGGATTATGGGCATCCTCCCTGATGGAGTTTCCAAAGCAGTTACTAGGATCTGTGACACTAATGAGTTCCAAGCCCTGGCTGCTATGTTTCCAGCCTCTCCAAGTCCCCCAGTGGTGCATATCACGGTATTCTGGGTTGAGAAAAAAGGGGGTCTCTTGGTCAGGGACCTGCAAGTGGGGAAACCATGTGCCAACTCATGCTCTCACTTTCCTCTGTGGGGGAAATTGTAGGTCAGGGGATTCTCTCTTGGCCCTGAGCTGTGCAACTTGAGTGAGGGGTGATGCAGGTAAAGTGAAATTGTTCTTCTTGACCTCTTCTGTGCATCTATTCTCAGATTTTTTTTTCTCCACTAGTGTTCTGAAACTCTCCCACTTGATTTATGGACTCCCACAAAATTAATCTCATCTGTGAATGATTATCAAAATCAGTGTTCTGTGGGGTGGATGATGATAGAAATTCCTGTTCTGCCATATTACTGGTGTCACTTCCCCCTTTCAACTGATGTCACAACATTACATCTTTATACATCATGTGTCCAGAAACATAAATTAACAGTTTTTAAAGGCATTAGTCTCTTAAATTATGTAGAAAATAATATGTGGTTACAAACCAAAGTTACAGTAACAGCAGACCTTACAATTGCCCTTGTATTTACTGTTACTGAGACTTTTGTTTCCCATTATCACTTCAAATTACTGTCTAGCGTCTTTTCATTTCAAGATGCAGGATGTCCTTATGTTTCTTTCAGGGCAGGTCAAGTGGTCACAAAGTCCCTCAGCTTTTGTTATTTGAGAATGTCATGATTTCTTCACTTTTGACTGGATTTGTATTTTGCTGGATATAGGATTCTTGGTTGATGGGTTTTTTTTTCTTTTAACACTTTGAATATAGCAGCCCACTGCTTTCTGGCCTCCAAAAGTTCTGATGGGAAATCTGCTGATGATCTCATTGAGGACCTCTTGTATGTGATGAGTCACTTCTCTCTTGCCGCTTTCAAAATACTCTGTCTCTCCACAGTTTGACTGTGATGTGTCTCCGTGTGGCTCTCTAAGTTCATCATACTTGGACTTTATATTCATGTTTTTCTTTAAATTTGGGAAGTTTTTGGTCACTATTTCTTCAAATATTTTCTCTGCCCCTTTCTCTCCTTCTACGACCCCTACACCCAGCGTGCATGTTGGTCTCCTTGATGGTATGCCCCAGGCCCCTTGGGCTCTATTCACTTTTCTTCAGTCTTTCTTTGTTTCTCAGTTTCAGTCATTTCAGTTATCCTGTTTTCAAGTTCACTAATACTTGCTTCTGCCTACTCACAGTTGCCTTTGAATCCCTCTACCGAATTTCCCACTTCAGTTGTACTTTTTAGCTCCAGAATTTCTTTTGGGTTTCTTCTTAGTTTTTTTAGACTCCTGAAATTCGTATCTTTCTTGCATCCAGAATACTTTCACTCTCATCCTAACATCCCCAAAATCTTAACTCACGCCTGTATCAGTTCTGAGTCCCAAATCTCACCTAAATATCATCTAAATCTAGATGGGTGAGACTCAAGGTATGATTCTGCCTGAGGCAATATTGACCTCCCACTGTGAACCTATGAAACCAGACAAGTTATCTGCTTCCAAAATACACTGGTGGGACAGGCATAGGTAGGCATTCTCCCAAAAGGAGAAAGCAGAAAGAAGAAAGGGGTTATGGGTCCCAAGTAAGTCCAATAAGTCCCAAGTAAGGGAAAAAAAATCCTATTAGATTTTAAGACTTGAGAATAACCCCTTTTAGCTTGATGCTCAGTCCTTCAGGCCCACCCTGGTGACAGTCTGACCCCCTGGTCTGTTGAAACCAATCAGGTGGCTTTGCTCTCCTAAACCAAGTTGCTAAGGCGTAATTGTTCTTCATATATTTTGGGTATTAAATTTTCCCAGATACATGATTTTCAACTATATCTCTCTAATTTGTGTGTTGTCTTGTTTGCATTAGTGATAGTGTCCTTTTGGGCACAAAGGTTATTAACTTGATGAGGTCCAGTTTATTTATTTTTCTTTTATTGCTTGTCTTCTGGTGTCATACCTAAGAAACCATTGCCTTATCCAAGGTCATGAAGATTTAAATCTTTCTTTCTAAGAGTTTTATGCTTTAGCTTTTACACTTAGGTGTTTCATCCACTTTTGATTTTTGTCTGTGGTGTGAGGTAGGGATCCAATCTCATTCTTGAATGTGGATGTCCAGTCATTCCAGTACCTTTGTTGAAGACATCCCCCTTTGCCCATTGAATGGTCTTGGCACTCTTGTTGACTATCAGTTGGATGAATAGGTTTATTTATGGATTCTCAGTTATATTCTTTTCATCTAAATATCCATCCTTATGCCAGCATTAGAACCTTGATTATTGTAGCTTTGTAGTAAGTTTTGAAAATCAGAAGTGTGAGTTCTCCAACATTGTTCTTTTCCAAGGTGGTTTTGGCTTCCAATCCATGGACAGGTGATGCCTTCCCATTTTTTTAGGTCTTTGTTAAATTCTTCCAACAATGTTTTATAGTTTTTAGTATACAAGTTTTGTCCTTCCTTGGCTAAATTTATTCCAAAGTATTTTTTGTAGTAAAATATACATAACAAAATTTACCATTTTAGTCATCTTTAAGTGAGCAGTTCACTGGCATTAATTTAACATTTTAAATTGTTGTGCAACAACCATGACTATTTATCTCCAACTTGTTCAATCCCAAACAGAAGACTCTGTGCCCATCAAATAGTAACTTCCCATTCCCCCTAGTCCCTGACAACCAGTATACTACTTTCTGTCTCTATGAAGTTGACTATTCTATGTATTTCACATAAATGGAATCATAAAATAAGTGGCCCTTTTTGCCTGGATCCTTTCACTTAACATAATGTATTCAAGGTTTATCTGTGTTGTAGCAAATGTCATAATTTCATTCCTTTGAAAGGCTAAATAATATTTCATTGTATGTATATACCACATTTTGTTCATCCATTCATCTGTTGGTAGACAACTGATAGTATCCACGATTTTGTTACTATGAATAGTGCTATTAACATTAATACACAAATGTCTATTCTAGTCCCTGCTTCAGTTCTCTTTGGTACACTCCTCAGAGTGGTATTGATGGTCATATGGTAATTTTAAATTTTTTGAGGAAGGAATCACTATACTGTTTTCAAAAGCAGCTACACCATTTTACATTCCTACTATCCTATGAGCAATGCACAGGTATTCCAATTTCTCCACATACTTGCCAACATTTGTTTTCTGATTTTTTAAAAAAATTATACCCATCCTAGTGGGGGTGAAGTGGTATCTCATTGTGGTTTTGGTTTGCATTTTCCTAATATTTGTGATGCTGATCATATTTTCATGTGCTTATTGGTGATTTAAATCTTTTTTTAAAAACCAGTTTATTTGGGGGCGCCTGGGTGGCACAGTCATTAAGCATCTGCCTTCGGCTTGGGGTGTGATCCCTGGGCTCCTGGGATCAAGCCCCGCATCGGGCTCTCTGCTCCACTGGGAGCCTGCTTCTTCCTCTCCCACTCCCCCTGCTTGTGTTCCCTCTCTCGCTGGCTGTCTCTGTCAAACAATAAATATTTGACAGAGAGAGAGAGAGCACAAGTAGGGGAAGCAGCAGGCAGAGGGAGAGGGAGAAGCAGGCTCCCTGCTGAGCAGGGACTCCGATGCAGGGCTCGATCCCAGGAGCCCAGGGATCATGAGCTGAGGCAAAGGCAGCTACTTAACGATTGAACCACCCAGGCGCCCCATGATTTAAATCTTTTTTGAAGAAATCTCTTTGCCCATTTTAAAGTAGGTTGTTTATTTGTTGTTGGAGTTTTTGTATATTCTAGATCTTACTCTCTCATCAGATATATGATTTGCAAATATCTTCTCCCATTCCATGAATTGTGTTTTCACTCTCATGATTGTGTCTTTGGACACAAAAGTTTTAAATTTTGATGAAGTGTAATTTATCTACTTTTTTCTTTTGTTGCCTGTGCTTTTTTAAAAAAAGATTTTATTTGCTTATTCACTTTAGAGAGAGAGAGAGTGTGTGCACATGTGGGGGGGGGGAGGGAGAGGGAGAGGGAGACACAGAGAATCTAAAGAAGACTCCAGGCTGAGTGTAAGCACAATGCAGGGCTTGATCTCATGACCCTAAGATCACGATCTGAGCTGAAACCAAGAGTCAGACACTCAACCGTCTGAGCCACCCAGGTGCCCCATTGTTGCCTGTGGTCTTATGTCATGTCTAAGAATCATTGCTAAATCCAATGTTATGAAGGTTTTGCCCTTTGTAGTAGTTTTTTTTTTTCCAAAGATTTTATTTATTTATTCGACAGAGATAGAGACAGCCAGTGAGAGAGGGAACACAAGCAGGGGGAGTGGGAGAGGAAGAAGCAGGCTCATAGCAGAGGAGCCTGATGTGGGGCTTGATCCCATAACGCCGGGATCACGCCCTGAGCCAAAGGCAGACGCTTAACCGCTGTGCCACCCAGGCGCCCCGTAGTATTTTTTTTTATAGTGTTAGCTCTTACTTTTATTTTATTTAAGTTTTTATTTAAATTCCAGTTAGTTAACATACAGTATAATATTAGTTTGAGGTGTACAATTTAGTGATTCGACACTTCCATACATTATCGGGTGGTCTCCTTAAGTGCACTCCTTAATCTCCATCACCTGATGGAGGGAGGTGGGTAGGGGATGGGCTAGATGAGTGATGAGTATTTAAGAGGGCGCTTGTTGTGATGTATGCTGGGTGTTATGTGTAAGTGATGAATCACTGAATTCTACTCCAGAAATGAATATTGCACTATATGTTAACTAAAAAATATTAAATTAAAAAGAAAAAGGAACTGGGCAAAAAAAATCCCCATCACCTATTCCGCCCATCCCCCACCTACCTCCCCTGTAGTAACCATCAATTTGTTCTCTATAGTTAAGTGTTGTTTCTTGGTTTTCCTCTCTCTCTTTTTTTACCCTATGGTATTAATCAGCCATAAAAAGGAATGAAATCCTGCCATTTGCAATGACATGGATGGATTTAGAGGGCATTAGCTAAGTGAAATAAGTCAGTCAGAGAAAGACAAATACCGTATGATTTCATTCATGTAGAATTTAAGAAACAAAAGGTCTTACTTTTAGTTCTTTGACCCACTTTGAGTTAATTTTTATATATGGGGTAAGATAAGGGATTAATTTCATTCTTTTGCATGTAGATATATGGTTTTCCAGCACCATTTGTTGAAAAAAACTGTTCTTTTCTCATGGCACCATTGTCAAAAATCATTTGACCATAAATGCAAGGGTTTGTTTCTGGACTATTGTATTCCAGTATTCTATGTGTGTTTTTATGCCACTGCTATACTGTTCTGATTGTTATAAATTTGTAGTAAGTTTTGAAATAATCCTAAGTATTAATATTTTTGATGCTATTATACATGAAGTTGTCTTAATTTCATATTCATGTTTGTTACTAGTCTAGTTCATGGAAATGAAACTGATTTTTGTATTTTTTCCCCTACTACTTTGTTGAACTCATTTTCTAACTAAAATTGTGTGTGTGTGTGTGTGTGTATTCTTTGGGGTTTTCTATATATAAGATCATGTCCTCTGTGAATATAGTTTTACTTCTTCTTTTCCAGTCAGGGTACGTTTTATTTCATTTTCTTACCTAAATGTCCTGGATGGGGTTTCCAGAAGAACGTTGAATAGAAGTGGTGAGAGGGAACATTGTTGGCTTGTTCCTGATGTTAGGGAGGAAGATTTCAATCTTTGACTATTGAGCATGATGTTAGCTGTGGGTTTTCATAGGGACCATTATTGGCCTGAAAAAATTCCCTTCTATTCCTAAGTGGTTAAGTATTTATTTTGTGAAAAGATGTTGGAGCGTTTCAAAATAATTCTGCATCTATTGGGATGGTCATGAGGCTTTTTTTTCTTTCATCCTATTAATGACATGTTACATTATTTTCATGTTGAATCACTCTTGCATTCCTGGAATAAAATCCCTGTTGGTCGTGGTGTATCATCTCTTTAATATGCTGCTGGATTTGGTGGGCTAGTCTGTTGTTGATTTTGTATTTATATTCATAAGGGATACTCGTCTTTAGTTTTCCTTTCTTGTTATGTCTTTGTTGTGCTTTTGTATCAGGATAATACTGACCTCCTAAGATGAGTTAGGAAGTGTTCCTCCTCCTCTTATTTCATGGAAGCATTTGAGAAGGATTGGGGTTAATTTCTCTTGATGTTTTGTAGAATTACTCAGTGAAGCCATCCAGTTCTCAGCTTTCCTTTGTTGGAAGACTATTAAAAAATAGGCTATTTCATTATCACATTAAGTCCATGATTTACATTAAGGTTCACTCTTGGTCTTGTGTATCCTGTGGACTGTGACATGTATCTACCTTTAATCATATAAAAAGAGAATAATTTCATTGTTCTAAAAATCCTCTGTGGTCTGCCTACTCATCACTCCCTCCCCCAACCCTGGAAAACCGCTGACTTTTTTTTTTTTTACTGTTTCCATAGTTTTGTTTTTGCAGAATGTAATATAATTGGAATCGTACAGTATTGAGCCTTTCCATATTGGCTTCTTTCACTTAGTAAATGCACTGAAGTTTCCTACAAATATCTCATGGTTTGGTAGCTCATTTCTGTTTTAGCGCTAAGTAATATCAACTGTTTGGACGTACCACAGTTTATTTACTCACCTACTGAAGGACACCCTGGTTACTTCCACGTAATTTTGAACAAAGCTGGAGGTTTTTGTGTATATATAGATTTTCAGCTCACTTGGATAAATAACAAGGAGCACAATCACTGGAGTATATGGTAAGGTTTAGTTTTCTTCGAAACTGCCAAACTGTTTTCCAAAGTGGCTGCACCATTTTGCATTCCCACCCACCATGATTGAGGGTTCTTATTGCTCGCTCCACGTCTTCATCAGCATTTGTTGTCAGTGTTTTCAATTTTTGCCCTTTTAACAGGTACTCAGCGATCTCTTGTTTTAATTTTCATTTCTCTGATGTCATATGTGGAGAATATTTTCTTACGTTCTGCTGTCTGTGTGTCTCCTCTGGTGAGGTGACTGCTCAGATCCTTTGCTAATTTCTTAAATAGGTTTTAGGTTTCTCATTGAGTTTTAAGAGTTCTTTGTATATTTGGGCTAAGTCTTTCTACCAGACATATTTTTACAAATATTTTCTCCCAGTTTTGCTGTCTTCTCCTTCTCTTGGCAGTGTCTTTTGCAGAGCAGAAGTTTTTAATTGTAATGAAGTCCAGCTTATCAGTTATTTCTCTCATGGACCATGCTTTGGTGTTGTGTCTAAAAAGTCATTGCAAACCCAAGGTCATCTACAGTTTCTACATTATCTTCTAGGAATTTTGTAGTTTTGAGTTTTCAATATAGGCCTATAATCCATTTTGAGTTAATGTTTGTGAAGGGTGTAAGGTCAGTATCTAGGCTCATTTTTTTGCATGTGGATGAGTTGTTCCAGCACCACTGTTTTCTCCATCCACTGATCTAATTGTCTGTTCTTTTGCCAGCACTCCACTGTTTTGACTACTGTAGCCCTAGAGTAAATCCTGAGGTCCTTATTCCCTCTGCTTCCGTCTCCTGGAAGGGACTCTAGAGATTTGGTATAATATCGTCCTTAAATGTTTGGCAGAATTCAGCAAACCCATTGCTTTCTGTTTTGGAAGATCACTAATTATTGATTCTAATTCTTTATTAGACATCACCCTGTTCAGATGGTCTGTTTCTCCTTGTATGAATTTTGGTAGATTGCGTCTTTCAAGGAGTTGGTCTATTTCATCCAGGTTATCAAATTTGTGAGCATGTAATTATTCACAATATTCCTCTATTATCCTTTGATATCCACAGTAGTGATACCCTATATTAGTAGATTCTTTTTTCCTAGCCTGATTAGAGGCTTATCAATTTGATTGATCTTTTTAAAAACCAGCTTTTGGTTTTGTTGATTTTCTCTATTGATTTGTTTCCAATTTCATTGATTCGGCTCTATTTTTTGTTACTTCCTTTCCTCTTATTTTGGATTTAATTTGCTTTAAAAAAAGAAAAAGTTTCCTAAAGTGGAATCTTAAGTTATTGGTTTTAGGTCTTTCTTTTTTTTCTAATATGCATTCAGTGCTGTAAATTTCCCTCTAAGCACTGCTTTAATGCATCCCAGTAATTTTGGTAAGTTGTATTTTAGTTTTCAAATTATTTTTTAATTTCTGTTAAATTTCTTCTTTGATCCTTGTGCTATTTAGAAACGTGTTGTTCAACCTGTAAGTATTTTGGGGATTTTCTTTTATTCTTTTATTGATTGCTAGCTTAATTTCATCGTGTTCTGAGAGCATACATTGCCTGATTTCTATTCTTTTAAATGCGTTAATGTGTTCTGGGGACAGGAATGCGGTCGATCTTGGTAAACGTTCCATGTGAGCTTCAGGAGGATGCTGGTGGATGAAGTTGTCTACAGTTGCCAATTATACGCAGTTGGACTGATGGTGCTGTTGAGTTCAACTGTCCTTACTGATTTTCTGCCTGTTGGATCTGTCCATCTCTGAGAGAGGGGTATTCAAATCTCCAACTATAATAGTGGATTTCTCAAAGTCTCCCTGCAATTCTACCAGCTTTTCCCTCACACAGTCAGACGCCCTGTTGTTAGGGGACTACACGTTAAGGATTATTGTATTCTTGGAGAACTGATCCCTTTGTCCTTATCTAAGACCCATCTTTATCCTTCTAACTTTCTGTGCTCTGAAGTTTGCCCTGTCTGAAATTAGTATAGCTACACCCACTTTCTTTGGATTAATGTTAGGGTGGTGTATCTTCCTCCATCCCTTTGCTTTTAATTTTGTGTGTCTGTATATTTAAAATGGGTTTCTTGCAGACACCATATAATAAGGTCTTTGTTTATTAATCCACTCAGACGGTCGGTCTCTTAATTGGTGTATTTAGAACCACTAACTAAGTGATCATTGATATAGTTGGATTAATATTTACCATGTTTGGTACAATTTTCTATTTGTTGCCCTTTTTTCTTTGTTTCTCATTTTTTCTTCCACTTATTTTCTGCGTCTTGTGGTTTTAACTGAACATGTTTTATGATCCCATTTTTCTCTCTTTTCTTAACATATCAGTTATACTTTTTAAATTTTTTTTAAAGATTTTATTTATTTGACAGAGAGACACACACACAGCGAGAGAGGGAACACAGCAGTGGGAGTGGGAGAGGAAGAAGCAGGCTTCCTGCTGAGCAGGGAGCCCAACGTGGGGCTCAATCCCAGGACACTGGAATCGTGACCTGAGTCAAAGGCAGACGCTTAATGACTGAGCCACCCAGGCACCCCTAGTAATACTTTTTTTAAAATCTTTTTTTAGTCATTGCTCTAGTGTTTGCAAAATATATTTACAACTCATGTAAGTCCACTTTCACATAACAGCATACCACTTCTCAGGGAGTGTGTGTGCCTTATGATAACACAATATCCCTAATTCTTACCTCCTGCTATCATCGTTACTTCCCTGTGTCATTGCTCTTTCATCTCACACGCAAGCTGTCATTGTTGAACACTGTTGCTGTTACTATTATGGAAGAGACTCCTATCTGTTAGATCAGTTAAGAATAACAACAACAAAAGTTTTATTTTACCTCCACTTACTCCTTTTGTAATGCTCTTCTTTCTTTATGTAGATCGGTAGTTCTCTTTGTATAGGTAGTTCTCATCTATCGTTCCCTTCTCTTCAAAGAACATTCAGGCAGGGTGGGTCTACTGGCCACACATTTCTTCAATTTTTGTTTGTGTGAGAAAGTCTTCATTTCTCCTTCTCTTGTTTTCAAATTTTTATTGTGGCAAAATACATAGTGTATAAAATTTACCATTTGAACCATTGTGAAGTGTATAGATCAGTGGGATGAAGTGCATACATGTTGTTCTTTGGCCCCTACAGATCTGGTCTTTGTCCCCATTGAGCAGGAACCTGCCCCTGCCTGCTAACCCTTTCTACTTCCTGTCTTTATGATTTTGTTTACACCAGCTATCTCATATAAGTGACTTACTTCTTTCTATCTTTCTTTCTCTTTCTTTCTTCCTTTCCTTTCTCTTTCTCTTTCTCTTTCTCTTTCTCTTTCTCTTTCTCTTTCTCTTTCTCTTTCTCTTTCTCTTTTCTTTTCTTTTCTTTTCTTTTCTTTTCTTTTCTTTTCTTTTCTTTTCTTTCTTTCAAGTTTTAGGGGCACCTGGGTGGCTCAGTCAGTTGAGCATCCAACTTGTGATTTCAGCTCGGGTCATGATCTCAGGGTCGTGGTATTACGCCCCATGTCAGGCTCCACACTTGGCGTGGAGTCTGCTTGAGAGTCTCTCCCTCTCCCTCTGCTCTTCGCCCCGCTCATGCACACTCTATGTCTAAAACAAATAAAATCATTTTTAAAAAGTGAAAAGTTTTAATTCCCCCCTTTTTAATGTACATTCTATTACTACTTTCGTTGCAGTTACTATGGAGATTACATTGAACATCCTAAAGTTATAACACTGTAATTTGATTTTATAACTACATAACTTCAAATATACAAAAATTCTGCTCATTTACAGATCCATCCCCACCTCTTTTGGTGGTTGATGTTATAAAATAACATCTTTGTACATTGTATGTAGAAAAAAATAAACTAAGAATTATTTTAATGCATTATTTTCTTAAATCATAGAAAACAAAAAATACAGTTATAAACAATTGTATGATGATACTAGATTTTATTACTGTCCACGTATTTACCTTTATTGAGACCCTTATTTCTCATTTGGTTTCATGTTCTGTTTCACACTACCTTCAGCATTCCTTGTGGGGCAGGTCTCGTGGTCCCAAACTCCCTTTTTGTTTATCTGGAAATGTCTTGATAATTCCCTCACTTTTGGTTGGGGGGGGGACGAGGGGCAGAGGGAGAGAGAGAATCTCAGGTGGACTCCCTGCTGAGCATGAAGCCCAATGTGGGGCTTGATCTCAGAACCCTGAGATCATGACCTGAGCTGAAATCAAGAGTCAGACGCTTTAGTGACTGAGCCACCCGGGCATCCCACCCTCACTTTTGAAGGACAGTTTTGACAGGTATGGGATTCTTGGTTGACAATTTTATCCTTTTATCACTTTGAGGTATTGGCCCACTGTCTTCTAGCACCCAAGGTTTCTGAGGGGAAATCTGTGATATCTTATTGAGGACTCGTATGTGATGAGTCTTCTGTTTTGCTGCTTTCACGATTTGCTCTGTGTTTGTCTTTTGACAGTTTGATTATGTGTCCTGATGTGAGTCTTTGAGTTCGTCATGCTTGGAGCTTGTTGAACATCTTGCATGCTTATATTCATATTTTCACCAAATTTGGAACGCTTTTAGCCATTATTTCTTCAAATATTCTCTCCTCCCCTTTCTCTCTTGTCCTTCTGAGATGCCCTCAGTGTGTACATTGGTCTTATTGGTGGTGTTCCACAGGTCCCTTCTTTTCAGCCTGTTCTCTTTATGTGCCCAAAATTTCGAATTTCAGCACTTCTATTCTCGAGCACCAGTTCTTCTGCCCCATCAGATCTGACTTCAAATCCCTCTAGTGTCTTTTTCGTTTCAAATTACTGTAATTTTTATTATTTATTTTTTTGAAAGATTTTATTTATTTATTTGTGAGAGAGACAGAAAGAGCACAAGCAGGGGGAGGGGCAGAGGGACGAGCCAACTCCCTGCTGAGTGGAGATCAGGACATGGGTCTTGATCCCAGGACCCTGAGATTATGACCTGAACCAAAGTCAGAGACTTAATCAACTAAGCCACCCAGGCACCCCTCAAATTACTGTAATTTTTAGTTCTGGAATTTCTTCTGGTTTGTTTTTAGTGTTTTTTTTTTAAATCTCTTAATTGTTTTCCCATTTTGTTCATACACCACATTCTTGACCTTCTTAATGTCCTCCTTTGGCTCTTCGAGCCTCTTTAACAATGCTATTTTAAAATCTTTGTCTAGTAAGTCTGCCATCTGGGCAGACTTTCTCCGGGACAGTTTCTGTTGGTGTAATTGTGGGGTTTTGTTTGTTTGTTTGTTTGTTTTGGTTTGTTTGTTTTTTTCCTTTGAAGAGGCCATACTTTCTGTTTCTTTACATGTCTTGTGACTTTTTGTTGAACACTGGACATTTGAAACTAATAATGTGACAACTATGGACATCAGATTCTCCTCTCTACCGCTGGGTTTCCTTTGTTATTGTTTTTGTTTTTTAGGATGTCTTGGGCTGTCTTTTGCTGAGGGTCAGCCTGAGATGTAAACTTAAGTTCTTTTCAGGTTGCGTCTTTCCCTGGGTTAACTGGTGACTTTCTCATTTTCCCACATATGCAACTGCTTTTTCATGTCCTAGTCTTTCATGCCTGGTTCCCAGACAGGGGAAAAGAGAAAAATGAGAGGGGGCACATATCAGCCTTTTAACCCTCCAGTGGTTCATTCAGCGGAAGGGGCAGGCACAGCCACAGTGGCCACCCACCTCTTCGTCTGCATCTCTGTGAGCAGAGGCAGAAATTAGTGATCAGACCCCAGATCCCCAATATTTGGAGGACAGAGTCCTTATTGCCAATGAGGTTCTCATGAGCTGCATGCAAGCTGCACCTGCAGCAAGCGTATGACGGCCTGCTGTGGGTCAGGGGTGGGGATAGGTGGCCTCTACTGTGCCAAGAGCTGAAATGGCCAAGAGTCACTGCAGTTTCCCATACAACTCTACAGTAGACTTTGGAGTTCCAGTGTAGTTACTTCAGACAGATTCTGATAATGCAGTTGTGCAGGTGATGATACAGACTCCCAGTACTTCCTACGTTCATCTTTGTGCAACCTTCCTTTCCCTCACCTGTGAAGGATAGTTTTGCAGGGTGAAGAATTCCAGGATGGTGGGGGCTTCTCTCAACCCATTAAATGTTATGCATCACTCTTTGTTGCTTGCGTGGTTTCTGAGGAAGAGTCCAGTGTAATGCTTACCTTCCCTCCTCTTTAGGCAAGCTGTTCTTTCTGCAGTTTGAATGTCCTATGCTGAGGTGTCATTTCAGTGTGGCATTTATGCTGCTTGGGTTTCTCTGAGCAACGTGGATCTGCAGTTTGGTGTCTGACATTCATTTGGGGGAAATTCTCAGTCATTATTGCTTCAGCTATAGCTTCTGTTCCTTTCTTTTTTCTCCTTCAAGTGGTCACCCTATGCACATGTCACATCTTTTGTAGTGCTGTTGGTTATTCTGTGACATTGTTTCAGTCTTTTCTACTCTTTGCTCTTTACTTTTGGTGTCCCTGTTGGCATATGCTCATGCCCAGTGGAGTCCAGTCTGCTGAGGAGTCAGACACAGGTATTTTCTATCTGTCTCAGTGTGTGCGATCTCTAGCATTTCCAAAATTTTTTCTTAGATTTTCCATCTCTCTGTTTACATTACACATCTGTTCTTTTTTTTTTTTTTAAGATTTTATTTATTTATTTGACAGAAAGAGACAGCCAGCGAGAGAGGGAACACAAGCAGGGGGAATGGGAGAGGAAGAAGCAGGCTTCCAGCGGAGCAGGGAGCCCGATGGGGGGCTCCATCCCAGGGTCCTAGGATCAGGACCTGAGCCGAAGGCAAACACTTAACGACTGTGCCACTCAGGTGCCCCTGTCTTTGTGTTATACCTTGTGGGTTTTTATTGAACCCAGGCATGATGTATTGGGTAAAAGGAACTCTAGTAAATAGGCCTTTAGTGGTGTGGTGTTAAGTGTGGGAGTGGGAGCAGCGTTCTACAGTGTAGGGTTAGGTTTCAGTCTTTTGTGAACCCGTTGACCTGGGATCTGACCTTCAACGTGCCTCTCAGGTTTTCCCCACCGTACGTGGGCCAGCATGGCAAGAGGAGGCTGGAGCGGGGTGTTTCCCTTCCCGACATGGGAGAGTAAAGGGGGTGGAAGAAGTTGGGTGTGTGCCTTCCCCCAGGTTGGTTAGACTCCGATACAACCCCAGTAGGTTAGGCCTGGTAAAATAGTTTCTTCCGAAGCAGGTCTTTGAGGAAGAACAGGGTGCCCTGCATATCTCCAAATGGTTACTTTCCGCCTCTCCCTGCCAGGGCACAAGGGGATTCTTTTCCTCATTGTTCACTGTGAGACCCTGCTGGGCCTCTCAGAGGCACATCGCAAAAGCGCAGAGCCCCTGTGACTGGGTCCCCTGGAGTTTTGTCCTTCAGAGCTGTCCACACGGGGCCTCCAGCAAGTTCAGTCACGGTCTAGGTTTGCGCGTCGGGCACCGGCTCCTGCAGTGTTTGAGGGGCTCTACACTGCTCAGTTGTGGTTCTCGGTGTCTGCCGGTCTGTCTAGCTTGCCCTGTGACCTCGCTTCTCTGACAGAACTAGGGCTTGTTGATTCTCAATCCAGCTGTTTACTTGTTGGAAGGACAGAGCGACAACTTCCCAGCATTGTACGTGCAAGACTGGAAACCAGAATTCCTCTCTCTCTCTCTTTTTTTAAAAAAAGATTTTATTTATTTATTTGACTCTAGAGGTAGCGAGCGCACAAACAGGAGGAGCGGCAGAGGCAGAGGGAGAAGCAGACTCCCCGACGGCCAGGGACCCGATGCAGGACTCGATCCCGGGACCCTGGCACACACTTAGCCGACGGAGCCGCCCAGGCACCTCCCTCTAGGGTTTTAATAGGTAACACATTCATATATACAAAGTTCGGGAAGGAAGAAGGATATGCAGAGCAGAGCCAAGATTTTATTTTCACCACCACATTCTACTTGCAATTTGTAACTATGACTAGCTCCTCGTGTGTTATCTCCAGGATAGCATATGCTCACAGGAGCACGTGGCTGAGTACGGATGTGTTTATATATGTTTGTAAATATATATTTAATAGGCTCTGTGCCCGACGTGGGGCTTGAACTCGCGAAGCCAAGATCAGGAGCTGTGTGCTCCCAGCCAGCCAGGGGCCTGTGGCGTGTGTTTGCATCAGTGCCATCGTCGTGTGCCCAGCATCTTAGAATTTACTTTTTACTCAACAGCGTATCTTGGAGATTGTTCTTTGTAATGGCTGCACAGTGTGTCTTCGGTGGGATACTTTAGATGTTTCCAATTTTATTTTTTGGTCACTTATGTGCTTTGCAGTTTTGTGAACTGTTGTGCAGAAATTTCAATTTACTTTTACTGTGGTAAAATATCTGTAACCTAAAATTTACCATTTTAATGATTTTTAAGTTCAGCGGCCTGAAGTACATTCATGTTGTGCAGCCATCACACCACCCACCTTCAGAACGTTTGCGTCTTCCCAGACTGAACCCTGTCCCCACTAAACATGAGCTGCCCGTCCTCCTTCAGCCCCTGGCACCCATCATCACTTTGTCTCTGAATTGGACTACTCTGGGTACCTCTAAATTTTAATTTTTTTAAAAAGATTTTATTTATTTATTTGACAGAGAGAGACAGCCAGCGAGAGAGGGAACACAAGCAGGGGGAGTGGGAGAGGAAGAAGCAGGCTCCTAGCGGAGGAGCCTGATGTGGGGCTCGATCCCATAACGCCGGGATCACACCCTGAGCCGAAGGCAGACGCTTAATGACTGCGCCACCCAGGCGCTCCTAGATTTTAATTTTTAATATAGGTAAGATTACCGGTCATGTCTTTGATGGCTGGTACTTTACTGTGTTGTCTAAGTCAGAGATGGTAATGATGCCCTCATTCCAGGGGCTCACCCCTTTGCTTGGATTGTCTCGGAGTGTGAAAGCTGGAGAGGACTGTGAGCAGAAGGCGGATGGAGAGCAGCTGCGCTGGACACGGGCCCCGGGAAAGTGACCAGCGCAGGTTACAGCATGCTCAGCACCACCGTATCTTCGGACGGGAAGAGGCTGTGTGCCCTCGAAGGCCCCCGACTCGTTATCCAGTTAGGGCACGTTGGGGTTGGTGGGACCGGGTCAGGATCGCAGGACCTTGCCCACTGTGAGTTAGGTGACCTGTGTGTCTTGGAGTTCACGCTCCAGAACAGTTGCCCAGTTCCTGTACCCTGAGCACCCCAAGGCCACCTCACGCAGGACTTCCCTCCCCCACTAATTACAAAGGTAACTCATGTCTTTTGTGCCAAATTAAAATGTTATAGAAAAACGTAACGCACCTCATCATGGTCTGATTCCCAGAGGAAACCTCAGCACACAGTAAGGCACATTTTTTTTATGTTCTTTTCCATTCCAACACATTTATTCCTGCATTTAACAACATACATGGCCATCATTCACATGCATCCTTAGTGATGGGTCTACCGCAACTAAAAACAAAATAAGTATTGAGAGTGTATTTGTTAAAATTTTTATTGTAAATAAAAAAATAAAATCTTGAAAAAGGGCACCTGGGTGGCTCAGTTGGTGAAGTGTCTGCCTTCGGCTCAGGTCAGGATCCCAGGGTCCTGGGATCGAGTCCCGTGTCGAGATCCTTGCTCAGCGGGGAGTCTGCTTCTCCCTCTCCCTCTGCGTCTTCCCTCTGCTTGTGCTCTCTCTCTGTCTCAAGTAAATAATAAATAAAATCTTAAATTTTTATTGTAAAAGTGTTTCATGAATACATTCTCTGAATCAACAATATATGAGGAAAGTGACATTATTTCCCTTGTTTCTCCCTCTCTCTCCTCCCAGACAGAATAATTTCCATCCCCTCTTCTTTGCATTTACACGCACACCACACACACGTTTGCTTCACAACCGCGGACTTGGAACAGCACTCACGTCAGCACAAGCGTAACTCGTTTTCTCACCGGCTGGGTGATTTTTGAGTGTGCCGTAATTCAGTGCCTGAGGGTCACCTGAGAAACTTGCTAGAACATGGTTGCCGAGCGTCGCTCCAGGTCTCGAGCTGGGGTGGGTCAGTGCAGCCCAAGGTTGTCCTGAGGTGCCCACGTTGGGAACCAAGTCCTGTCCAGCGCTGCTGCTTGTACAAATACCGTGTGTATTTGAGGGGTTTGTAGGGTAATTTCAGGCATGGAAATGATGGGCCAAAGATTAGCAGCAACTACTCTTACTGACGTGGCCAAATGGAGGTCCAACAATGCAGACTCTCTCCCCTACAGTGTGTCCTGCCCCCTTCCCCATCACCCAGGGCAAACGTTGTAAAGACTGCTTTTATTTTGCCAGTTTGAGATATATGTATATGTGTGTGTGTGTGTGTGTGTGTATACACATATACATCTATATATAAATACATAGATAATTATGTAATTACAAAAGAAGCTGAAAAATGAATTCCTTTTTTGTAAGTAAACTTTTTAGTTTGGATTTATGCAAACATGGTGAGATAATGCCATATGCCCTTCCCCAGCTTCCCACCATGTTAACGTACCGAACTATGGTTTGTTTCCCAGAATGAAGAAATTAACACTGGTCCATTACTACCAACTAAACTTTCCCACCAACATCCTTTTCAGATCCCACATTGCTTTTAGGGGTCTTGTCTCCTTAGGCTCCTCTGGTCTGTCCATATCTCCCATGTCCCAGACAGTTTGAGGAATCCTGGTCTGATATTCTGTAGAGTGTCCTTCAATTTGCGTCTGTTTGATGTTTTTCTCATGATTACACGGGGGTTATAGGTTTTGGAGGGAAATACCAGGGGTGAGGTGCCTTCTTGCCCGGTCATGTCACACACAGTAGGTGATACACGTTACTGCACGCATCCTTCAAACGTAAACTGTACAGTGAGGACTCCGGACACACATGACAACAGCAAAAGGAACTACTCATCACTGGCTCCTCCTTCCTCCCTTCTCTCCTTTCTTAAACACAAAAGGAGAAGGCCCTGATTAACCATGGTGGCAGTGCAGCTGGGACCTAGATGGTGGTGCGTAAAGCACCCAGTGACACAGGCTGAGACAGGCGTTGTGCAGGAGTCCCTGCTAACCTTGGCCTTCTGGTCTTGGCTTCACTTTCTCACTACCTGAGGGGACTGGTCCATCCCAGTGTACCTTATTAGCTTGGGCTCTTCAGGTTGTGAGTGAAAGGAACTCAAAGTATTTTAGCAAAAGATGGAATTTGCTGCATTGGAAACTTAAAAGCAACCAAGCAATCCTTGGGCTCACCAGGTGTTCCCGTCCTCACCACTTCGCAGCTGTTTGCTGCCATCCGAGATGTCTGGATCACTGCTGGCAGCATGTGCTGATCTCCCGGCTTCTTAGTCACCCAGCTGGGGGTGACTCTCCCCGTGATTACTTCAATGCAAGCCAAAGGAGTGAGCTTCACTAGATGAAACTGGATCTCTGCACCCCCCCGAAACCAATCCCTGGGTTGGTGTTGACATAATTCCTTGAGAATATAGTTCTTGATTGCACACAGGCTGAGGTCGCAAGCCAGCCTTGAGACTAGGAATGGTGTTAAGTCAGATCACATGGGCTGAATAGGAAAAGGTACTTCTCCTAATGCTCATGTCTTTTCTAACCTTTCCTTCTTTTCCTCCGGCCTCTGCAGATGGATCCACTCTCCTCCATGTTGTTACCATAATGCTTTCAAAGCACCTGTCTCTGCCTGTAGTCAGTGGTGTACCAAATTGGGGATGGACGGGGTGGGGGGCGGGGTGGTCCACCAGGTACATCTGTGGAGCTGTTGTCAGAGTTGGGTCTGTAGCTCCGTGTTGAACCACTGATCTGAAGCTGGATTTTCCTCATATACTTCAAAGCAGTATATTGCAACAGACTGAATGCAGAAGCAGATGTGAGAATCCAACTATCTTCTATGAATCCAAACTTTAAGATTTGCAAAAATGTAAAACAATTACCACTCTTCTCTATATTTTTGGGAAATGTTTTTGTAAGTGTAATGTTTATACAGATTTATCCATTTATTTGAGAGAGTTCGCAAGCGCCGGCGCAGGGGTGGGGGAGGGGGACAGGAGGAGAAGCAGGGTCCCCGCTGAGCAGAGCCCAGGGGACCTCAATCCCACATGGACATCATGACGCGAGCCCGAAATCAGGAGCTGGATGTTCGACCCACTGAGCCACCCACCCAGGTGCCCCCAAATCGTCATGTTTATTTTTAAATGTTAAAGTATTCCTTTGAATTTCACATTTACAACACGGTAGACATCGACACAAACAACCCACATTAACAAAAGGTTTCTGAGGCCCTCAGTCATTTTTAGGACTGCAGCTCTAGAAGGCGGCATCGCGGCGCCCGGAGGAGGGGCTCGCCACTAACCCGAGCCTCGTGCTCAAGGCTCCATGAAACCTACTCGTCAGGAGCCACGCTTCCAGCTGCAGGAAGTGCGGAGGACAATGCTTCCACCTCATGGGACTGCTGGGGTGGTTCTGCGCCAGGTAACGAGCAACCACCCCGTGCGAGATGACTCACATCCCACTTCACAGAAAAGGAAGCGGGGCTCAGAGACGCCAAATGCCTTGCGGGCCTTCCACGACTGAGCAGTTCGACGCTCACGGACCACCGTAACCTCCAGCCTGCCTGGACACCCGTTCCTTAATTTGCGGGCCCGCCCGGCAGCCCCCTCCCCATCTCCCTGCCCGCCGGATCTCTAGTCCCCGCCAGAACAGTCGTGGGCGCCGAGCAGCCGCCGGCTCCTCCCGCTTGCCTCACTTCCGGCGCCCGGCCGGAAACCTCCTTTCCGGTTCTCAAATCCGCGCTCCGGAAGTGAGTCACCGTGCCAGCACCCAAGATGGCCTCCTGTCCATCAGCCGCGGTAGTCAAGGGAGGAGAAGCGGGCGCAAACCCGGAAGTTGCCCGGTTCAGCCATGGCAGCCACCGGGGGCGTGGCTTCCGGCGGCTAGAGCTTGGGAGTCGGGGCAGCAGGGTCGAGCGGAGGCCGTGGCTGACAGGCGCTCCTCCCCCGACGGCAGCGGCTGGTGCCCAGGCGGACCCGCGGCCCCCAACTCGCGGCCGCTCCGGGGGATGGACGAGGGGAAGATGGATGAGAATGAATGGGGGTACCACGGTGAAGGCAACAAGAGCCTAGTGGTGGCCCACGCGCAGGTGAGCGGCGGAAGGTCGGCGCGGTCCCGGGCCCTCACCCTGCCCCCGGGGAGTTCCGCGATTCCCCAGCAACATTCCCTCCCAGGGTCGGTTCCACGACCCGCCGGCACCCCCTCCCCCGCGCGGGGTAGTTCCGCGTCCCCCGTTTTCCCGTCCCCTCGGGTCAGTTCCTCGTCCCCCTAGTGTCACCCCTTCCCCCAGGTCAGGGCCGCGTCCTCACAACACCCCCCCCTCCCCGCCCCGGCCGCGCGCGGTGCCACCTCCGACTGCCCAGCCGCGAGAGGCCGCCCCGGGAGTAGCCGGAACCCGCATGGGGGCCCGGGCAACTCTGGAGGAAGCAGCGAAGTGCCGGGGATGCTGTTACCTCCCGAGACGCACGGAATTGCTGTGCTCCTTGCAGCTGCTGTTAATAATGGAGCCTTGCCCAGGGGTTCTCCAGAATCTTTTAGAATTTAAAGGGTTTCTCTTTCTTAATTCAGTGAGGGACCGGAGTTTCAGAAAGTGCAATAAGGACTCGCAAGGGAGTGAACCCAGGAAGAGGAGCTTGTGGATTTGTGTGAAGCCCCAAACCTCTGACTTTTTGCTGATACAATCAGGCTGGAATGTCGTGGGCAGGGGAGGAGCCCTAGGTGTCACCAAGGGGTTAAGTGTTGGGGAGTTGGAGTCACACAGCTGGGCACCATCCCAGTTCTACCATGGCCTGGCCCAGGCGCACTTTCTGCATTTGCAAAGGGGAACTAGGAACAGAATCTCCTTTGTGGACTTTCTAGAAGGATGAGGTGAGCAGGTGTGGGTGAGTGAACACTGTCATTCCCTTTGGACTCTGGTGAGTGCTGACCCAGTCCAACAGATCCTACCAGCGGTGCCCTGCTCTGGTTTCTGTGGTAGGGGAAGCTGCAGTCACCCAGGTGGCCCCTGTGATCTGCCTTTGCATGTTGTTACCCATTAGCACCGTCAGGAAGCTGAAGGTTAAGATTGTTTAGATGAATAATGGGCAAGGCTTATCCTAAAGCTGTTCTTTGCGCGGTCTCCTGGGCCTCTGTGGTGTTTGAGGGTGGTGTGGAGCACGGGATATTCCAGCATGGGTCCCTCTGTGGTTGTGGGGTTATTGTGGTGATCCCTGAACCCTTCCACAGAAGAAATGCTCCTGTTCCAGTTGCTGAGTACGATGGGTGGTGTATCTTAGTGTCGCGTAAGGCTAAGGCTTCCTTTCGAGTGGGGCTAGTTACTGAGTTTCAGGAGCGTCAGACGGAGGAGCAGGTTCTAGACTCGGAGTAAAAGAACACGAGGCTGGAAGCTGGGAGGCCTCGGGTGACCCCCCTCCCCCGGTAGCCCCGCCCTCACCCTGGCTCTTAAGGCTTGTGTTTCCTTTCCCTTTTCTACTCAGCCATCCGGCTGTCCTGGACCTGTGCCCTTCATGCTTATTTTACGTCTAAATTTGTTCTGCTACGCTCATGCCTGCGTCCTGGTTGTTAGCTCCTCGTCGCAAGTAGTCTTGTGGTGAAACGTTCCCACCAAGCGACGTTTCTGACCGTGCCTCTTGAATGTGGAGAGGCCTTTGTGCTTTGCCTGGGCCTTGAGGCGTGGAAAGGAGGGTAGAGGCCAGGAGGCAGTGTTTCCGGCCCCGCTGTGCCGAGGAGAGGGCGCGTGCGCAGGGGACGGTGCTCCTGCCTCCTTCGGTCCAAGGGGGAGGGCAGCTTTGCCGGGGTTCTTGCAGGTCAGGGGACTGTCACTTTCCCATTCAACTTTAAAAACTGAACGTCCTTAAAAAGTGCCAAGGCCGTTTTCCCTCCTGTCCAGCATCAGGACATGGGGTGCCTTCAGGCAGCCAGCCAGTCCTGAGGCTCAGGATCTGCACTGAAGGAACATGGGGTGACAGGCTGCCACGAGGGCTGGCAGGTTGGGAGCCTTTGAGGAGCGCAGGACTTGTAGACTGTGGGGCCTGGGTGTGAAGGAGCCAAGTGCAGGCTCTGGAGGGCTGGGCGGTGTGAGACCCGAGGGTAGGCCAGTTCCTGACAGGGTGCCATATGCTTCCCGGTGGCCCCTCCATGCCACGGTGGGCCAGGGGTCCCGTATCTGCCACCTTGGGCCTGGCGCTCAGCACCCCTGGGTCCAGTGCTGACCTTTGTGCTGCTCGGAGGCTGTGGCCTGCCCAGCTTTGTACCCGGTGGGACTCCAGTCACCCACCCCACGGAGGGGTCCCGGGCAAGGGCATCTCCCCGGTGGGCGTGCCTGGTCCTCCACTGCTGCAGCCCAAAGACACTGTGGCTCTTCTGGCTGCCAGTTGCACTTGCGCTCGCGCTGAGCTATGCTCAAGCCTGTGGCTGCTGTCACGCGTGCTGCCACGTGGGATTTCTCTCTCTGCTTCTCCGTCTGCACTCACCTCCTTACCTTCTCGTCTCAGTGGCTTTGGTTCTGCCCTGTGCTGGGAAGGTTGCTGCGCGTGTGGCTTGTCACTCTGTCTCTGAAGTGTCCCCAGCAGTGGGAGCGAGCTGCCCTCCATCCTGCTCCCCTCACCTGGGGGTCATCACGCTCAGCTCCAGGGATGCCTTCCTCCCTGCTGACAGGTAAACACGAAAGGCCTGCCAACAAGGATCTTCTGCAAAAGCGTGAGGGAAGCAGCTCGTTTCTGCCTTCTCAGGTTTTATAGCCTTTCTAAGATTCTGAGGGGGGTCAGAGCCTTTACCTCTGCTGTTGTTTTGATGGCCTGGGTGTCTGGGTCCTGAAGATGCGAGGTTCGGGCAGTCAGGAGCCGTCGGACTCCTTCTCTTCTCGTCTTGGGTTCAGGGTTCTGGTTCGTAGATTGTACATAATGGAGGTGCTGCAGCAGATGATGGTGGTTCTGATCTGGACTTGTTTTTGTGTTTTTGTTTTTGAATATGGCATCTTCCCAAGCCCTGGGCCACTCCATTCTTTAATTATCTGCGGAATCTAGCTTAAGGAATCTTAACTTTTTGTCGTCTCTAGTATTTTTTTTTTTTTTTTTTAACAAGTAGCTTATTTTCTATTTGGAATTTTTCACGGTGCTCATCCAAGTCGATACAGCTGATGCGGTTCTTTCTCGGGGAGGCCTCACCAGAGAGCTCTGCTCGTGGCCCTGCCTGTAATTGTTCCCAGGATCACCTGTAGTCAGTCACATGTTACGATTCGTTATCCAGCCCCGACCCGGATGAGCTGAGCTCTGCCGTCCTGGTGTGCGGGCTGTGCCCGCCTGGGCCTGGTCTCCCAAGGTGGCTCGGTGGCTTCCCCGTCTGCGTGCGCTTCCTCCTCAGTCCGGACAGCAGTTGCCCTGTTGACCAGCGACGTCTGCCAGGTTTCTGTGTCTCCTGCAGAAGGACGAGACTGCAGCACGGGCGCACCTGCCTCGCTGTGTGTGGATGCCTGAGCGGGGCTGGGGGCCTTGAAGGCTCCCTGCAGACCTCGTGCTTCTCTAGGACCCTGCGCTGTGTGTTCCGTGCAGTTGGGGTTTGTCTTAAAAGTCCTTCGACTTCTCTTCTGGCTGTCGGATTTTCCTTCCCTTCAGGGACCACCGAGTGCCCCTTCTGCTCCAGCCCCTAGATGTCTGGCCCCCAGATTTCAGCCGGGCTGACGCCTCCATGGTCTTGCCCCCCGCCTCCCTGCTTGAATCTTTGACTGCATTATTCCTGTGGCAGCTGTGGGTACAGACCAGGCAGCCGGAGTTTGGGAAAAAAAATGTCCTGCCTGACGCAGGCCCCTGCTGTGCCCACACGCCCCTCCTGTCTGGCCTCCCTGTGGTGTGCTGACTGCCCCCTGTGACATGGCTTGCTGCTGTCTGCTCTATGTGGGGCTGTCAGCCCAGCACCTGTCCCGGCCCTCGGCCCGCATGCCCTCACCACTCTGTGGGCAGGGGTTCTGTCACTGGTGTTCTTACGGACTAGGCTGTGGCTGGGCCTCATGAGCAGAAGGGCTGGGGCACCGGGGGCAGCACCCCGAGGGGTGAGTCTTTCTGTTGCGTTTCTCTCCCTTTCCCTTGGAGGATGTTGCCTGGTCCCCAGTGCCTTTCAGTCTTCCCAGTGTGTCCTGGGCCTGAGGCGGTGCACCTGCTGGTTCCCTCAGGTGCAGAGCGACCCTCCCCCCATCTGTGCCAGGAGGCCCTGGAGCCTTGATTCCACTTGTTGGTTCCCTCCTTCTGGCTTCTCATGGACAGCTGTCCCTCATTGTGGTGTTTTTATGGTCTTTCATTCTCATTTGATCCTAATTACTGTTTGCTGTCTCAGCCCAAAACCAGAATATTGGAGGGAAGAAAGTGAAAAGCCCCCAATATTTTCCCACTAAGAGAATAATTTTTGTCACCACTTTGTGTACTTGCTTCCATTTTACGGTTTTATTGGGTTCTTGGGAATCCTACCTGTCCGTTTTTGTTTTCTGCTTTTTTCTCAACCTCAAGTGTCAACGTGTAGAAAATCCTTTGCCCCCGTATTGAAGGCTGCAGAGTCCTTGGGCAGCTGGAGTCCCCTTTCTGTGCGGTCAGATATTCACGTGGCTGTGGCATTAGGGCTGGCTATGCTGAGGCGGGTTCTCTGTGGGTCACAGGCGTGTCTCCCAGGCTGCTTGGCACACGACATGCCCCCCACCCCCAGCCTGGGACCTTCGAAGCAGCGAATGCTTCTGTTCCTCTTTCTTTATTAAAGATTTTATTTATTTATTTGGCAGAGAGACAGCAAGAGAGGGAACAGAAGCAGGGGGAGTGGGAGAGGAAGAAGCAGGCTCATAGCGGAGGAGGGAGCCCGATGTGGGGCTCGATCCCAGGGTCCTGGGATCATGCCCTGAGCCCGAGGCAGACGCTTAACGACTGAGCCACCCAGGTGCCCCTTCTGTTCCTTTTGTAACTGGCAAGTTGTGCCCTTTGGTGTGGGCTTTGAGATGGTTTAATGTGTGTGTGTGTGTCATGCCTCCCTTCGCTGACTTTTTCAGCTTGTGAAAATCCTAGACCCTCTCGTAGTGTCCTGGAGAGCATGAACGGTGGGGCCCCCACCTCAGTTCCCTGCAAGCTACCCTGCGTCAGGCTGCAGGGCCTCCCCAAGGTGTCCTTTGCTCTCCACTTTCCCGACCTTTTGTGTTGGACGGACATTAAGAAGTTGTCCCAGTTGTTACTCCCTGGAGACACTGTCATTGGTGATGAGTCCTTTCAGACTTTCATACAAACCAAGGGTGTACATACGTTATTTAAAACTTATTTTATGAACTTTATTTTTTACTTTTTTAAAGATTTTATTTATTAGAGAATGAGAGAGAGAGCACGAGAGGAGGGGTGGTTAGAGGGAGAAGCAGACTCCCCACTGAGCAGGGAGCCCGATGCGGGACTTGATCCTGGGGCTCTAGGATCATCACCGGAGCCTAAGGCGTTCGCTTAACCAACTGAGCCACCAGGTGCCCTCTTTTATGAACTTTTAAAAATGAAGTGTGACAAACCTACAGAAACATGCCTGGATCGTAAGTGTTTATGTAGCTTGGTTATCACAGAGCGCATAGACCCGCAATCCTGTGACCAGCCCCTTCTAGAACGTTCCTCAGGGGCACGTACCTGCGGGGTGGTTGCCAGGCCTTGCTCTTACGAGCTTTTGAACTTGACATGAACGGAGCTGTACCCATATGCGCGTGCACGGGTACGTTTAAACCCCCTTTTGTGCCTTTCCTCGCTCCTCCATGGATGACGACTGCACCTCTGCGTCTGTGAACATCGGTCTTAGTTTCTGGCGCTCCGCAGCGTGGACGGCGTGCTGCCGTGTTCAGCCACGGTGCTGTTGTTGGCCCCTTGGGTTGTTTCCATTTTACCTGGAATTAGGAACCACTAGCCTGTCTGGAGCAGCTGCAGTCTCCTGTGCACCGCGGTTGTTTCTGTAAGATCGATTCCTGGGAACGAGCTGGCTGGGCCAGAGGCGTCCGGTTTTCCTGGCTGCCCCGGGACCCAGGCCTCGTCCGCCTCCCCATAACCACCCTCTTGTCCCCAGGCTTGGGGTGGGCACTGACCAGACTTTGTTTCATTTCCCGATAGCGTTGTGTGGTGCTGCGTTTCCTGAAGTTCCCTCCAAGCAGGAAGAAGGTAAGATTGATGGGCTTGCCACCCCGTCATTAAAACAATTATTTAAGAAAACTTGGTTTTTTTTCCTAATGCAGAAGTATTAGTGCTAATTGTAGCAATTTAAATATGACACAGCATTGGGTGCAGAAAGTGGGGTGTCTGTAGTTCCTGCAGGGCCAGCGCTTTGACCTGCCTGGGTCACTTTGGGACCCCTGGGAAGGTCTTGGGTGCTGAGCCAGGAGCGGGCAGAGAGCCCTGCTTGTGGCCAGGACACCCAGGGCCAGGGCTCAGCTTCGCCACCCTGCTGGCTCGGTTTCCCCATCTGTGGGACCATAGCTGTGACAGGTGAGTTGGTGCCGCTGGTGGACGATGGCACAAGTCACAGCAGGCCCGGTTTTGTTTGCTGAGTCACCCAAGCACGTGGACATGCTCAGCGAGCTGCCCCCCAGTGGCAGTGTCTGTCTCCCTCCAGCTGGGGAGCGGCTGTGGTGTTCGTCCGGGGGTGATTAAAAAGAGCAGGCAGGGGCCATGGGTCCTGCCCCACAGTGGGGGCGAGGTGGGTGGAAGGGGCCCCGGACAGAATGCGGGAGACGAGTCTGCGCCCTTCCTGGTCGGGAGCCCTCACCAGGGGCAGGTGAGGTGGATGGCTGTGGAAATGAAGGGCCCTGCAGAAGAACACAGGGGGACCGAGGGATAAAGCTGGGGGGCCTAGGACGGTGTGGTCAGCGTGGAGGAAGGTGGCCCCGGGCGGGAGGGCGTTTGCTGCCTCAGCTGCTGCGAGAGGCGTGCAGGGCGTTGTGGTTCCACCAAATGGAAGCTGGAGCCTTCTGCAGGCAGCTTGCAGCACCCCTGCCCCCGAGCAGTCTGCAGCGCCTGGAAAGGCCACGTTCTCTGGATGCCTCTGTCAGCGTTCCCTGCTCAGACTCACCAAGGCAGCGTCTTCTGAGGCAACAGTTTGCCTTTATTTTATGAACGGTACGGCGTGACACTGGCCGTGTGAGTGGTGGGGAGTTGCGTGGGGTCGTTCTGTTGACAAGAGCTTTCTGTCAGGAACTCTGTGGCCACAGCTGTCGGTGCCCCTGGGAGCGCTCCGGCTTTTCCGTCGGGCATTGTTCCCACGCAGGCTGCGGTCTGTGAGTGGTACGGGGCGTGGGGGGCCCCTCAGTTCGGGACCTTCTGAGAGCCTGCAGCCTGCTGGCCCGAGAGCCCTGCTGTCTGCCCTCGGACTTGCCGCCCTGGGCCAGAGTGAGGGGACTCAGGGCTGGTTTCCTTTCTCCCCCAAATCTCACAGTCTGTTGGGTTAAGAGCCTCCGACGGGGGTGGAAATAGTCTCCATTTGGATGCTGAGGCCCAAAATCAAAATAGCTGGTGATTTTTGGCTGGGAAAGATTTTCAAAGTCTCATTGGTTAGGTGCGTGTCCTGGGTGGGAGGAGGGCAGGGGGTGTGGGGGTGCAGGACGGGAGCTCCGGTGGGTCTGGCGGTCTCCGTGGTGAGGCTCCCCTTCCCCTGAGGCCCGGGCACCTGGTGTGTGTGTGTGGCCACAACACGGCAGCCCTCCATGGTGCCAGTCGCTGCCCTGGTCATTGAGGCCTCCCTGTGCTTCTCTTTTACAGACCTCAGAAGAAATATTTCAACACCTACAGAACATAGTGGACTTCAGCAAAAATGTCATGAAAGAGTTTTTGGGGGAGAACTATGTCCATTGTGGGGTAAGTGACTTTGATTTACACAGTCTGAATTCACAGGCACATTTCGTGTCAGTAATACCAGCTTCTTGACTGTAGTTTGGACCTTTGCGCTTCCTGACAGCCCTTGTGTTCTGGTTTCCAAGTGCTTCTCTCCAGGGTTACACGGGAGGCATGGAGCTGGTAGTCCTAGTCCCATTTTCTAGCTGAGAAACGTGAGGCTCAGAGAGACCACATGAGGTCCCCAGCTGTCCAGTTGAATTGTGAAGGCCAGAAACCCACGGCTGTGGGAGCCCCGCGTCTCTGACCGGCCTGGATGGTGTCTCAGCAAATGCAGCCGTGCCGACTGCCAGCTTTCTCCTTGAGGAGAGGACATTTTTCTGCTTCGCAGCACTTGGAGGTTGTTCTAGATCTTTCTCCCAGGAGGGGCCTATAGTGCGGTGGGGAGCTCAGGGTCCCAGCTGACGGTGGTCTGGCAGGTGGGAATGGCATCAGGATGTACCCCCAGGGTCCAGGATGCACTCTGGCTCCAGGTGGCGTTGTGTTTGTCCGCAGTGGGTAGGCCTCTGGGCAAATGAGGTGAGCCCACAAGGTCACATCCCGGGAATATCCACCCCACTGACACACGTCCTCTGCATGAAGACACTGCCAAAGTGAAACACAACCTGCTTTTTCTTTCTTGGACCTGGGCCCTGGCGTGGTTGAAATGCAGGAACGTGACGTCTCTGGTCTGCACAAGGCCACGTTCAGGCAAAACCAGCATGTGTAGACAGCGACTGCTGACACCAGTTGGTGAAGGAGGGGGTGGAGTCCTGGCGAGAGCCTTTCCCTCCCCTGTGTCCTGGGACAAGACATAGGCAGGCCCGCGGGAGTGAGGCCCAGACAGAGCGACAGGCACACCCATCATGCCGGGTTTGGGGACTGGTCTGGGCCTGTCTGCGGGGGCGCTGGAGGTTAGGAAACAGGGAAGAGGCTGTTTCCCTGGTGCCTTCAGATCTTTCATCTTAGAACTGCGGGGCCTGAGACACTGATGGCATTTTAGAAGTGTTGCCTTGCTTTTGTGGACCTAGTTCTCCCAAGGCGAATGCCCCTGGGGCAGCCTTGACTTCCCCTTCGAACTTGATGTAATGAGAAGTGAGGGATGCTGTTCTCCTGGGGGAGCGTCTGGAAGACTGTGGACATGCTGCTCACCTGCCAGCCCTCCAGGCTGGTGGCTGTTCATCCTTCTCTGCAGCTGTCCCCGCACCCCTTCGAGGGCAGGTCCCGTCAGCAGGGACACGGGTGTGGCTACGCCGTCCATGTTACACTTCCGGGAGAGGAATTCTGTGGTCTTAACTGTGGTTCTTCCTAAGTTAATAATTTGTGTAGGTGCTGGCCGCCTGCCCTGCTCACGACTGCTGTCCTTCCGTCCGTCCGTCCATCCGTCCGTCAGGCAGGATGGCATGGTTCACGCTGGTTCAGGAGTCTGAATCAAGGGTTGGTAAATGTAGTCAAGAGTTAAGGATGCCTAAAATAGAACTCATCGTAAAATTGGGAATTTAAGGTTGTTTAAAGAAATGCAGTTCTACTTTTTACCTTGGTGACTGATGTAGGCAAGGGGGCTGACGGGCGCTGTGCTGAGAGCAGCTGAGGCACCTGTGGCTCCGGGTGGATCCCATCTGCTCCCGCGCTCCCATCTTGGCGGGATTTCTTCTCGCACTGGGTGAGCACCGGACGGTGTGGGAGCCGAGGCGCAGGCGTGGTGACCGACGCGGAAGCCGGTGCTCTGAGGAGGGCCTGTCGCTTTGTGCGCAGAAACCTTCGTGTGTGTTTGATCTGGTTGCGTCCTCAAAACAACGGAGCAGCTTTTATTCCTAAAGCAACATCCTGAGTAATTTTTTTTTTAACGTAAAATATACATAAGATGAAATCTGCCGTTTTCACCGTTTTGAGTGTGCGGTTGTGTGGCGTTAAGCTGCGTTCACCCTGTTGCGCGGCGCACTGAGTGTTTCATATTTGTTCTTGCAGGAGGTGGTTCAGCTGCCTTTAGATTTCGTGCAACAGCTTTGTTTAAAGATACAGTCTGAAAGACCAGGTAAGACATCGAGCTTGCAGATTCTGTTGGCGATGTAAGTATTCCGTTTGGAAAACGTTCGACGCATTGCTCATGTCAGGTCGATGTAGTTTTCAGCGGTTCTGCTGCCGGAAACTTAATTCTGAGCTGGAAGTGCTTGGGGTGCGTGACTACGGTTCTGGACGTCAGATACTCTCTTCCCTGTGGAGAGCGTCTGAGCCATGAAATGCATTCAGGACCGAAGGGGAGCTGGCGTAGCGCAGACTTAGGGTGGGGAGGGCGGCTGCGGCGGTCCAGCAGACTGGGGCAGCCCGGGTGCCCTGGGGACTGTCGCCCAGGAGCGGGAACGCACCTGCGTGCTCATTGTCCTGCAGGCAGTGGACAGACGAGAATCGCAGTGGGTGACGGCCTCTCCACCGCCTCCGCGCCTTCCTGCACTTGCTTGTGGCAGCAGTGACGCTGAGCCCACGAGAGCTTGTCCTTTCAGCCAGAGACCGGATGTGGTGTCCGTGGGGGCAGGTGGCCCTTCCGTGATTCGGAAATAGAAAGCAAGCAGGACAGTTGTGCCCCGGAGCCTCTCGTGTGGGGTGCTGTGCGGAGCAGGGCTCTGGTGGGGAAAGAGGCCACTGACGCACCCCAGCAGGACTGGGTCTCAGCTGTTCCTCCCAGATGAGGGCAGACCGGTGCTTTCTCTGGGCGCTCTGCGTCATTTTGTTTTATAATTATCCATTAAACATATCCGATGTGGCAGTCGTGAGAGCTGTCCCTCACTGTAGTTATGCCTTGTTACCGCCCTCATGACGTGCATGGAGGAATGCTGACTCCCCCGGGGCCCGGAGGCTGCGTCCTGTGTGGCTCCTGGGCCCCGCGTCTGGTGGGTGGACCCAGGAAGCAGCTGTTGGAGGGCTCTGAGGGAACTCCTCGCTCAAGGAGCCAAGGGAGTTGGCAGACATGGGGGAGGTCCCCAAGACCACCCCCACTTCTGGCAGTGCTTACACAGTTGGGGGCCCCCCCCAATGACCTTGGGTCTGATGATTTGCTAGAAGGACCTGAACTCCCCGTTATCCTCATGGCTAAGGCTTCTCGCACTGAGGGACGCAGATGACACCCAGACCAGGGGAGAGGCTCTGGGGCACGTCTGAGAGACACCTGCCTGAGCTCCTGGGCGGTTTCTCCACTGGACCTGTGCGCCCCTGCTTGCTTCTCCTGGTGACGAGGTGTGACCACACAGAGGATGAGTGCCAGCCCAGGGTGCGGCTGGGGCACATAGACACAGCTGGCCGCCGCTCTGGCGGCGGAGCCGGTTCCACAGGGCCCAGACCCCCGCCGTGAATCACAGTGTTACACTCGCGTGACCCAGAGTCCCCAGATAAACACAAACACTCCTTAGGCAGGACCTCCCGAGGCTTGGAGGGGCTCTCAGAGGTCGGAGGCCACTGCCTCTCTTGGGCAGGGCTGAGCCTTCCCCTGCAGGAGTCCACGTGTTGCCATTGGTCATCTTGTCTGTCCTGTGCTGATTCTCAGGTCTTTTCTTGGCTCTTTCAGAATCTCGCTGTGACAAGGACCTGGACACTCTCAGTGGCTATGCCCTGTGCCTTCCCAATTTGGCCAGACTTCAGACCTACCATTTTGCAGAGCACCGGCCGATTCTGTGTGTAGAGATCAAGGTGAACTTGCATCGGGGGGAAGATGTGGGGGAAGGAGAACGAGGGTCTGTGAGTCTTCTGCCTGGAGCGCACTTTGCAGCAGAAGCTCCTGGGGTCCCCATGCTGGGCCTTACGGCCCCTTCCTGGCCCCCAACTCCCCTTGATTCACCTTGCTTCCTGCTCCTCCGTGTCTGTCACCAGCATCTTTCTGCTCTGGGTCCCCCCACTGGACAGACCCTCAGCTTTAGGCCCGTTCCTGGTGCTGGCACGTGGAGCTGGCAGGGGGCCGCCGCAGAAGGAATTGTGTTGGGTCCTGCCTTCCCTGTTTTCCTGGGAGGATGCTGCTCGCCAGGCCCCCTCCTCACCTCCTTCCAAGCCGTGCCCCTTGGCTGCTTGGTGACACCACAGTGCGCTCCAGGAGCTCAGTTCCCGTGGTGCCCGTCTGATGGGTGGTGCTCTCTTCCTTTGCTTCCTACTCGGGAGAGATCTCCGCAGAGGCCCAGAGTCTGTGCGACTTTCAGAGCCCTGGTTTGTCCCCCTGGTGGAGGAGGGCCAGGGCCTGGCTTTAGCTCTGCTGCCTGCTGTGCCCATGTCCCCCTCAGGAAACCTCCCAGATGTCCCAGGCCATTGTCTGTCTCCTTCCTCCAAATCTCTGTGGCAGTGTTTTCTGGGTCACCCCGTGGCCCTGAGCACTCACACCCCCAGGTGCTCTGTGTGGACTGACGTCCTGCTTGCCCAACCGGAGGGTGAGTGTCGCACATCTCAGACAACAGGCAGTATGGTCTTGAGCCCCGACACTGTAGTTTTAAAAGGCAGCAGATGGGGGCGCCTGGGTGGCTCAGTCGATTAAGCGTCCAACTCTTGGTTTCGGCTCAGGTCATGATCTTGGGGTCATGAGATTGAGCCCTTTGTCGGGCACCGACCGTGCTGGGTGTGGAGCCTGCTTACGATCTCTCTCTCCCTCTCCCCCGTCCCTCTGTCCCCTGCTCACATGTGTGCGTGGTCTCTCTCTCTCTCTCTCTCTCAAAAAATAAACAAAAATAAATAAAAGGCAGCAGGTGTTCTGGGAGCCTAACAGCTGTTAGATGGGCCTTCTTGGTCACTTCTTGTCCAGGGAAATGAGGTTCTGTTTCTTGGAGCTGGGAGCTGGGGTACACCCACTCCTCGAGGCTCTCCTGTCGCATCCTGTCACAGAAGAAAGGCCAAGCTGCCCTGGGTTATGCTTGGTCTAGTCCGTGACGGAGGCACCCCTGGTTTTCCCCAGTGAGAGCTCTGGCCTCGGACTCCGTAGCGGGCAGGATTGGGTGTGACGTGCTGAGGGAGGGCCCGTTCCCGCCGGGGCTGCGGATTAAAGCAACTCTGGGGGACGTAAAATCTCACCGATTCTCCTGGGTATCACGCTCCGTTATCTCCTGGAAGGTATGGGATTGGTCCCTAAACATTCTTTTCTCCCTTACTTGCTGATTTTGCAGCCCAAATGCGGGTTTATTCCTTTGTCCGGTGACGTGACGCACGAGGCGAAGCGCCGGGTGTGCCGCTACTGCATGCACCAGCACCTCAAGGTAAGGCCGGCGGGGGCGTCTGCAGGTCGCCCGCTGGAGTGTCCAATTCGGTGGAGTTTAGTAAATTCGCATGACGGTCCTACCGTCATCCTCAAATCCCAGAAGCATTTTGTCACCTCACAAAGAATCCTGACCCCGTTAGCAGTCAGTCCCCAGTCTCCTATCCGGCCAGCCCCTGGCAGCCACCTGCCCCTGTGGATTTGCCTCTTCTGGACGTTTCCTGCAAATGGAATCCTGCAGCCTGTGGCCTCTTTGTGACTCGCCTCCTCCCTGAGCATCACGGTTTTGAGGTTTTATCCATGCTGTAGCGTGGTCGACCGCTCTCGTACTGAATGGGAACGTCTTGTCCATTCATTCATCTCTTGACAGACATGTGGGTCATTGCTGCCTGTTGGCCGTTGAGAGTAGTGTTGCTGTGAACGTGCACGTACCCGTGCTTGTTTGAGTCACTGCTTTCCGTTCTCTTGGGCTGAGTCCTAGGAGTGGACTTGCTGGGTCTTCGAGAAATTGTGTTTAATTTTTTGAGCAAAACAAGCTCTTTCCACAGCTGTCACACCATTCTGTATTCCCACCAGCCACGCGTGAGGTCTGATCGCTCCACATCTTCGCCAGCACTTGCTGTTGTCCCTGTTTGTGATTATAGGGGACCCTCGGGGGCATGAAGTGGCCCCTCACTGGGGTTTTCATCCGCGTTTCCCTGTCGGTTCGTGATGTTGCAGATTTTGTCACCGGCTCATAGGCCATTTGTATGTTTTCTTTTGAGATATCTCGGTTCAAGTCCTTTGCCCATTTTTGAATTGGGTTATTTTTTGTTGTTGAGTTTTAGGGGTTCTGTATATATTTTGGGTATTAATCCTTTATGAGATATGTGATTAGCAATATCTTCTCCCATTCTGTTATCTTTTCACTCTGTCAGTAGTGCCCTCTGATGCACATTTTTAATTTTACTGAAGTTTAGTTTGTCTCTTTCTTTTATTGCCTGTGCTATGGTGTCATAGCTAAGAAATCATTGCCCAAATCAAGGTCATGAAGGTTTTCCCCTATGTTTTTGATCCATTTTATGTTAATTTTTGTATTCGAAGGGAGATAGGGGTCCAATTTCTTTTGCGTTTAATTCCAGTTTCCCCAGCGCCATTGGTTGAAAGGACTGTCCTCTCTCCAGGGAATGGTCTTGGCTCCCTTTCCGAAGATCTTGTGGCTGTGAATGTGGTGGTTTCTGTCCAGGCTCTGTGTTCTGTTCCATCGGCCTATATGTCTGTCCTTATGCCAGGATGGCCCTTTTTTTGATTCTGTAGCTTTGCAGTCAGTTTTGAAATCAGGAAGTTTGAGTCCTCCAGCTTTGTTCTTCCTTTTCGTGTTTTGGCTTTTTGGGACTCCTTATAGTTACATATGAATTTGGGGATTGGATTTTTCATTTCTGCAAAAAAAGATTATTGGGATTTTGACAGAAATTGCAGGAATGTGTAGGTCACTTTGGGTAGTACTGCCATCTTAACAGTATTACGAGTTACAATCCATGAACACAGGCCGCCTTTCCACTTACTTATGACTTTGAAAATATCTTTCAGCAACATTTATAGCCTTCGGGGTGCAAGTGTTTTACCACTTTGGTTAAAATTTATTTCTGGATATTCTTTCAGGATATTATAATATGATTATAAATGGAATTCTTTAATTTTCTTCTCAGACTGTTTATTGCTGGCGTATAGAAACAAAACTAAATTTTTTTGAAGATTTTATCCACTAGAGAGAGAGAGAGAGAGAACGAGCGGGGGGGAGGGGCAGCGTGAGAGCGAGAAGCAGACTCCCTGCTGAGCTCAATCTCAGGACCTTGCGGTTTTGACCAGAGCGGAAGGTAACCTACGGAGCCCCCTAGGCGCCCAAAACACAACTGACTTTTGTATGTTGATCTTGTACCCTGCAGCTTTGCGGCTTTCTTGTAGAGTCTTTGGAATTTTCTACATACAGGATCATGCCATCTGTGAATAGAGTTTTATTTCTTCCCTCAAGAAACCAGCTGGGCGTTCTCATGGGATCCACGAATTGCAAATCAATCTGGGAGGTGTCGCCACCTTAATAGGAGTCGTGTTCTGTGGACACAGGATGTTTTTCCATTTATTTAGGATTTTAATTTCATTCAGTGCTATTTTATAGTTTTCAGTGTGTCAGTCTTATACTTCTTTTGTTAAATTTATCCCTAAGTGTTTTATTATTTTGGATGCTGTTGTAAGTGGTATTTTTCTTTTCATTTTCAGGTTGTTTATTGCATAGAAATAGAATTGATTTTTTAAATATATATTTTTAGTTGTGGTGAAACACACATAACATAAAGCTTACCATCTTAACCATTAAGTTACGTTGTTGTGCAACTGTCAGCACCATCCATCTCCAGAACTTTTCCTCAGCCCCACCTGAAACTCTGTCCACATAAACCACTCCACGCTGAACTTTCCTCAGCTCCCGGCAGCCACCAGCCTCGTTTCTGCCTCCGTGACTTCACTGCCGTCGCTCCTCACAGAAATGGAATTATACAGGATTTGTCCTGTGACTGACTCATTTCACTTATGTTCTCAAGGTTCATCCATGTTGTGAAGTATGTCAGAATTTCCTTCCTTTTTAAGACTGAGTAATAAGCTGCTGAATATATATACCACATTTTTTTTTTTAAAAGATTTATTTATTTTATTTATTAGAGAGAGACAGCCAGCGAGAGAGGGAACACAAGCAGGGGGAGTGGGAGAGGAAGAAGCAGGCTCCTAGCGGAGAAGCCTGATGTGGGGCTCGATCCCGGAACGCCGGGATCACGCCCTGAGCCGAAGGCAGACGCTTAACCGCTGTGCCACCCAGGCACCCCAACACATTTTTGATCCATTTATCCAGTGACAGACGCTGGGTTGCTTCTGTCTTTTGGCTTTTATGAATAATTCTCCTGTGAACACGGGTGCGCAGGTGTCTGAGATTCCGCTTTCAGTTCTCCTGACTGTAAACCCAGAAGTAGGTTGTTGGTCATATGGTAACTGTTGTTCATTATCAGGAACCACCATACTGTTTTCCACAGCACCTGTGCCATTTCACGTTACTTCCCGGGACGTAAAAGTCCCACTTGCCCACACCCTTACCAACACTTGCTAGTTTGTTTTCTAACGGGTGTGAGGTGAGAAATGCAGTTGTTTTTTTGTACATTGATATCCTGTCACCCTTGATGAACCTGTTTATTTGCTGTATTTTTTTGTTTTTTTTTGGTTGTGGTAGTTTTTTAGGATTTTCTGTATACATGATCAGATCACTTGCAAATAGGGATAATTTTACTTTGTTCTTTCCCATCTGGGTGTCCTTTGTTTTTCTTCCCTAACTGCTCTGGTTAGAACTTGCAGTACAGGGATGCCTGGGTGGCTCAGTCCCTTAAGTGTCTGCCTTCAGCTCAGGTCGTGATCCCAGGGTCCTGGGATTGAGTCCTGCATCAGGCTCCTTGCTTAGCAGGGAGCCTGCTTCTCCCTCTGCCTGCTGCCCCGCTGCTTGGGCTCGCTCGCTCACTGACAAATAAAGCCTTAAAAAAAACACAAAAAACTTGCAGTACAATATTGCATAGAAGCAAGAGTGGACACCCTTATCTTGTTCCTGATCTTAGGCGGAAGTTTTCAGTTTTTCATCACAGAGTGTAATGTCACCATGAGCTGGTCATAGATGTTCTTTTTGAGTTTTTTGTTTTTCTTTTTTTTTTTTTTTTTAAATATTATTTATTTATTCGACAGAGATAGAGACAGCCAGCGAGAGAGGGAACACAAGCAGGGGGAGTGGGAGAGGAAGAAGCAGGCTCATAGCCGAAGAGCCTGATGTGGGGCTCGATCCCATAACGCCGAGATCACGCCCTGAGCCGAAGGCAGACGCTTAACCGCTGTGCCACCCAGGCGCCCCAGTTTTTTGTTTTTCTTAATCATGAAAGACTATTAGATTTTATCCTATATCTATGGAGATGGTCATGAGGTGCTTTCCTGTCTATCAGTGTGGTCATTACATTGATTTTCATATGTTGAACCACGCTTGTATTTCTGGGATAAATCCCACTTTATTATAGGTGTATAATCCCTTAAATATGCTGCTAAATGTGGTTAGTTTTTATTGTCTTTATTGAAGGTTTTTTCTTAAGACATAACTGGCCTGCAGTATTCTTTTCTAGTGATGTTTTGTTTGGTTTTGGTACCAGGGTAATAACTGGCTTCGTAGAGTAAGTTAGGAAGTGTTTCCTTCTCTCCCCTCTAATTTTTTGGAAGAGCTTGAGTATTGGTTCTTCTTTAATCATTTGGTAGAATTACCTGGTGAAGTCATCTGGTCCTGGGGTTTCCTTTGTGGGAAGATTTTTGATTACTGATTCAGTCTTTTATTATTATTCTGTTCGGATTTTCTGTTTGTTCCTGACTCAGTTTTGGTAGTTGCGTGTTTCTAAGAATTTACGCATTTTGTCTAATTTGTTGGTTCATAATATTCCTCTAAAATTCTTTTTTATTTCTGCAAGGTTGGTAGTAACATCCTTTCTTTCTTTTCTTTTTTTAGTCATTTTTCTTGATCTAGCCAAAGGATTGTAATAATTGTTGATCTTTTCAGAGAAACAACTTATGGTTTTGTTCTTCATTTTTCTCTCTGTGCCTCATTTCATCTGTTTCTGCATTAATCTTTACTATTTCCTTCCCTCTGTCTGCATTGGATTTAGGGTGCCTTACCTTTCTAGTTTGTTAGTGTATAAACACAGGTTATTGACTTGAGGTTTTTCTTCTTTTTTATATAGGTGTTTATAAGTATAAATTTCCATGTAATCTCTGTTCTCTCTGCCTGCCATAAATTTTGGTATGTTGTATTTTCATTCTGTCTCAGTTTTCTGATTTCCCTGTTGATTTCTTCTTTGACTCATTGATGATTGGGAATGTGTTTATATTTCTCATATTTGTGAGTTTCTCTCTCTCTTTTTTTTTTTGCTATTGATTTCTAATTTCATTTCACTGAGTTTGGAGAATATTTGCATGACTTCATGTCTCCTTGAGAATGTTCCACGTTTGCTTGATCAGAACGTGCGTTCCGCTCTTGTTGGGTGGAGGGTCTATAGATGTTTGTTAGGTCTGGTTGGTTTAGAGTGTGGTTCAAGTCTTTTGTTGTTAATATTCTGCCTAGTCACTCATTAATTTAACCTCTTAAGCTAAACAGTCTAGCTCAGTTAATACGAGTTTAATTCGCTGGTGTACAAATCTCTGCTCCTTGTAGCTTTGTTGACTTCCCCTTCACAAATTAATCTTTATACACAGTATGCTTGTCAATACAGATGCTTGACGACTGCCTTATGCCATGTGGAGGACAGTCTGTCTCTAAAGGGGATGGGATCAAAAAATTACAGAGTATGTTTATATTGTCTTTTATGTTTATCTACCTGCGTAGTTCCTTTACTGCTGTGCTCTTTATTTCTTCACGTGGATTCCAGTTACTGTCTAGGGCCATTTCATTTCAGCCTGAAGGGTTCCCTTTAGTATTTCTTGTAGGGCAGGTTAGCTAACAACAATTTTTTTTAAGTTATTGTTTATCCGGCAGTGTCTTAATCACTCCTTCATTTTAAAGGGTAGTTTTATAGATGAAAAACTCTTGGTTGACAGTTTTTCAGCACTGAGATTTTCCTGAATGCCTGCAACCAGTAAGTATTTGCTGAGGGGCTCCGTGTGCACACTAACAAACTAGAAAGGTAAGGCACCCTAAATCCAATGCAGACACTCAGCATGGCAGTTGCAACTCTGCTTAGTCTGCACTTCCTCAGAACCTCAGAGCAGCAGGAGGTGGGGGCCTTTTAAGGTCTTTCCAGAGCCTTGTAGGTGCCCAGGTTATGCTGGAGCTTTCCAAAGCCCTGTGTATATCTCATTCCTCAGCTTTTTCTTTTTTAGCTTTAGGTTAGCCTAATTGTTTGCCACAACTTTTCTTTTTTTTTTTTTAAAGATTTTATTTATTTATTTGACAGAGAGATAGCCAGCGAGAGAGGGAACACAAGCAGGGGGAGTGGGAGAGGAAGAAGTAGGCTCCCAGTGGAGGAGCCTGATGGTGGGGCTCGATCCCAGAACTCTGGGATCACGCCCTGAGCCAAAGGCAGACGCTTAACCGCTGTGCCACCCAGGCGCCCCTTGCCACAACTTTTCTGTTACCGAATTGTTATCCACTCTCTCAGGTATCCATGAAGTTGAACAGTGGCCTCTGCTAGTTTTCACAAATGCCTCTTGGGAAAATGCCCCTTTTGCACTTGGTGAGCTCTGAGTCGGGTAACGAAGGTGGGAAATCAAGGGATAGGTCACATAATGACCATTCTTTGGGAATGAAGGTTTGGAGAAACTGCTGCCTGGTTCAGCCCCTCTGGAGGCTGCCAGGCTTCTGTTTTCACCAGGATTAGGGTTGTTGGTTTTTAAGGTTTCCCTGGAGCTAGAGAGAGGGGTGGGAATAGAGCATTACAAATGCCACAAAGCTCACTGTTCCTAGAGTTGGCCATTTTTCTTGAGTAAATGCTTCCCAGATTGTTGCAAGCCTTTGGTTAATTTTCAGAATTCTGAAAGTTTTGATTCTGACGGTTTGCCGGTCTTCTCATTGCCCTCATGGAGAGAATTTCCAGAGGTCTTTACTCCACTTTTGCTGACTCACCCCATCTTTTCTTTGTGCTGTTAAGACTTTCTAGGCTGTTAGGGAAAAGAAGGTGTGTGAGCCGTTCCCTTTAGGAGAAGGTCTTCATTGTCACCATTCATTTGATGGATTTTTTAAGAACTGGTTTTTACTATGCAGCAGTACCTGCTGATTTAACTGATAGAATACGGACTGTCGCCGAGGGAGCCCGTGTTGTCCGGTGGCACGCCCTCGCAGACTGCTGTCTGTGCCGCACAGACACACGTTACCCGAGTGGGAATGCGATGGTGCCTTGGCCACATGTATTCTGGCGTGTGCTTACATGTGCGTGTACACATACACTTTTATAAAGCAAATACGATCTCACCGTAAGTAGTTGCTCTGCTGATTGCTGTCTTCACTTAAGTAATCTTTGAGGATTGCTTGTTGTGTACCCTTACAGGCTTTTTCAACGTGTATTTGGATATATGCACATATGGAGGCACCCTTTTTTTTTTTAAGCAAAGTAACATCATTTCCACTTACACAACTTGCTTTTTTCCTTGAATAAATGTTGGTGATTTTTCATTTTGCCTCTTTCTGTAAGTAGCCGGATATCATTTATCCGTTCCTTCATTAGCATGTGGCCCATGAGAGCAGATGCCCCGTGAAGTTGTTTCCAGACCTCACTATTACAGTAAGGCTGCAGTGAACATCCTTGACCTCATGACTCCTCATAGATTTGCCAAGTCAGGGAATACCCATGTTTAAAATTGGATGGAAACCAGCAAGTTGATTTTCAGAAGGTTGTGCCAATTTATCTTCTCCCCCAAAACATGAAATTACTTGTTAGGCACACCCTCCTCTTCCTGAATATTACAATTGTAAAGATTTGTTTATCTGATTACCAGTTTAGCTGTGTCATTTTGTGAGACCATGTGCTGCTGGCTGCAGAAAGAGGCAGCTTTCGCTGTGTCATTTTGAAAAGGTCCTAGCTGCCAGCTTCTCTGCTCGTGTGGAGGGCTGGCAGCCCCCTGAGGCTCAGAGGAGGGCTGAGGGCTCCAGGGGTTGGAGTCAAGCCCCGGCCCCCACTAGTGGTGATGTGCCCCTGGAGGTGCTGCCCTTGTCATCTCAGGGGAGCATTGGCCACGTGCTGCCCTCGCCGGTCATTTACAGCACTTGGTGCTTTCTTAACAGGTGGCAACCGGAAAGTGGAAGCAGATAAGTAAATACTGTCCCCTCGACCTCTACTCAGGGTAAGAGGGTACTTCTCCTTTGTCCTTAGTGCTGCCTTTCGTGGGGGTGGGGGTGCGGGGGGAAGGAGGCCACTCACCGGCTGGTAGTCAGGGTCCTGGGCAGAGCCCAGGGTTCTTGCCTGGGGTCAGCTCAGCTGTGGGAGGCAGTGGCCGGGGAGCAGAGGGGGGTTGGGGGCAGTGATGGGGGTCCTCCCTGAGAAAGGCTGGGGGCCTATGGCTCCTTAGCCCCCAGAGTCCGAAGCCTCCAAGCAGCTCTCACAGGCACATCCGCTGAGTCCGGTCCCCTGAGCCACAGGCGGGTGAAAGCAAAGACTGCTTGTCATTCTATCGATAGTGTCTTTTCCTTTTAGAAATAAGCAGAGAATGCACTTTGCCTTGAAGAGCTTGTTACAGGAAGCTCAGAATAACTTAAAAATATTTAAGGTAAGAGTTGCTTCTCTTTCGTGGCACTTCTGTGGAGGGGCCAGTGGGTGTCCCCACTGGGCTGGGTGAACCCCTGGAACTTCGGTCCTGGCAGATGAGGGTGCCTGGGCTGGGGCTGCCTTGGCACAAAATCCTTTGGTCCTTTTTCCAAGCCTCGTTCCACAGGCGTGGCATCCTTTGACCCCTAGAGTGTGGGACGTTAGCTCCTGGACCACTGGGTGGCCTTGGCTCCCTGGATGCACACAGCCTGCTTCTGGTTCTGGGACAGGATGGCCTCGACTCCATCGGGCTGTTTCCCAGGGGCCCTTCTGTGCGTCTCTGAGAGAGCGGCCACACTTGCGCCTTTGTTCGTGGTTGATGTAGGGAATGTGTAATTCCCAGATCTTGTCAGCGAGCGAATTCTCAGGGTCCCGTGGCTCTCATCATGCTGTCCTGGCCGGGGAGGGGCGGGGTCCTGCACAGGGAGCGTTCGCCATCGGCTCCGGCACCTTTCGCTCCTTCTCTGCCACCTGCCGGCCCCCTGACCTGGCTTCCTGAGACCCTGTGGTTGCCTGCTGGCAGGAGGCAGGGTCTCCACAGAGGAGAGGCGGTGAGGGGAAGGGGGCGGGGAGCAGGGCTGGCCCAGAGCTGGAGGAGGGCTCAGTGTGGCCTGTGCTGGAACGTGTCCGCTTGGATCTCCCTGGCCATCTCCTTTTCCTGTCACCACTGCCCCTGCCCCAGGTGCGTCCCCTTAGACGTTTCGTGTCAGGGACAGTCTGCAGCGCGGTCCAGGCCTGCGAGCACTGCATCTGCGTGGAGAAGCAGGGCTGTCGTATGCTCCGGCCGGACGCCGCTGCTCTGCACACGGTGTCGCTCAGAGCGAGCCGGGGACGGTGGGCAGGGAGCCTCTTCTTGACTTGCTTTCCCCATCTGGCTGAAATCTGGTCAGAGTGAATGGACTTGAGCCTGTCTGCCTCCACCTCCCCAAATCTAGAAAAAGGGCTTCTTTCTCAGTCTGTTTTTATTTTTAATTGTTATAAAGACTGTAGGGATTTTATATTTAAACCCTAAGGACACATTCTCTTTCATCCGGGGGTTGGTTTGGAACTTCAGTGAGGCGGGCGGCTTGCCCGGCGGATCCTTTGCTGACTGTCTGCTCTGGGGCCGGGGCCTGGAGCCGGGATGAAGAGAAGTGACCCAGGAGGGCTTTTCGAAACACCGTCTGGAGCGACAGAGCGCGTTTCTGCGCTTGCCGTTGCTGCTCGAGCGGGGCTTTGGTTCCCAAGGTCAGGTGCGGGCTGTTTCCCGGGCCGTGGCTGGTGCCGCCACCATCCGCCGTGGGAGCCTCTTCCCTGTGTGCCCGAGTGTTCCGCACACACTCCACAGCTGTGGCTGTGTCCACCCCAACACTGGACACTTGTGGGGGACATGGCGCCTTGTCATGGAGCCTGGGACAGTGGCACTCTGCTGATGTCACATTCATCTGTACTTGTGCGGATTTTAGCCACGGGGGAGAAGAGGCTTCTGCTGCCCAGCGGTCACTCAGTGGCTCACAGGCCTGGAGGAGGGCAGTTTCATGGGCCGCGGCGGCTCCTGCACAGACCACAGGCCCAGCCCTGGCCTCGTCTCTTGGTGGCAGCCCAGTGCCCGGTTTTGCTTAGTGCTTCGCCTTGGTCTCCTTCCCTACCAGGAGCTCCTGCTTGCCCTTTGCCTTGCATACCTTCTTCCTGCTGTAAGGCCATCTCAAGGGTCAGTTGTCTCACGATGGCTTCCCTGGGTCCCGTGGCCAGCAGTGACCTCAGTTGTGTGCCTCTTGCTCCGACACGTGACAGGAGACACCCCGGGAGGTGTCATGCACACTCCCGCATCCCAGGACCTGGATGAGGGATGAATGCCCAGTCCACACCTCGTGGGCTGAATTGATTCTCATGTGCCACCTGGGGACAGGACAGTGACAGTCCTCCTCTGTGTTATCCACCTCTGCATAACATCCACACACTGGCTCTCACGGTTTCTGTGGCCTGGAATTGAGCAGCATAGCTGGCTCTGGGTCCCTCTTGGGGTTGTGTTCTCTGTGACATCTTGACTGGGGCCTGAGGCCGGGCTTCCAGGATTGTGTCCTTAATGGCGTGGGCAAGACGCCCTGGTTCCTTGCAGAGGGAGGTGGGGGGTGCTCCAGGGGCTGCTCAGCATGGCCACGTGGCTTGAGAAGAGGCGTGAGAGGGAAGCCAAAGCATCTTTCATAATGTGGTCTTGCCAGCGATGTGCTGTTGCTCCTGCTTCCCGGGGGTGGGGGGGGTTACAGGATGTGTGTGTCAGGGGACCACTGGGGACTGTCTGGAGGCTGCTGACCACACCATCTCTCAGATGAGGGAACCAGGGGACAAGGAGTCGGTCACTCCCCTGTGGTTGGGTACTGCTTAGGCGTGCGGGGATCAGGGTCCTTCGGGTCACAGTGTCAGCCCACTGGGCGGCCCTGCTCGCAGCCCTGGGGATGTTGGTGCCATGGGAGTGTCTTTGCTGGACATGGTTTTAAAAGGCAGGATGGCCTTGGGGATGAAACGGTCCACGCTGGTGACACGGGCAGTCTTGCGTGCCCTGGCAGGAAGTGTGGCCCAGCCTGTTGCAGGGGACAGAGGTCCCCAAGATGCAGGTGGCCCACAGACATCCACACTGGCCAAGAAGTTTGCCTGCTCAGGGTCAGACTGACACTGTGTCCCTCAGGAGAACGGGTGTCACATGGCTTCTCGGATAACAGGCTGGGGTTTTGGGGGGTTTGGGGCTTTGGGCTGCGTTTGCCTGAGGCTTTGTGTTTTAGGCCAGGACCGGTCTTTGGTTTTTGAGAACATTTGTTCTATTCCATGTCTAGTGGGATTTGCCTCTTGGCTAGTGACACGGTGTGTGGGGTGCATTTCCTTGGGGGGCTGCGGTGTTCAGGGGCCCCAGACGGAGACAAATGTCGGGTGTCAAGTGCTTCTGCCTGCTCAGTGGGCGGAGACAAAGGTGTTCTGCCCCCAGCCCGTGGAGCTGACGTTTCCCTGTCTCCCCCCCGCCTGAAGAACGGTGAGCTGATCTACGGCTGCACAGATGCCCGCAGCCCTGTGGCCGACTGGAACGAGCTCGCACACCACCTGAAGCCTTTCTTCTTCCCTTCCAATGGCCTGGCCGGCGGGCCCCACTGCACAAGGGCTGTGATCCGGGAGCTGGTGCGTGTCATCACGCGGGTGCTGCTGAGTGGCTCGGACAAGGGCCGGGCGGGTGCCCTGAGGCGGGGGCCTGGGCCCCGGGGCCCTCGTGTCTGTGAAGCCAGCCCTTTCGGCAGGAGCCTGCGACGCCAAGGTAGGCCACGTGGGGGGCGGGGGCGGGGGCAGAGTGGCGTGACCTGCCAGGGTCCTGCCTGGCCTCACGGAGCTCTTGCGGGAGCAGCCCGGGCCTTGTCCGGGCTCCCCACAGCTGGCCTCCCTGCCTCCTAGCCCTGCTGGGGAGACTCCCTGCCTCACCTTTTGTAGGGTTTTCCTCTAAAACACCGCCCCCCACGTCTGTGCGTCCTCCGTAGTTTGCTGAGCGCTTTCCCTGTGCCTCTGTCTCGTCGGCATGGCCACCCTGTGGGGTAGTTTCTCCCCGGCAGGTGGATAGCTGAGGCTCGGAAGGCTGGAGTCCCACAGCTCTGGGCCCTTTGAGGTGGGGTGGCTCCCGCACCTCCCGTTTGCCAGTGGGCTGGCTGTGACTCAGTGGGTGTCCCCGCTTTGAGGCAGCCTGGCGGCGGCAGGTTTGGGTTTTTGCCTTGTGTGTTCCCAGGCTTCTCGATTGTCCCTTGGCTGTCTGCTGGTGGGCTCCACGCCACACGCAGGCCTCTGCCATGTGGGGCTGACGAGAAGGACCCAGATCATGCCTGTTTTGGGCTGAAGGGCCTGTGGTCCCTTGCGGCCGCCGCAGGGTGCTATGCGGGAGGACCTCGGCCCTGCTTCTGCATGGCTCCTAGTGCTGCTGTGTTTGCCGAGTGGCTCCCCGGGCACGACAGATCACCCATCGTCTGCCCCTCATGCCAAATTTTTCTTAGCACAAATGAATTTTGAGTCTTTTTTCTTGAAAAAGTGATACCTGATCATTTCAGAAAATTGTGGTAGAATTATGCCCATGTTGGGGCCCTTAAGTAGATGACAGAATGTGTCTGGAAGGACACAGATGGGTGCTGAGCGCCACTGGCATCTGGGACTTTTCTTCCAGGCCTTCCCTGGACACACAGGCTGACATAAGTGTGACCCACGGGATGTGCAATCTAGGACGACAAATCGTGTTCCACACGCTACTTTGTAATCTGGTATTTTTGCCTAAGAACCAAATGTGTATCAGCAGTTGTATTTTTTGAATTTCTGTTGACCGTGAGGTAGGTATTCCACTGTTCGCACAGCCTGTAATTTCAGCAGATCCCCCCAGCCGGGTCTGTGTGTTTCCACCGTCTCATGTGGCTGAGCGTGTCCTGCCAGCAGGTGGGAGGTCAGAGGTCAGAGTGTCCGTACTGCGCACGGCTACCCCCTTCAAGGGTGAGAGATGGGCCGGGTCCCTGTCTTCCCAGTCTGCACAGCGCCTGGCGCACGGCCGGGACCCATGGATGCTTGTGTCTGGAATGGACTTTGTGCCCACGCTGACTCTGTGATGACCGCTCCCTGCTGCGGGTTTATCAGCGGCAGCTTTGACTGCTGTCCTGTGCGGCCACCCACCCGTCAGCATGGGCTGTGGCTCTGGGCTCCGCAGTCTCACAGATTCGGGGACATCAGTGTGGTCATTTTAAATGTTTGTGCCTGGCTAATTCAGAGCGAGAGCCGTGTCTGCACGGAGGTCTGGGCTGTTGTGAGGAGCTAAGGGCCTTTGAGAGGGAGCAGCACAGAGTGAGACGTGGGTCCCCTGCCTGTCTTTGGCGCCTGGCCCTGTGCCCCAGCAGCTCCGTGAGGCAGGGTGTGGCCCGTGCCCAGGCTTTCTTCAGTCCTTGACAGTAAACCTCTTGTTTTCCTGATGTTCTTGGTAGGAAAAAACAGCCCGGAGTGCTCGGGGTTACCGAAGGGCTGTCTTCTGTACAAAACCCTCCAGGTGCAGATGTTGGACCTGCTGGACATCGAAGGCCTCTACCCTCTGTACCGGCGGGTTGAGCGGTACCTGGAGGAGTTTCCTGAGGAGAGGTGAGGCCCAGGCCTTTGGCCCCCCTGCCCCTACTAGGCGGAGTGGGCCCAGAGTATTCCTGAGGGCAAGACGGGGCTGGGGGAAGGGGGTCACCCCAGCGGGAGGACTACCCACCCAGCCGCAGCCACTCCCAGGCCCTCTGTGAAGGAGGAGTGGGGCTGGCTGGCTGGTGGCCCCCCGTCCTGTGTTGGCTGAGCCTGCAGGGGGCAGTGCAGCTCCACAGCTGGCCGGCCGCTCCCGCCCCACCGCCAGCCCTGCCAGGACGGAGGTCTCTGGGGTCTCCGCCGCAGGCTTGTGGCCAGGTTGACCTGGACTCCTCCATCCCCTCTCCGCTCACCAGCGTTTCTGGCCTGGATGCCATTTGTCATAAACAGGAGGCAGCCCAGGCTCCCTGGCTCTGCTCTTACACTTAGCTTCGTCTAAAATTGCTTCTTCAGAACAAAGCTTAGTGTTAGGAAGAGGTGGATCTTTGAGATGTTTAAAGGCGGATGTGTGACTGTTAAGAGTTTAACAGTCTAAAAACCGTTTCCAGGCAGCTTTGCCATCCTGTTTTTTTTGTGCTTTCTCTTTCAGAAAAACGTTGCAAATAGACGGGCCTTATGATGAAGCGTTTTACCAGAAGCTGCTTGATCTTTCCACTGAGGACGATGGGACAGTGGCCTTTGCACTGACAAAGGTGGGCAGACCCTTCTGGAAACACTCTGTGGTCTGTAGGCTCTTAACACTAACTTGGGGCTTTCCATAAGACATGTCATTTTTCATTACCTGTCCCTCGGGCTTAAAGCAGAAAAATTGGGGCGTTAAAAAAAAATGGCTGTTTTCCTCAGGTGGCCCAGGCAGGTGGTGACCCGGAACCTTAGCTTAATCCTCCCTGGACCCGGCCGTCTCTCACCTGTGTGCTGGGGGCCAGGACTCAGGGCTGCCGCTCTGCACTTGCCTCTCAGCAGCTGTCCCTCCCCCTGTGGCCCTCGCTGGGGGCCCGACCCTGCCCGTGGCTGTGTGTGGGAGGCTCCCCCAGGCCTAGTCCTCCTTTGAGGGAATTCAGAGGCTCACTGGACTTGGATAGCAAAAAGACAACATCTTTCACTAATCTCTGACTGAAATTCAGCGTTTCCTCCATCATGAATGTGGCAACAACCACTGTCGGGTCAGCAGGACCCCTGACTTTGCCACTGAGAGAACCAGACCTGTTCGTTTCTCATGGTAGTGGCTACAGACACCTCACGTTACCTTTAGTCGTCACTCCTGAGGTTTTGTGGTGCGGGACTGTGTCACACATTGTTTTAAAAAATACTCTGGTATTTGATATAGTCATCCTGCTGTTTATCTCCTGCATTTAAAAAATCTTATCCTGAGAGAGATCCATAGGCTTCACTGCGCTTTCAGTTTTGCTGAACGCTAACACGGTGAGGGAGCCTCTAGCGGGAATGAGGGGCAGAGGGGGGCGTATGGCCGAGCGGCCGTCTCTGTGTGCAGGCTGGCAGCTGCCCCGGAGCCCTCGGCTCACCTCTCCGGGTCCCCACCTTGAGTCTGATCCCCACTAGGCTTTGGCTGCCCCCTCTCCTACAGCTGGCACAGTGTCGAAGAGGATGGGGGAGGTCGTGGGGAATGCTCTGAGGCGCTCGGGGTGGGGAGAGATCCGAACGTGCAGTCTTTGCACCAGAATCTCCCGTGTTGTCTACAGCTTGGGTGCGCCGAGTTAGGGTTAGGTGACGGCGCTGCTGTTCGCAAGAGAAGCACTAGAAGGGTGTTGTGTTGTGGTTTGTTTTGTTTTTATTTTATTTTTTATTTTTTTAAGATTTTATGTATTTATTCGACAGAGAGACAGCCAGCGGGAGAGGGAACACAAGCAGGGGGAGTGGGAGAGGAAGAAGCAGGCTCCCAGCAGAGGAGCCTGATGTGGGGCTCGATCCCAGAACGCCGGGATCACGCCCTGAGCCGAAGGCAGACGCTTAACCACTGTGCCACCCAGGCGCCCCATGTTTTGTTTTGTTTTTATTTTTTATTTTTTATTTTTTATTTATTTATTTTTTTTTTTAAAGATTTTATTTATTTATTCGACAGAGATAGAGACAGCCAGCGGGAGAGGGAACACAAGCAGGGGGAGTGGGAGAGGAAGAAGCAGGCTCATAGCAGAGGAGCCTGATGTGGGGCTCGATCCCATAACGCTGGGATCACGCCCTGAGCCGAAGGCAGACGCCCAACCGCTGTGCCACCCAGGCGCCCCTTGTTTTGTTTTTAAATACGCTTCTCTGTTTTTCAAAATTGCTACCGGATAAACATAGATTACTTTTCTAATTCGGTTTTTAACGTCATATGTAAACATAATCTTATGGTAAGAGACTCAGGCAGTCACTCCACCTACCAGAATGGCGAAGCTGGCACCACATGGCCCAGTGCTGGGATGGTGCTGGCTGCTGGTGCAGAGAAGTGGGTCCCTCATCCGTGCTGGGGGCAGGTGGGAAGCCACTTGGGGAAGCAGTGGCGGCTTCTGTGCACGTCCCCTACAAGCTGGCCTCTCACGCCTGGGCATGTGTCACAGAGAAGGGAATGCTCTTGTTCACAAGCCCTGAGCGCTGGACACAAGCTAAGTGTCCACCAGCAGGTGGCCCCCGACAGGTTCCACTGGTGGCAGGGCTGAGCAACACATGACCTGGCTGAATCTCCAGGGAGCCGTGCAGGGTGACAGAACCAGTCCCAGAAGGTCACACACCAAGACTGTATGACATTCTTGAGATGAGAGTGCTGAGTGATGGCCGCGGTTTGGGGAGGTGGGAGGAAGGTGGGTGTGGCTGTAAAAGGTCAACGCGAGGTGTCCTTGGGATGGGTGTGCCCTGTATCTTACTGTGGTGGTGGCTGTGAGGACATACCCGTGACCGCACTCGTGCACATGCACACACACAGACTGCAATCAGGTCATGGCGTGTGTCCGTGTCACTGTATAGTTTTTGCAAGATGTTGTCCTTGGGGGAGGCTCGGTAAAGGGTTCTCAGGAGCTCCGCATTATTCCTGACACCTCCACGTGAACCTGCAGTTACTTCAGAAACAATCCGATGAGAAGGACTGAAGCAGTGAGTGCACCGTGTGCGGCCGTGTTTGTGCCCAGGCAGCCCACGTCCACGGTTAGCAGCGTGTCTTTCCAGACCCCCTCTCTCACACACACTGTCTGGGGACGCCCGCGCTACATGCACCGCTTGCCAGCACACGCGTAGCGGAATGCGGCCTGAGGTCTCTGTGTGGGACCGTAAGGGTCTGCCTCTCTGTTTTAGGGACTTAGGCTCTGCTGGTTGGAATCTGAAGAGGAAGGCTGTGAAGGGAAGTGCTGGAGCAGGTGAGAACATTCTGAGGCTACGGACTTAATTCTTTCAAGAACTTGCCGAGCCTCATACCTCTGAGGAAATGAGAGAGAAGGGACTGCTGCCTTTATTTCGAGGCTCAGGAAACCGCAGCCCGGAGAGACCCTCGCTCTCTGTTGTGTAGAATTCCACAGCAGGAGTCAACACGCTTGTTCTGGAAAGGGCCAGAGAGTAGATGCTTTAGACTTTGCAGACCAGCTGGCCTCTGTTACACCTGCTCGGCGGGCCCCTGTGGTTCAGCGTTAGCTATACGCAACCCTAAGGGAGGGCAGCAGTGTTCCGGTATTTATAAAACCAGGTGGTGAGCTGGATTTGGTCCCCGGCCTGTAGTTTCCCGACCTCTGTTTACTTGTCAGTGTTTCCCCCCCCCCCCAAGATTTTATTTATTTGAGAGAGCACGAGCGGAGGGGTGGGTGGGGACAGATGGACAAGGAGAAGCAGACCGAGCAGGGAGCCCGACACAGGGCTCTATCCCGGGATACCTGCGCCGAAGGCAGACACTCGTCTGACTGAGCCACACAGGCGCACCCAGCTTGTCAGTTTCTATATTCCATTTTTTGCTCTGTTGGTTCGGAAGTTGCACATTCTCTTTCTATCCCTGTAGTGGCTTGTCCAGTCTGACCGTGCACATTTGAAGTCTAATGTTAATCAGTGACTTCACCCCACCTGCCCTACTGCACAGACACACAAGTAACTGGGTCTGTTCCAGTCATTTCTCCCATCTCGCCCACCTTTCATGCAGCTGTTGTCTGGTATTCTCCTTGTTTTGTTCTTTTCTAAAATCGCAGTTCACAGTATCGCTTACCCATATCTTTGCCCAACGTTCTCGTATCTCTGATCTTTCCTGTTTCCTTTTTTTCTAAAATGGGCTTATTGAGATATAACTTACAGACCATACAAATTACCTGTTTAAATTGTATAACCCAGTGATTTTCATCAATTTCAGAACATTTGCATCACCTCTGAAAGAAATCCCACCCCCTTTTGCTGTCATCCCCTCTTCTCCCCGCCCGCCAGCCGAAGCAACCGTGAAGCCCCTGTCTCTGTGGATGTGCGTCCTGCAGACACTGCACCTGATCGCACTCATTCGGTTCCTGGTCAGTTACGGCTGGCCGCCTTCCCTCAGCATGTGCTCAGGGTTCATCTGCATGGTAGCATCATCACGTATCCACGCTTCATTCCTTTTTTTATATATTCTATAGATATGTTACATTTTATCCATTCGTTACTGATGGACATTTTGGCTGTGATGACTAATGCTGCTGTAAATATTTGTGTACAGATTGTTGTGTGCACGTTTTTACTTTTCTTGGGTATATACCTAGGAGTGGAATTGCTGGGTCAAATGGTAAGTTATGTTTAATTTGATCAGGATCTGACAGTTCTGGAGTGGCTGTCCATGTTACGTTCCCGCCAGCAGTGTGTACGGGTTCCAACCTCTCCATATTTTCAGTGACACTCGTTATTTATCGTCTTGAGTTTAGCCGTCCTGGTGGGTCTGAAGTGGTATCTTGTGACCTACATTTCCCAGAAGACAGCATGTTTTCGTGTGCTTGTTGCCTGTGTACCTTCTTTGGAGAAATATCTAGTCAGATCCTGTGCCCACTTTTAAATGATGTCATTTGTCTTGCTGAGCTATAAGAAGTCTGTGTATGGTGGGAAGTGGGCCCTTACCAGATAGGATATGTAAATAATTTTCTTTCATTCTAATTTTTTTTTTTTTTTTACTTTCTGAAAATGCCCTTTGATGAAAATTTTTGATTTTGATGAGGTTTAATTTATCCATTTTTTTCTTGTATTCATGCTTTTGGTGTCATATCTAAGAATCCATTACTAAATTCAAACTCATGACTATTTTCCTGTTTTCTTCCAAGAGTTTTATGGTTTTATCTCTTACACTTAGTTCTTTGAGCCATTCTGAGTTAATTATTGTATATGACTTGAGGTAGGGTTCCAGCTTCATTCTTTACATGTGGATGTCCAGTTGTCCCAGCCCCATTTGTTGAAAAGACTATTTTTTAAACCCCAGTGAATGGTCTTAGCATCCCTGTTCAGATCAGTGGATAGTAGACATATGGGTTTATTTCTGAATGCTCAATGGTGTTCCTTTGGTCTATATGTTTATATTTATACCAGTACCCTGTCTTGATTACTGTTGCTTTTTAGGAAGTTTTGAAATTGGTAAGTGTAAGTTGTCCAACTTCGCTATTCTTTTTTAAGATTGTTTTTGCTATTGGAGCCCATTGTGATTCCATATCAATCTCAGAATCAGCTTGCTAATTTCTACAAAGGACCAGCTGGGATTGTGGTGAATCTGTACAACAGTTTAGTTGGAATAGCCATCTTTACAGTCGTAAGTCTTTGTTTGTTAACATGGGATGCTTTTCTTTTTTCTTAATTTTTTTTTTTAAAGATTGTATTTATTTATTTGACAGAGGCAGTGAGAGAGGGAACACAAGCAGGGGGAGTGGGAGAGGAAGAAGCAGGCTCCCAGCAGAGGAGCCTGATGTGGGGCTCGATCCCAGAACGCCGGGATCACGCCCTGAGCCGAAGGCAGACGCTTAACGACTGAGCCACCCAGGCGCCCCCTTAAGTTTTTAAGCTTTTATTCTCAACCATTTGTGAGATACAGCACATACAGAAAAAGTACACAGAAAAAAATGTACAGCCCAGTAATTTGTCATAAAGCAAACTCTTGTGGAATTACCAGTTAGGTCTGGATGTAGAACCCTGGCAGCCAAACATAATTCCTGTCATTTCCCGGCCAGTTATTCCTCTTTCTTTTCTCCCCAGAATTAATTATTGTGCTGATTTATATTCCTATGGTTTGTTTTGCTTCGGAACTTTATATGTGGAATCCTGTCTTTTTTAAGAGAAAACAACTCTGTGGGTTCAGTCATGTTATTGCATGCATTTCCACACTTGGATTGCTTTATGGCCGTCCATTGAATAGATGTACCACATTTATCCATTTACTGTTGATAGACATTTGGGTTCTTCCCTGTTTTGGGCTGTTATGAATAAAGCTGTTGTAAACATTCTTATGCAGATCTCTTGTGAACATGTCACACATTGCTCTTGGATATATTCCCAGGAGTGGAATTTCTGGGCCAGAGATATGAGCATATTAGCTTTGGGAGATACTGCAAAACAGTTGCCTGCGTAAATTCCCTACCGCTGGCTAGAGTCGTTCCCACTGCCCCTCACCCTCTCACCCTCTCTACCATTTGGTTGTGGGTCTTTTAATTTTAGCCATGCTGGTGACTGTGTGGTGGCTTCTTGTGGTGATGAGATTAAGCACCTTTTCATATGTTTATAGGCCATCTGTGTTTTCTTTTGTGTAAAGTCTCTTGCCCAGTGTTTGTAGGATTGTCTTACTGATTTGAAGGAGTTCTTCATGTATTCTGGACTGAAGCCTGTTGTCAGATACATGTGCTGCTGCTGGTGTGTCCTCGGCTCTGTAGCTTGCTACTTTACTCTCTCAATGGAGTCCTTTTAAGAAAGGAAGTTCATAATTTTAAGATAGTTTAATTTACATCTTTTTCCTTTTTATTAAGAAGTCTTTATCTATTTTAGAAACCTTTATTGTTTTGCCTGTCACATTTGGTAGGTATGGCATGAGGTACGGTTTTATTTTATTTTCAAATGGAACTGTCCCAGAATCAGGAATTATCCTGATCACTAGAGAGTCAAAACAAGCCTTGATACCCCGTGGAGCTAATCCTTCTACCTTCTTCAATATTGTCTTTTTCCTTGGCTCTTCTTGACCTTTGCTTGTTGTACATAAATCTTAGAATCAGCTTGTTCAGTTCTACGAGGAAAAGCAATAACAAACCTGTTGGGATTTTGATTGGTTTGGCACTAAAATGACAATAGGAGTTGACAGGTATACAATACTGAGTCTTTCAACATGGGCATTTTCTATTATTTTAGGTGTTATTTAAAAACTAATAAAAACAGGGGTGCCTCGGGGTGCCTGGGTGGCTCAGTTGGTTAAGCCTCTGCCTTCAGCTCAGGTCATGATCCCTGGGTCCTGGGATTGAGCCCCACATCGGGCTCCCTGCTCAGTGGGGAGTCTGTTTCTCTCTCTTCCCCTGCCCCCTACCCTGCTTGTGCTTTCTCTCCCCCCTTTCTCTCTCCCAAATAAATAATAAATAAACTTTATTAAAAAAAAAAAAAACAAAACAGGGGCGCCTGGGTGGTTCAGTTGGTTAAGTATCTGCCATCGGCTTGGGACACGATCTCAGGGTCCTGGGATGGAGTCCCGCGTTGGGTTCCCTGCTCACCAGGGAGTCTGCCTCTTCCTCCCCCTCTGCCCCTCCCCACTGCTCGTGCAAGCATGCTGTCTCTCTCAAATAAATCTTAAAACTAATAAAAACATTTTAGGGTTTTCTTTAGAGGTCTTATATTTTATTAGATTTATTCCGAGATACTTGGTGGTTTTGGATATAAATGGTATCTTTTAAAATACTTCATTTCAGCAGCACCGGGGTGGCTCAGCTGGTTAAGTGTCTGACTCTTGGTTTGGGCTCAGGTCACGATCTCAGGGTCCTTGGGATGGAGACCCGCACTGGGCTCCCTGCTCAGCAGGGAGTCTGCTTGTCCCCATCCCTCTCCCTTGCCCCTCCTTGCATTTGTGCAAGTGCTCTGTCTCTCTCAAATAAAATAAATCTAAAAATTTTCATTTTAAAGTGTTTGTTGTGGATATATAGGAATGCAGTTGATTTTTCTATTTGACTTTTTATATGTCAACCTTGCTAAACTCAGATTCTATTTTTTTAAAGATTTCGTTTATTTATTTGAGAGAGAGAGCATGGGAAGGGCAGTGGGAGAGGGAGAAGCAGATTCTCCACCAAGTGGGAAGCCTGATGTGGGACCTGAGCCAAAGTCAGCCCCTTAACCAACTGAGCCACCCAGGTGCCCTAAACTCCTGATTCTAACTATTCACTTATAGCTTTTGGATTTTTGTTGTACGGAATCATATTGTCTACGAATTTGATTTTTTGCTTTCTAGTCCTTATGCCTTTTACTCATTTTGTTTTGCTTAACTGAATTCTAGTCTTGTTCCCATTCTCAGAGAAACCATTTCACCACTAAGTAAGTTGTTTGTTGTAGGTTTTTTGGGGAGTTTGTTTTATTTATTTTTTAAATAAATAACTTAAAAATTAAGGATGTTCCATTCTATTCCTAATTTGTTAAAATTAAAAGTTTTTCTCAGGAGCAGATGTTGAATTTTATCAATGCCTTTTCTGTTTCTCTTGGATGATCATATGACTTTTCTCCTATTTTCTGTTAGTGTGGTTAACTGTACAATTTTTACAGTGATTTCTTATTTTTATATATTTGGTTTGCTAATATTTTGTTTAGGGTTTCTTTTGCATATATTTGTGAGTGATGTGAGTTTTTTGTAATGTCATTGTTAGGCCTTGGTATCAAGGGTATGCCTGCCTCATAAAACATTTGAAGAATGTTTGCTCATTTTCTGGTTCTCTGGAAGAGGTGAAGTAAGAATTGTATTATTTTTTCCTTAAATGTTTTGTAGAACCACAGGTGAAACCATCTGGGCCCCTAATTGCCTTTGAAGAAAAATTTTAAATTAGGATCTCGATTTCAGATTTTCTTATTTTATCAATTTTTATTTTATTTATTTATTTTTTTAAAGATTTTATTTATTTATTCAACAGAGATAGAGACAGCCAGAGAGAGAGGGAACACAAGCAGGGAGTGGGGAGAGGAAGAAGCAGGCTCATAGCTGAAGAGCCTGATGTGGGGCTCGATCCCATAACGCTGGGATCACGCCCTGAGCCGAAGGCAGACGCCCAACCGCTGTGCCTCCCAGGCGCCCCTTATTTTATCAATTTTAGTAAACACATTTTTCTAGAAATTTCTTTCATCTAAAATTTTCAAAATTTTTGTATATAGTTTTTTGATAATATTATCTTTTAATGTCCTTTAAGATCCAAAAATGCACTTTCATTCCTGATGTCTGATATCTGTTTTCTTTCTTAATCCATCCCACAAAGAGTTTCTCATTTTTGTTAGTTTTATAAAAAATTAGGATCCTTTAGTGTACTGTATGATTCTTTCCAATTTCAGTAATTTCTGCTTTTTTTCCTTTCTTCTTCTTTGGATAACTTGTTCTTCCTGTAACTTCTGATACGCTTATCTGAATAAGTTTTATACTTTTTTCCCCCAAATGTGTATTTAACATTATTTTTTTGTAAACATGGCTTTAGCTCCATTCCACAAGCTGTATTTTCAACACCATTAATTTAAAATATATGCTGTGATTACTATTAAGATTTCTCCTTTGACCCACATAAGTATTTAGAAGGGAATTAATTACCAAACACATGGAGATTCTCATTACCTTTTTTTTGATGACTAGCAACATTGAATTTATGGTCAGAGAACACAGTGCATATGGTCTTTTGAAATTTGTTGAGATTGGCTTTTGATCCTTTGAAATGTATTGTGATTTGCTTTACAGATTAATTTGTTTGAAAAATGCTTCTGTGCATACTTGAAAAAAGAAGATGTCTTCTCAAATTATTGGGTGCAATGTTTTATATCTTCCCATTAAGTCAGATTGTGTTCAGATCTTCTATAACCTTATTTTACTGTCTGCTGCTTTCGTAAGAAGGATGTTTTGAAATTTTACATAATAATTATGGAATTTTCTGTTATTTATTTTGAAGCTATATTGTCAGGTGCCTTAAATTTGATATTGTTAAACCTTCCTGCTCCATCAAATTTTTCATTTTCAACTTTCAACTTCAAGTTTCCTTTGTCTGATACCAGTGTAATATCTTTGGTTAATATTTGCACTGCGTATCTTTTTCTCTTCTTTTGTTTTTAATTTGTGTCTTTGCATTTAAAGTATGGTTTGGCTCTCTATCCTTTCTGATGTTTTGTGGACGTGTACTTGGGTTTAATCCTTTACCACCTATTTTATTAGGTTTCTTTTCCTCTCCTCTAGAATCTTTTGGGTTATATTTTTGTATTTCCATTTCCCCACTCCGCTGGAAGTTAGAGCCTTTTGCTTTTCTCTTAGTGGTTTTCCTGACCTTTGCAGCAAGCGGTTGACTTATGAAAGTCTGACGTCTAGTACCTTCACTCTCTTTTTGGACAGTGCAAAATTCTTAGAGTATATTTTACTCTCGTCTTGACTTAAATCCTATTGCTGTGTATTCTATTGTTTTAAACTCAAGGAGATGTTATTACCATTTTATACGATCAGTGTCCTTTTACCCATTACCTATAGATGCTTCTCTTGGGTTCTTCTTCATTCTGCCCTGCACCCCGGAGCCTGTATCTAGAATGATCTTGTTGTCTGAAGAATACCTTTTAACGTTTCCTTTGTGTTGGTCTGCTGGTGACTCATTCTTAAGTGTTTGTTTGGTGATGTGTATAACTGATTGTGTTTTTTTGGAGTCATTCTTGAGTCTGTGGCTTGATGTCTTTCCTCGCTTTTGGAAAATATTTGGCCTTAACAGCTTCAGATTTGATTTCTGCCCGTTTCCTTGGTATTTTCCAGCTGTCTAACTTTCCATGCTTCATTCTGGATATTTTTACTTGGACCTATCTTCCATTGTAGCAAGTCTCTTGAGTTTTTTCTAATCTGTTAAAACTGTCTCTTGAATTCTTTTTTTTTTTTTTTTTAAAGATTTTATTTATTTATTCGACAGAGATAGAGACAGCCAGCAAGAGAGGGAACACAAACAGGGGGAGCGGGAAAGGAAGAAGCAGGCTCATAGCGGAGGAGCCCGATGTGGGGCTCGATCCCATAACGCCAGGATCACGCCCTGAGCCGAAGGCAGATGTTTAACCGCTGTGCCACCCAGGCGCCCCCCATTTCCTTTTTTGTAATTATTTTTGTAAAAGCGAGAGCTATTCAATCTGAAAAATTCAAGTAGTAATGTGAAACGTCGAGGAAGGGGGGGGTGCTCCACACTCCACACCGAGGTGATGCTTTCTAGAACCTCTCGGTATGTCTGATGTGCAGGGGGGCACACAGGGCCTCACGAGCTGGGTCCCCCGGAGCACGCTGGTTTGCACGGGCAGTCCTGGTGCATGTGGTGGCGGGCTGGTGCGTGCACGTGCTCAAGCCCAGTGTCGAGAGCCACAGTGCCTGGGTTTGAACCCAGCCCTGCCATCGCAGGACAGTGCTGAGCAGGCCGGCTGTGGGTCACTCTGGGGACGAGGTGAGTTCACACAGAGCCTGGCAACCCTCCGTCTGCAGTGTCATTCGTGGTGGTGGTTTGACCCGAGCTGGCCTCACTGGGCATGTGGAGAGTGAAGCTGGCCCAGCACCATCAGGCCCGGTAGCCCAGGTGGCAAACTTCCAAGCTGGCAGACTGGCTGCCTTGCTGAAGACAAGCCTGTGTCCTAGTGTTTGGAGTCGGGGTCCACATGCTACTTTCAGTGAGAGGTCAGGGCGGGTGGGCAGAGCTGGCCTGGGGCTTCCTCACTCACCTCTGGGTCTATAGCCAGTTCCTGGACCGTGCCGGGTGCGTGTGGTGGGGGTGTGCTCCTGGAGCTGACCTCTTCGTCCCCCATAGGTTCAGCAGTACCGGGTGGCCATGACTGCGAAGGACTGTTCTATCATGATCGCACTCTCCCCCTGTCTGCAGGATGCAAGGTGAGCTGCCTGCTGTGCGTTCCGTGTCCCTGCTAATAGAGCGTCCTGGCAGGGCCACGTCTGCTGACAGGCTGATGTCCGTGACCTACACGACACCTAGTAACTCACCACGGCTTGCTAACTCCTGCTGCTCTCTAGAAGCTTGTGATTTATGGAGAATAACTAAAAAAGATTGTCCTATTAAAGATTACTGTGATTTTCTGAGAAAATACTCCAAAGACAAGCAGCTTGGATCCTGTGGTACAAATTCCTGTCTCTCAAGGCTCCACGTGCCACTGAGGCTTGGAGGCCTGAGAGGCTGCAGGTTCCCCACCAGGTCCCAGTAAGCCAGCCTTCCCAGCCCACCCGCGCCTGTGGGACAGCACGTCCACTGCTGAGCTTCCTGTGGGCAGCACTCTCCCTGGACATTATTATCCTTGTCCGGTCCCCTCCCCTGACTTTTTTTTAGGAATTCAGGATGAACCTGGTAATCTTCTCTTGCTAATTAGACGGCATCTTCAGCATTGATCCTCAGGGTGCCAAACCCCCCACACAGTGTCTGTGGAATGTTCCACATTCTTCTGACATGTGTTCCCGGGTCAAGATGACCTTATCGTTGGCTGTCAGCCACCCGTTTTTCAGATGCTTTTGAACTAAACATTCCCAGGACTGCCGCTCCGTAGGATACACGGAGGGATGTTCATAGGGTGTAACTGAAATACAAAAAGGCTGCTCTGTTTAGTTGAGGACCCCTGCGATCCTGGGAGGAAGTGCCTGCAGTGAGCGTTCACTGGATTGAGCTGGCCTTGTCCAATGACAGAAGCATGCGGATGTCACCCACTGGCCTTCCTTGAAACAGGCACGCACACAGGAATGTGCGGGAACGTGCAGGGCCAGGCGGCCTGGCATGCTTCACCAGCTGCTTGGCAGATGCAGACGGGGCGGGGGCGGGGTTTTGTGTCCCGGGAGCCCCGTGGCGCAGCACGGAAGCGTTTCAGCCCTGGAGCTATGCCGTGGGCTCACGGGAGCTTGTGGTGGACACACACAGACACAGGCAGCCCGTGTGCCGAGCGATACCCGTCCGTGTGCGCGTCACCTTGTCAGGTGCCGGCTCGGTTGTGAGAAACCGGCTGGGGGCTGGAGAGGTGCTGTCCCAGCCCTGCCGCCCGGAGCTCAGGCCTCAGAAGCCGGACCTTCACTGCCATTCCGGAGGGAATAACCACGACCCAGCAGCTGAGCCAGGGCTCCCTTTTCCCTACAGAGGGTATTTCGGGGCAGGAGTTAAGTGAGAGTCTCGGCCTTGATCAGAATGGGAGCTTGTTCATTGGTCTTCTCCTCCCAGGCAGGAGCTTTTGAAATTCGTGTTGTTTTGGGATGCTTTCTAAATCTAGAAGAGTAGTAAGCATGGGGAAACGAGGACTCGTATTTTTCTTGGGCTAAACTGAGCTCATAATCATATTTAACCAGTTGTTGGATGCAAAATATTACCAAGCACTCGGAGAGCTGAGTGGGATGGATACACAGCAATTTTAGTACAAAATTCAGAATCAGCCTCAGAGTGGTTGGTCTTAATACAAATAATTGTTCATTTTCTGTTATAAGCACATGACTATTTTGATGTTTGGAAAACCCACAAAACTAAGCCTTAAAACCAAAACATCAAACCCTGCAGATTAGATTTGAGACTAAAGCATGAAATCAGAACTCTCTCCAAATGTGAAGAGCCTCAGGGAACACGGGCTTCTCACCAGATGTAGAAAAAGGCGGGTGAAGGGAAGTCGGCCCCGTTGGGGCCAGGTCGACTTTCTCCTTGTTCTCAGGGTTAGTGATTCCTGACTCCTGGTCAAGTGCCCCTTTCAGTGCTCGTTTATACCAGCAGGGGTTGGGGAACTCCTGCCAGTCCTACCGTCAGTGGGGGGGGTGGGTGTCACAGCAGGCGTTGGTGGGGTGCGTGCCCTGAGCAGGGTGAGGGTTTGGGGTTCGTGTGACCTGAAGCTGCTGTTTCACTTCCAGCTCTGATCAAAGGCCTGTCGTCCCCTCATCGAGATCCAGGTTTGCTTTCTCCGTGTCTGTGCTGGACCTTGACCTCAAGCCCTATGAGAGCATTCCTCACCAGTACAAACTGGATGGCAAGATCGTCAACTTCTATTCAAAGACTGTACACGCCAAAGACGCAGCCGTGGTGTCGACCAGGTTCAAGGAGAGCGAGGACTGCACGTTAGTTCTGCATAAGGTCTAGGCGCTTCCTGCGGCGTCTTTGAAACCTGAACACGGGATGTGAAGGTTGAATGAGAGCTGTTTTCTGTTGTGTTGGGTGACCTTTGGCTGTGAATGTTTTTGCTTTTTAACCCCTGTTCAGTTGGGGTTGCATCTGGGTGACCCCAGGATGGAAGATCACCAGAAACACCTTGGAGGACGAGGAGTGTCGGACGTGAGCGCTGCTGCGTGCGGTGTCCCCACACCTTCCGCTCTGGGCCGCTCCTCCTCCCCACCCAGGGCTCATGTCTAATCTCTGATGTAAAAGCCTTAAGACCCAAGGTTTGGATCTCCTACCACCAGACTCTAACTTAGAAAACTTGAATTGTTGCATACATCTTACAGTTTGGACTTGAAAGAAAACATGGATACTACTGGAACTTTCCCAGCTGAGTTACATGGTCACTTTTTCCATGCGAGCCACAGGTCAGCGCAGGTTTAGTGGGCTCTCTGCTGCAGAGAGTGATGGGTGGCTGGTGCGGACGTGGGTCCTGAGCTGCGTGGACTCGGGGTCTCTGTGGAGGTGCCCCAGCCACCGCTCTGCACAGGGTCATCAGGGAGCACCTCAGGTCAGGGGTGGACACCACTCACATATGAGCGCCGACTTTCTTCTTAGCTGAATGACTTTATCTAACTTTAGGGGAGACGAGGCGTTCCTCGCCACGGGCGGTTGCTGCTGCGGAGCTGGAGGCAGGGCGGCTGTGTGCCAGGTGTTCTGGATGTTTGGGGAGGTCGTCGGCTGTGCCAGACCCCGCGGCGTGCCCCTGCTCCTGCAAGATGAGCAACTCCTGGCTGGCACCAAGGGGGTTCTCGTTGGGGTCACCGTAGGTGTGCCCGGCTGCTATGAAAACCGTGGGGAATCTTGGCTTAGGTTTTTTATTCTATGGTAGGTTGTACAGATTATTTATATCGTTTTGAGGGACTAATGAAGGTTTATTGTAACATAAGATTATAATAGCAAAACCACGGAATTGTATGAAAACGCTACGTGAAAAATAATATTTTGCTGATTGATTGTAAATTTTTGTGGGGAATTTTGTGATAACTTGAGAATTACACTTGTTTGAATCAAGCCAGCTCTCCTAGAATTTATTCAGCTTTGTCCTTACTTCTGCACGCAGAGGTTCAGAAAGATACTCAGATGACAGGTGTCTCCTCCATGTGCGTTGGGGTGGGCTGTGGAGACACCCCTTGCAGGGACACGTGTGGACAAAAGCATCTGTGTTGTTTTGGCCTGAGGAAGCTCCTTGGTGCTGGCCTGTGTGAGAATGGTGTGCGCTGGTGTCCACCTCCCAGGCCCGTCCTGGCTGAAACCAGCATCCACAGGGGGGTTGGGACGGACGGGGTCCTGCCCTGTGTGGTCTCCGCCTCACACTCCAGTGTGGCCCCTTCCCTGACTGTGGTTTCAAGCAATGTTTCTACCAATTCTAACCTTTGAAATGGGGCGGCGGAGGCCAGTGATGCCCCGGGGGTGGTGTGGAGGGGTCAAGTCTATGTTACTGCATTTTTTAAGCCGACTGCTCCACTTTTATGTGAAGACCAAGAAGAGGGAGTCCTCCTCTACAGGGCAAGGCGGGCGGTGCCTCACCCCGGGTATCAGGAATGTTAAGGAGTGAGGCCCTCGGGTGGCAAGGGGAGGCCAACCTCCAGGACGCCTCCACCCTCAGATTTGGTGAGAGGTAGGACCAGCCGCTCCCCCAAATCCAAGGATGGACACTCATCCTGTACTTACTCCCCCGACCGAGCCCGCCAGGCATCCCTAAGCACTGAACATGCTGCTTGTCTGGCATTTTGTATTCAAATAGCTGCGTTTATTTTTCCATGTCCTGCCAGTTTATATAATGTGTTGAAACTGCACAGACAACACGTCCTAAAGGTGGCGTCTGTCTGCGGAAGACAGCAGCTGTTTATGCGGAAGATCACACGCCTGCATGTTTGCCGGGAACTTGTCGTAGTCCGCTGTGCAGAGCGACTTTATCAGGCTCTCGAGGGCGGCTTCAATGCCCAGTGTGCCCAGCAGGGCTCGGAAGCCGAGCGGTGCGGTCTCCAAGACTCGGTTCCGGTCCAGCTGCAGGGCTGCAGGGAGAGCGAGCCGGGCTGAGACACCGCACTGAGACCCTCCCTCCTTCCCGACCCATGACTGTCGTGATGGTGAGAGTGGACCTGCACGCCAGAGGTGGGCACAGAACAGTCCCTCCGCGCCTCTGCCTTCTGGTTCCTGATAAACTGATACAGATGACAGAGCAGGCATCTGTCGGGCACAGTAAGAAGTCCTCACGCCAGCCTCCCCTGCCCCGGGCCCGTACCTCGCTGTGGTGCTTTGGGGAGCAGGTCCAGCTTCGGCAACACCTTCCCCTCTTCATCGATCTGCACCCTCCAAACGATGACCAGCTCGAACCTGAAAAAGGTAAGATGCGTCCCTAAGTGCTGTTTGAAATCCGGTGGAAAGCCTGTGTGGCCCCTGCCACCCTCCCCGCGGAGGTGCTCCTGAAGATGTCGGTCACGGACACGCACATCTGCTCAGGGAAGCACGTGTGACAGAACGAAGAGGGAAATGGACCCCAAGGCCCAGCAAGATGCTGTTCTGTAACCACGATGGGTGGTGTGGCTCCGGGTGACGTGCAGCACGCGGAAAACCTGCCGGTGAGCACGAACTGCCTGAATCTACCCCATGACCCAGGAATTTCACTTCCAGCCACAGAAGCCTGGGTCCTCGAGTGTCCGGGGACAGGGACAGGAGTGTGAGAAATAGTGGGAAACGGTAGATAACCCAAGTGCCCAAGACCCGAAGAAAGCAGAGATACGGCTGATGGAGTAGAACCAAGAATAAGTGAACTGCACACAGCTACACACGTCACCAGAAGCTCATTTTGGAAATGACGCTGAGTAACAGGCAAGTCTGAGAAGCCTACGTAATGACGGCACCACTTCAGGGTTTGAAAACAAAGCCCCTTCAGGCGCTCTGAAGCAGACCGTGCATCCACGGGACCCCAGTGAGTCCTCCCTTCAGCCAGTACTTGCTGCCTCCCGGCCTTTTCTGAGGTCAGCCCATCAAGACAGAGCTCCAACTCTTCCTGGCCTCCCCTCCTCGCTCCCTCCACCCCTGCAGTGAGCCCAGCAGCACTGGCCAGTTCCCCATATCCCACACTCCACTCTCCTCCCCATGGCTGCACGGCCAACACGGCTCCACAGACACATCAAGATGTTTGGAAGGTAGCTGACATTTGTTTTCTACCATTTGTAATCCTCGTTTTTAACAGCAAGCAAGAGTGTGGGTGTTGGGGAGGCCGGGCCCGCGGGGCATCCGCACTCACCCTCGCTGGCGGGCGCTCTGGACCACCATGCAGCTGGAGGCAGCCCCCTCGGGTAGGTGCACAGCTTCTGGGTACTTCTCCTGTGGGAGAGGAAGCAGGTACAGAAAAATCAGGTGACAGAAGCCAGGAGCCCTCGTGAAGGTCTTTAGTCAGGTTGCGGGTGCCCTGGATGAGACGGGGAAACTGAAGGCCTCCACAAACTTCTGCTCTTGGCCCCTTTTCCTGCTGCTTTTGTTGTTGGGACCTGCACCCCCACTCTACACATGTCTCAATGCAGATGGTGTCCGCCCTTGTGAGGGACCAGGAGTCAGTGGTTTCTCTAGAAGAGAAAGAGATCACATCTAAGGCAGGACCAGGTAAGAATGACTGGAAGCCATCACGTACGTATTTCAGACCACCCAGTGCTAGACACCTCGACGCCAAGGCCCCCTGGCTCCCAGGAGTAACACCTGGGCCCTCGTCTTGGTTCTTGCAGTTCCTGGGTGCCTGAGGGGACATGTGCACCAGACCACTGTCCTCAGTAAAAGCCCCCAAGACCCCGAACAAAGACGAGACTCCCTCCTTTCCACATCTCCCGGATGCTCTGTGTCTATCAGCTCAGTAAACTCCGCTCTCACCTCCCTCTGGCTCACATTTGATTTCCATCCTGTGTGCAGCCAGGGGCCCTCTTGGCTGGTCCTGCTGGAGCCCCTCTGGGGTCTCAGACCCAGTGTGCGGCATCAGGGCCACCCCACTCCTGCCTCCTGTGCTTGCTGGTGCTGCCTGTTCTGGATCTTTCCACGGCCCCCATGTGCCTACACCCTCTAGCCACCAGCAGATTAGAGAAGAGCTTCAGGCCGATTTCACCTGTTTGTCCCCCAGGGCTTTCCGGCCTTTGGCCGTGCTGCCTCCCTAGACCCCTCTGCTCAATCTGTCCTATTCTCGAGACCTGGGTGGCCTGAGAAGACCAATCACACATGCTCTGCAGTGTTCCTTGCAGCTCACCTGGATGCTGTCTGCCAGGGTGCTTACTGCGGCTCTCTGGAGCCTTAGCACTGTGGCCCCTGGGCAGTCCCCTGCCACAGTGGACGCTCCCACCCTGTCCGTCCTCACACTCGCTGCCCAATGCCCCTGCCCATCTGCACATCAGGAGCAGGGCCACTGGGGGCCCCTGGCGACCTCTGCGTCGGTCTCCCCCGGAGGGGTGCCTGGCCGCCCTGGCTAACAGGGTCTTGGGGGGCATACTGTGCCAAGCCAGCTTCACGAGGAGATCGCGTGCCATTTTAGAGTCAAAGGTATTCTAACAGAGGAAAACGAAGTGGAATTCCATAGGTTTCTAGGCTTGGACTTTTTTTTTTTTTTAAAGATACTTTTTTTTTAAAGATTTTTTTAAAATTTATTCGACAGAGATAGAGACAGCCAGCGAGAGAGGGAACACAAGCAGGGGGAGCGGGAAAGGAAGAAGCAGGCTCATAGCGGAAGAGCCTGATGTGGGGCTCGATCCCAGAACGCCGGGACCACGCCCTGAGCCGAAGGCAGACGCTTAACCACTGCGCCACCCAGGCGCCCCTAGGCTTGGACCTTTTAAGGTAGGGTTGGCTTTCCCCTCCGCCTAATATTCTAGAAAAATGTATCTTCCTAGTCCTTGCAGCAGAATGGACACCGGAACATACACCTGACTTTGAGGTCTGCTGTCTGGGGAATGGACTGCAGGGCTAGGGGAAGGCGGATGAGGCAGGCTCCTCAGTAAGCCTCTGGGCTCCCGGGCCAGCGTCCGAGCCCCATCTTCTCTCCCTCCTCCCACTGTGCTTGGTATACAGACACCCAGGCTGATGCCGAGGTCAGATGCGAGCCCCACCGTGTCCCACACAGAGCCTCATGGGACAGAGGGGCAAGGCTAGCGCTGTGGTTGGCAGAACCTGGGGCTTCAGAGGACAGGACCTTCCTGAGGACACAAGTACTCAGTGGAGAGAACCCAATCAGCCCCAAGAAGGAGGTCTTGTAGGGACAAAGACGTGTCACAGCTTCTAAGGGGCCAGCCCGAAGACAGCCTCTGCTGCCAGCGTGTGAGGCCAGCGTTCCCAGACCCGTGTGTGAAAGATGCCGACCGAGCACGATCACGTCCAAACACTGAGCTGTTCTGACCAAATGCTGGGCTCGGCCTGGTGTAAGCTTACAGACGGTTTCTAATTTCAGCGAAACTGTGTGTATGACAAAAATGTATACCTAAGTGTTTTAAATGGAAAGTGCTGGTTGATTTTTTAAACCTCAGGCTCTTCTAAATTAATAACAGCTGCGGGAGAGCCGCAGAGAGGGACACGTGAGCGCGGCAGGCCAGCTCCCAGGCTGTGGGGCGGCCCCACGAGGCCGGGGCCTGCTCCAGCGTGGGGCCCGGGGGCGGCACACACACTGCAGGCTCAGCCTCCAGGCAGACTGCACAGCCTGGCCAGGCCTCCTCAAGAGCAAAAGGAGGGTTTAGATAAGAAGCGTTCACTAAAAGATACACCCTCTCTAGTTTAAAAACAAAAAGAAGTAGAAATCCCGACATCAGGAAGAGGTCAGGCACCCAGTAAGTTTCTGGAGAGTTTTGGCGGGGGGGGGGGGGGGGGGGAAAGTNTGCCTTTTACACAAGGTAGTAACACGGCCTGTGTATCGGCTTCTCGTACCCCGCGTGCAGCACAGACGAGCCCGCAGGCCAGTGGTGGCGACCAGACAGGCAGAGTGTGGGCTGAGTCCACGCTGTGTGATGGCGCCACGGGAGAACAGAGACGTTGTGACGTGGGACGCAGCTCTGAATGCACACTAGCACGTTTCAACAGTGGTTAGAAGTTTTATGTATGGCTCCATCTAACGGGCGGTGTCGTCGGGAAGCCCAGGAATGGGCTCTGCACACGCGGATGTCAGCTTCCACAGGAAGCCTGTCCCAAGTGATGATTCAACATGGGTGTTTACTCAGCTGCTTGCCACACGCCTGGGGGTCTGCATTCAAGAACTCTCCTGGTGTCTGTGCAGCAACACTGGTGGCCGTGGGGACGCTGGTTTGGGGTCAGACCCTTTCACGCCAGAGACTTGCTTTGCTCGCTTGGCTGCTGGTCCAAAGGGAACAGGATTTTTAAGAGCGTTAAGAGAAAATCAGCCTTGCATTTACGTGCCCGTGATACCAGCCCAGTGCCAAAGGGGAAGGGACTAGGGAACCCTGCCTGCCTCCTACTCACACGAATGGGAAAACTTGTCCTGAGTGTCCACAGATACATTAGTTCATCTTGACTTCACTATTTTCCCAAAAATTATGTCTGGCTGATTCAATGACTTTTTAAAAAAAATTGAGATCTAATTCACATTACATTTACTCCTTTAAAGTGTATATAATTCAGGGGTTTTTGGTGTATTCAAAGGTCATACAACATCTCTGCCGTCCAACTGCAGAAGCCGTGTTCCTTTAGCTACTGCCCCTTCACTCCTCTGTGCCCACCAGGCAGCAGGCAGCGAGCACGGACCGACTGATGTCCCGTTCTGGGCATTTCAGACAAATGGAATTATTTGCGATGTGTCTTGTGTGACTGGCCTCTTTCCCTTGTACGTTTTCAGGGTGTGACCACGCGGTAGCCGGTGTCCATGCTCATTCCTTTATGTGTCTGAGTAACAACCCACTGTTCATTCATTCATCAGCTGATGGGTGTGTGGGGTTCTTTGGTTTTTGGCTACTGGAAACAAGGTTGCCGTGAACATGGGTGGGCATGTGTTCCCCTTTCTCTTGCTTATGCGCTGGGAGCGGCACCGCTGAGTCCTGTGGGGACTCCTGGTAACCACAGAGGAACTGCCCAACTGCCGCCCACTTCCGTGACTCCATCGCAGTGTCTGACCGTCCTGATTTTGCCGTCTCCTTGCAGACAACGTTTGTCATCACCCCCCCTCAGAAACCGCCCTTGTCCCCCGGTGGGTATGAGGTGGGAGGTCACTGGATTTGCATTTCCCCGATTTTCCCTGATGGCCACGGATGCTGGAGCCTTTTCACATGTGCTCATTCATCTGCACACCTTCTTTGGAGAAATGTGTGTTCAGATCCTTTGCCTAATTTTTAAACTGGGCTATTTTTCTTTTTCTTTTTTTTTTTTTTTTTTAAAGATTTATTTATTTATTTATTCGACAGAGATAGAGACAGCCAGTGAGAGAGGGAACACAAGCAGGGGGAGTGGGAGAGGAAAAGCAGGCTCATAGCAGAAGAGCCTGATGTGGGGCTCGATCCCATAACGCTGGGATCACGCCCTGAGCCGAAGGCAGATGCTTAACCGCTGTGCCACCCAGGCGCCCCTATTTTTCTTTTTATTATTGAATTATAATAGCTCTTTAGACAGTCTGGATACAAATCACTTGTCAGATACATGGATTTCTCCCATTCTGTGGACTGTCTTTTTACTTCCTTACTGGTGTCACCTGCATAAAGTTTTTAATTTTGATGAAGTCCAATTTATCTATTTTTGTCTTTTTTTTTTTGCTTGTGCTTTTGGTGTCATAGCTAAGAAACCAATGCTGAACCCAAGGTCACAGAAATTTACACCTAAGTTTTTTTCCTAAGAGTTTTATATTTTTAGCTTTTAAAAATTAGGGCTTTGATCCGTTTTGAGTTAACTTTTGTAGATGATGTGAGGTAGGAGTCCACCTTCATTCTTTTGTCTGTGAATATTCAGCTGTCTCCATATCAGTTGTTGAAAAGACTATCCCTTCCCCCATTTAATTGGATATGGTCATATTTTAATAACATCTTGAATTTGAGGGGGTGCCTGGGTGGCACAGCGGTTAAGCGTCTGCCTTCGGCTCAGGGCGTGATCCCGGCATTATGGGATCGAGCCCCACATCAGGCTCCTCCGCTATGAGCCTGCTTCTTCCTCTCCCACTCCCCCTGCTTGTGTTCCCTCTCTCGCTGGCTGTCTCTGTCTCTGTTGAATAAATAAATAAAATCTTTAAAAAAAAAAAACAAAAAACAAAAAAAACCCATCTTGAATTTGAAGACAGCCTGGTCCAGCATATGTGTGAGGTTTCACCGGGGGACAAAACGCACCCCAGCCTTTCCAATAGATGTGCCGGGACAAGAATGTAGACATGTAGAAAAGTGAGCCTCCGTGCTTATCGCATACACAGAAACGGATCACAGATCTCAAAGTAAGAGCTGAAATTATAAAACTTATGAAAAATAAAAAAATCTTTGTAGTTCTGGGTTAGCCAAAGGTTTCTCAGGTACAAAACAAAAACGGATCCACAAAAGAAAAATAAATTGGGTAACTTCATTAGAATTAGAAATTACCACTCTTAAAAAGGCCAGCCTCGGACTACATGTAAAGAACACTTATTAACTCATTAATAAGAAGACAAACAACCTAATTTATATAACGGTCAAAGGGTTTAAAGATACCCAACCAAAGGAGAGGTGGAAGGGAAAAGGTAGCATCACGAGTCACTAGGGAGTGCAAATTCAAGCCACAGTGACATACCACCTTGCACCTACCAGAACGGCTAACATAAACATGACTGACAATCCGGAGTTTGGTGGAGATGTGGACCCGTTGCTGGCGGGAACTGGGTAAGTCTGGTGGCTTCTGAAGGAGTTAGATACGCAATCCCACTCCTAAGTATTTACCCGAGAAAACCCAAAACATGTCCAGAGAATTGCCTGCAAGTGCTCGTTAATCAGAGCCCCAAACTGGAAATCCTTTCCTGACCGTCCTCCAGGCCCGTCGCCCCCACAGCGGGTGTGCAAACGGCCTGGGCCGTCTGCACACCAGACCGTTGTTGGGTCGCAGCGGTATCCGCACAGCGCGTGGGCGAATCTCGGGAGGCAGACGCATTTCGAGAGTCTAGAGAAGGAGACAAGAGAGCAGAAGTCGCGGGGCAGTTGTGGAGGAGGGTCGGACCACCAGGGCGTCTGTCCGAACCCAGCAAATTACGGCTAAAACAGGTGCGTGTTATTTTACGGAAATGAGACCTTGTTTCTCCAAGGAATGTCCCTCCACTCTCGGGGCCTGGGCAGCTCTGCTCCCCTCAGCTGAAGAGCGGCCTCTGTAAAGCCCTCCTTGGCGCCACGCACTGTTCTGGATGCAGGGATCCGGTGACAAGCCCCACGTAGAGACGCATGTCGTGGTGAGTGACGGGGTGGTGGCCCGGGGCCTCCTAAAGCAGGTGCCCTCAGGTTCAGACCCGAATGACGGGAAGATGGCAGCCCCTCAGAGCCAGCCTGGCTGGGACTGAGCTGGCTTGCTGCGGGAAAGTGGAGGAAGGTACAGACGTAGCCAGGAGGTAGGCAGGGCCGGGACACGGATGCTCAGCTCGAGAGCCCGGAACGCGGTCTAGCTGCCGTCCTGACACGGTGGTGCTGACAGCTAAGATGTGGAGAGCAGGCAGGGCTGGGGCAGGGGGCCTTGTGCCGGACTCCGGTTGGTGAAGAGCCCAAGGCACGGAAGGAGGAGGCCTCCACAAGGAGGCCGCGGTGCCAGGAGAAGCAGGGAACAGCTGGGAGTGGGCAGTGAGGCGGTGTGATGAGCCAGCCAGCCAGCCCTCTGGTCGTCCCTGTGCGGAGACAGCTGAAAAGGTACGCTGGCACACCGAGACCCGCAAACCTAACCCTCCACAAGCCCACACGCATGGGAGCACCTGACCCCAGAGAACAGGACCCGTCGCCTCAGCCAGAAACCCCCACGCGGTCTCCACGGGCTCTCGCGTCTGCAAAGTTCTCCTTCGGGGTCAGAGCTCCCTGCATGCAAGGCCCCAGACTCCCCCAGTCCACGGACTGCGCCCATCAGGAGACACGTGTTTTGGTTATCTGACACAGCATGCAAACTCCAAGGATCTGGGACGAGAGCCCCCCACTGTGGCTCTCGGTGGGGGTGTGCCAGAGGTCTCTGTGACAGCTGCTAATGATTTTCTGGGTCCGGGGAGGGGCTTGTGCAGCTCAGAGGGCTGGTGGCGGGTCAGAGCCATGGGGGCATCTGTGCTACAACTCATACCCAAGACTTCGGAGACGAATGTTCTAATTATTCCCAGCAACAGAGGCTTAGACGGGCACACAGAAGAATGACAATCTGCTCTCACGTGGGAAAGAGACTAACAGCGATTACACGGCCTGTCTGCGCCAGTCGTGGGGGCAGGTTCCTTACACGCATTTTAAGTCTGTGATCACAGATGTCACATCATAATCATGCTGCTGTTATGGGCTGAACAAGGGTTCTGTGGGTCCAGGACCCTGTGTCACCTCTGCACGCTCAGCCACAACCCGACACCCGCCATCGCTCCTCTGTCTCTCCAGCGAGCGGCAGACATGATGCCCCGACACTCAGCATTTCCCCATGTGGGGCCGTTCTCCCCTTTACTGAACAGAACCATCCAACCAGCAGATGCCCCTCTGGGTGTTCTGCCCCTCCTGCGCCCCAGTCTGCCCCCTTCATCTGGGCATTTTGGAGGGACGGGCCTTAGCCAGGTCTGCCATGTCCTCACGATGCCACGTTGGGAGCTGCAAACACACAGCGGGGCTGGCGGCCAGAAGTCACCCTTTTCCCTCTGTAACTGTCTTCCCGGGGACAGCCGGAGACCAGGCCACTGCCTGCTTCTTGGGCGATGTCCACTCACCAGTCTGGGCCCCAGGGCCGCCTAAGGGCTGAGTCAGCCACATGAGTACCGCCAAAGGGTGACTGTCTCCTTGTCCTTCCATATCCATTAGTGGCTTTCCCAGAGGAACGAGCTTTCCCTCCTTATTTCTGTACCAATTCTGAGTCTCAGCAGGAATCTACATTTCGCCAAGCCCCGTCAACCAGGCCCTTCCCAGGGAAAGAGCCCAAGAGGACAGGCTGGAGGGATGCGCACACAGCACAGCCCCTCTGAATGCCCCTGCGCACACATATCAGACACAAGTGCGAGATCACCTGGGTCCTCCCCCAGGGGCCTCCCTCCTTCCCTCTTGGGGTCATCCTGCCCTCTTCACCCTCGGTGGACTCCCTACATCAGCCCATCTGCAATCTCCCCACTCCTGAAGGCACAAGGCGCCTCTGTCTGGAAGGGAAGGCACAGGCAGGAAAGCGCGTTATCTTTCCACAATCTAAGGATGCTGAGCATTTTCTGGGCCACGTGCTGGCCAGGGGCTCTGACCTCTTGGTCAGAGGAGGGTCTCAGACCGTGACAGCTTGCTCAGAGGAGAGAGGACTATTGTATGTCAGTTCTGGAGAAGAAATCCATCATAGCAATCACTGTCTGAAATAACAGAACCAGCCCCCTGCAGCCCTGGGGGTCCTGCGAGGACATGGAGGATTCCCGCCGCCACTGTGCACGCTCGTGACAAGCAATCGGCTGACATCCTGACGAAGTCCTAAGCTACAAGTCTGGAGAGACGGAGGCCTACGTTCACGTGTTCTCATTACAGAAAGGATGGGCAGACCAGCTCCTCTAGACTCTGTAGGTCATGGAAGTGAACACCCATGAGGTGAGACACCAAGTGCTGCTGATCACCTCTGGTAAACCGGGCTGCTCCAGCCTTCCTAGGTGCCGTCCTGGAAATGGGGCACACATGCAGCTCCAGTTACGTCCGCGCCCGGGGCTCTGGGGGTGAGAGGTGGGGAGCAGACCCCTGACCGCATGGGTGGGCTACACGGGGTCCCCGACCCCCTTCAGACGCAGGCTCCCGGGGGCCCCACACCAAGGAGCCACGGGATGAAGTAACTGGGAAATGCTGAGCAGCTCTGTTGGTATATCGCTGGTCTGGAGGGCAGTAAAAAAAACCGTGTCCTAAATGTTGCTTAGTAAAACCACCAGCAAACTTGTATTCCAAGCCCACAGAGGCTCATACACCGGAGAAAACCAGAATGTCACCCGGCAGGGACGGCGCATCCCTCAGGGCTGGGCGTGCCTGGAGGTGTCTGGTCTCCTGCCCTGGGCCCCCCAGGGCCCGTCCAGACGCTCCCACTTCCTGCTGCCCCCACCTGCCCTTCACACTTTTGTCCTGTGAGCCTAGGGAAGAAGCAAGGCATCTCGGGGACCCACCTTGTTAGAAATGAAGACTTGGGAGTTTCCTAACAGAAAGTGCCACACGAAGGGTGGCCGGGCTGCCAGTAAGGGGCGGTACCCGGAGTGGGGGCGGCAAACGGCTGCGGCTGCAGATTCCACACCCTGTGTCTGCACGGCAGCCGGCTGAAATGGTTCCTACATTTGTAAATGGTCAGAAATAAATCAAAAGAAGAGTTTGTGCCATGTGCGAATTATATGAAGTTCAAACCCTAGTGCCCACGCTGAGGTCTCGTGGGGGCCCTGAGACCAGCAGAAGCTTGAGGGGCAGCAGGGCAGGGCCCAGGGACAGCATGCGCCAGGGAAGTCGGGAGGGAACCACGCCACATTTTTCATGGCGTCTCTTCTTGGGAAGCGACCCCAGGAGACGGAAGGAGAGCAGACTGTTCAGCCTGGGGCCCCGGATGTTTGTCCTACGTGGCCCTCGGAACAGTAGCAGGACAAGCAGTGGGGCCTCTGCTCCATTAGATGCTCCCCACACCCGCTCCCATTCTACCTGGGCGTCCTCCCGGGCCCCAGGACTGAATGTGCTCTGTCTTCTTCCTTTTACTCTTATCTTCCTTAAACACCGCCTTGTCCCAAGGCCTCCTGGCAGAAGCCTGAGTGATTTCTGTGCTGCTGCGTAGGTCACAGGACGGTTCTGAAGCCTCTGCGGGAGAATCTCCCATCTGAAATTCCTGAATCGCCATAACCATGTTTCTTGCTACTCCTTATAGTTTGTTACATTTTTCACATTTCATTTTAATTGTATTAAGCTACAAAAACTTCTCAAAAAACTCCTCAGTTACATATTTTATAATTGCATGTTTAAGTTCTGTTTATCCTTGGTCTGGCTTTACGCACTCATAATGACTTCTGTCCGGGAGACACAGCGTGTTCTGAGCGGGCCTGTCCCATGGGCGCCCTGCCCACCCTGTCTTGGGACTTCCTCCCGACAGAAGCTGCCCACTCGGGGAAGGGGTGAGAGCGCCCGTGCCCCTCCCCTGTAAACAGCTCACCTACCCGACAGAAAATCCGGACGCGCTATGTCCTCCTCCAGTTTCTTGTCTGGGCCTGTTTCCTCCGCACAGCCACCCGCCCTGACCGTCCACGGGGTGCTGCTCGCCGAGAGGGCCCCACCTCTGCCAGAGCGGTTCCGAGAGCAGCTCTGAGGGGCAGGGGCTCCAGCGTGGGCCGGGGACAAACCATCTGCCTCGCCCACCCCTTCTCGTCCAGGAACTCAGGGGGCAAGTGGAGCTGCTCTGCCTCGGCCCGTCCAGACGGCGCGGACCCCCAAAACCTGCCCTCACCCCCTCTGCATAGCAAGCAGCACTTTCAGGAAACCATGCAGTTGCCGACGTGCAAGGCGGCAGCATGAACCGTGGCTACGAACACCTCGCTAGAAAACGCAACTGAAAGAAGCAGAAGGATGTGGGACTCCTAGAGAGAACTGAAGTTTACACACAATTCTCCCGCGCCCCCACCCTGTTCGAGAATGGAAACAGGGAACCGGGCGAACAAAATCAGTCATGAATGCAGACGAGAAACATGCCGGAGTCCGCGGGTGTCACCGCTGGCGGGAGCGGGCCGAGCAGCAGCCCTGAAATGCTGTTCTGTCCCCTCCTCAACTAATAATTTCAAAGGTGAGCCAAACTGGTTTCTTTTAAAATCATCAGAAATGGTCCTTAAGAACCTGAATACACACGTATAAATAGAAAAATGCTAGAAACTCTTTAGAAGTCATTTCTCAACTTTCTCTTCAGGTACATGTGAATATGTAATCATGCGTGCAAAATAACGAAATACGAGCAGATAATGAACCCAACATTCCAGATATTCACTGGCAATTTTATCATTACTAAGGGTTAAACTCTCGTTATTTCATAGATGTCGAGGTAATGTTGTCTAAAACACTGAAACTAGCTTTAAAGTTATTGTGGTCTCATTTCTTTTTCACACGTTGGATTTTTAAGGTCTTGAGTTTATCTTCCAAAAAACAAATCACACACACACACGCACATTTACCCGTAACCTCCGCAGGCCCTAGGCCCTCGACACGCAGGCGCTCACACCACCCTCGCCAGCCGCACAGCGGCACTGGCAGAATGTCCATTTAAACAAATCTGAACCGGGCATTAATCAGGAAATCACGATAGCCACTCAAGATGACACAAGGATAAACTGATTCAAACTTCAGGCATATTTCGGGACCTGAGCTTGTGAACTTTCTACCATATAGCTGTTTCTGAATTCAAATATAGTTGTAAAACACAGGACAGTGTTATTACAATCAACTTGTAACATGATTCATTCTGGGAACACGACTTTGATGGTAGCAACGAAAACATCTGCTGGGAAACACAAGTGTCCCTCAAGTCTGTTCATATATTCCATATCGCGTGCCAGACATGAATGAGGCTTGAGTTCCCAACTGTAAAGGGCCCCCAATCTAGTACAGGAAACTTGCTGCGCCTGTTTCTTACTGAAAGTGCTTAGTTTTCTCTCCAGAGTGCAGGCCACTCCCAGCGGTTCCTGTCTTCCTCAGACAGGCCCCCTGCCAGAGGAACAACCTTCCCACCCCCAGAGGCTCCCCAGGACAAAGGCTCAGCCCCCTTTGCCTTCGTGGCTTGGGCCTCTGTTTCCTCTGTCTTCACTGGACACCACGATCCCGCTTGCTTCCCAGGCGCTCATGCTGCCTCCCCTGGGCACTCCTCACCCCGTGTATCCTCTCTGCCGCCATTCCAGAAGGGCCGCGCCGGTGCCAGGAAAGGCTGTGTTTCAACTGTCCATGTTTGAGGCCTTTCATCTTTAATGATATTTTAAATTTTCCCTTAAACTTGATGAATACTTTGGATATAGAATTTAAGGATGACTTTTTATTTATTAAGATTTTATTTACTTATTTTAGAGAGAGAGTGCGTGTGTGAGCAGGGGGAGGGGCAGAGGGACAGGGACAAACAGGCTCGATCTCAGGACCCCGAGATCATGACCTGAGCTGAAATCAAGAGCTGGGCACCCAACGGACTGAGCCACCCAGGCGGCTCAAGGATGCCATAAGTAAATTCTATTTTACAGATAGAGCTAATGAATACTGGGCAAGAGAATTAACCCATGAGGGGGAAACAAGGCTCAATGAAATAGCCCATCCTGTTTGCAGGACAGCCCGAGTTTATCTCATCTGTACATGTTGAAGCGTAGGATACGTTTACAAGGTGGGGCTTAAAATGATGCCCATTTGAAGAATAAGAAAAACATGTTTCAGAGACACGCAAGGGTGCTCCAATGACTCAGAGCCCCAAGTAAAGCAGCCAAGCTGAGCTGGCCTCCTGACCCTCGTCCCTCGTGCCTTTCTCGAAGCCAGCTGCAGGTGACCTGTAGTCCAGCTCAGTGCTGACCAGAGGGAAGGCAGGCAGTGTGGCCGCACGCCGAAACCAGGACAGTTATGCTGCGGGAACCCTCCATGCAGGGGCTCCTCCAAGGAAATTTTTAGAAAAATAAATCTTATTTTTTAGAACAGTTTAAGATTGACAGAAAGGGTGGCAAGATAGTACAGAGTTCCCACAGTATTAATACCGAACACTGATGTGGTACGTGTGTCACAATTAATGACCAGTATCAGTTCATCACTTTTATCAACAATGTGCATACTTTATTCAGTTTTCCTTAGTTTTTTCCTTATAATCCTTTTTCAGCCTCAGGATTCCCACCTTTGGAAAATCTCCCTGGGCAGCCTTTCTGTCCTGCTACAGGTTTAAGCATTACCTTATTTTAATTAAGGGTTCCCATTTTCCGCTGAAGGAATCTGAGGAAAAATGCATAGTTGTTCGTTAGGTCCTAGAACAACACAGGCCTTCTCGTCTGGTCACAAACCACATGGCCAACCCACTGGCATCCTCGCCGCTGGCCTGGGCAGGAGGAAGGCCCATCTGGCCCTGGGTTTGACTTGAGACTCAAAACAGGTAAAAACACTGAAAGTACTCTGACTTGTCCATTTCTCTTCAGTCCGCCCGTGAACTCATCATGATTCGTATTTTCATCATCAGTATCTCCTGAATCGGGAAATGAGGGCAGAGGGTTTTCTTTGGTGTGCTGAATTGGTTTATGCTCCTCGAGGAGCTCTCAGTAAACGTATTTCAGGTTCATGCTCTCTCACATGACGAACCCGGTCTGACCCACTCAGAGTGGCGCGGTTGTGGGGCGTCAGACCTGGCGAGCTTTCTTCTGGCAACAGATCTGCCCCATTCACAAAATCGGCTCAGGTCCTCATCACAGACTACCAGCTTCTCACAAATGGCCAACAGTCCACCCTGGGCCAACCAACATGTGGACAGAGGCTTTGCCTGCAGGGGACACTCGGCTGGAAAGAGACCGAGGGGTTGCAGGCAGCCTCCTCCAGAGGCCTGTGGGGCAGGGAATCCTCCATTTTGCTGAGACCTCAAGCTCAGGTGACCCTCTCTCGGAGTGCTGGAGCCATTCTAGCCCTCTTGTACTACTGGGGACACTCCCTGCCTTTCCTGTGAAGCCGGTGTGAGCTGGTTTCTGTCCCATCCTCTGTCACGTGTGTTAAGAGAGTTTTAATAAAAACCCCGGCCACTTTATTAAACCTTGGGTACATCCTGATGAACAGAATAGGACTGAGCATCAGGGAAACGCACACAGAAGCCACGATGGAACACGGCGACATGCACACCCGCGTGGCTGCAGATGAGGGACGAACCAGGTTTGAGCACCCTGTGTGACGACAGCCCTTCTCTGCTGCGGCTGTGCGTGAGCGGGTCCAGTTGCTTTGGAAACGCTCCGGCAATGCCCCTAACGCTGAACATATGTCTACCCCCTGACTCCGCAGTCACGCCCACGTCAATGACAGACATGTGCAAAGCTGCACTGTTTACAAACGCCGGAACCTGGAAAGGCCCAAGAACAGAGTCCTGGGCGAGTACCTTGTGGCTCATTCACATGACGGAAGGCCACAGGCCACATGGAGGGACGTCTGGACACAGAACTGCCGTACGCTGGGGCCCTGCGGGAGGCGGCTGGACACAGCTCGGGGGCTGGTGGCCCTACAAGCTCATTCTGTGAAAACTTATTCAACTGTATATTTGCAGCGTGTGCCCTTCTCTGTACGCGTATCTTTCAACCAAAATAAAACCATGGAAGAGAGCATCCCTGAGCCCATGAAGCATACGACCTCGCAGAGCAGACGGACAAACAGACCAGCCTCCTCTCTGCTGCTGCCAACCAGGGTAGACAATGCTTTGTTCCTTTTCATCTGGAAGCCCTGCAGCCACCCTGACTACCCAGCTGTCTCCCTGGGTCTTCTCCAGCTGTCACATCTATCCTGAAGAGCAAGGACCACAAATGGAGTACTTGTCGAGAGGCTCCAGGACTTGGTACCGAGAACAGAAAATCTACTTTGTCTCCCCGATCTTCCTGGAGTGAGAGTAGCACCTGGGAACCCTTCTTGATGCAGAGGTCCTTGAGTTACTGTTTCGGGAGCTATCAAAAAGCCTTTCCTTGGGTCGTGATCGATAGACAAGGGCACATCTTTCAACAGGTATTTTTTTGGATTTTATTCCCTGAAGGTCTTATGCACAGTACTTTTATTGCTTTTCTGTGTGTTCTTAATAGTTTTTAGTACATTTCCTCCCTCCTGATATTTCAAGGTGTGGAAAAGCTTAAAAGTTGTCTGAAAACATGGAGATTTTACTGTTGACTCCCCCTTGGCTCTTTGACACAAAAGCTCAGTTGCCTGACACTCTCCATTCTGAACACAGTGCACAAGATTTTCTTCAAGTAGAATTAGCTGGATCGTGTTTGAAATAAAAGGGCCAAAAGCTGCAGCTTAGAAATCTTTGCTACATGAAAATTCAGTTGTAAAGATGTTTGTTTGCGTGTTTGTAATCTTTCTGCTTGTCTTTCTTAAGAATTCAGCTAATCTCTAAATAACATTTGAAGAAACACACTAATTTCCAGAGGCTGAGGCTGAAATGGGAAAGGCCTGAACAATGTTTAGCTTTGTTTGGGAACAGAGAGATGCCGTGCAGAAGGGCTGGAGGGGAACTCAGGCCCCAGGGCCCCAGAGGCCTGCACAACTGTCTGACGTCGACAGTGCAGCCCAGCAACAGTGGGAAGGGGAACCAGAGGCCAGCTCACAGAGTCAGAACCCAACTTTTTTTTTTAAAGACAAAACAGCCAAACAACAGATTCCAGTTTCCTAAAAGTAATACTTCAGCCTTGGACAAATACAAATTCCATGCTGTTTTTAAAATCAAGTAGCTGTAAGCACAGCATTTACACATTTGGAACAAAAAAAGGGTTTTTTCCACACACACTGAATGCCCAACAGATGGGTCCTACTGCCCTTACAAAGCAAGAAGATGCACAGAGAAGATACTAAAGTTTGATTCTGAAAAACGCAGAACACGCAGTGAGCAATGTGCTATACTAACAGTGCTGGGGGAGCAGAGAGCCCCGTGTGGGGGCGTGTGTCCCCACGGACTCCACAGGGCCTCCGTCCTCTGAGAGCACCTGCACGTGTCCCAGCCCTTTCTGTCCCCATCTCCGCATGAGGAAGTGCGATGCTATTCTCATAAGGGCTTGTGACTGTCTGGCCCGAAGACCCTGCCTTCTGCAAACATGGTGAGGGACAGGGAAACCATGTAACTAATCACAGGAGGTGGAGGGTTACCTCAAACGTGCTTCTACTGAAAAATGAAACTCTAAGTTCTTGGGGAAAAATATAATCGGCTTTTTGGGGGTGGGGTGGATAGTGACGGTGATGGGGGGGCAGTTTGTGCTTGTCAGACAAATACGCTATTTGAAACACATTAAAAACTTCATGATCAAAGACTGAATCAAAGCTGGTGGCATCAGGATATATGAACATATGGTTATTGTCAAGGTCGTTTAGAAAGGCATTCAACAATAAATCACAAAGAGCTCGAGATAAGAAAACACTAGACCTGCAGGACGGTTACAATGAAATCCACCTTAAGAGCATACAGAGTCACTCCACACCCACTAGGACAGCTATGATGAAAAAGAGACAGGGATGCCTGGCTGCCTCGTTCGGAAGAGCGACTCTTGAATTCGGGGTTCTGAGTTTGAGCCCCACGTCGAGTGTAGAGAGTACAATAAATAAAAGAGGGAAAGACATGTTAGCATGAGCGTGGCGGGAATGTAAAACGGGGCAGCACTTGGGGAAACAGCTCGTAAGCTCCTCTAACATTCTGAAAGGATGCATTTGTGCCGAGGCGCAGGGCTAGCTGTCCCTAGTCATGTAGGGGTTGTGCCTGGTCACCAGCCGGGAGGGACACGGACTGTTCCCAGGGCTGCCCGAGAGAAGGCCTCTGGACAAGGAACACCCCCACCCTGCCAGGACCCCAGAGCAGGCTCTGCTGATCCGCCTCATTCCAAGCTTCTGAACCCAACTCACGTTTTCCATCGAACTATCCTTCTGTTCTTTAGGATGACTTCTTTAGATAAGTCTTCTAATTTTCTCTGTAGCAACGTTTAACATGTTGTTTGATTTATCCACTGGCTTTAAAATTATGTAAATCCTAATGACATTTTTAAAAAGCATACATGTCAAATTTGTTTCTTTTTTGAATGGGCTTTTATAAAGAGCTGTCCCCTATTCTGAATTAGGTTTCTATTTGTCATTATGTTGATAACCTTAAGCTTTTACCTTGCAGTTTTGGTCCAGAGTTTTCTAGAATTCTTACTTAATGCAGGTTTGTTATAATGTATAGTTTTTAATGTGCACTGGCTTCAGCTGGGTCATTTTCTTCTGTGTCAGTTCTGTAAGGAGGGCTGTAAAAATGTCCCCGGGCCACATTCTACCTTCCCTCCGGGCGTCTACGCCAGGGGTGTGGTGAGGCAGGTTCACCCCCTACCTCGGTCCATGCAGCCCCGGGGGTGGGCAGCGTTGGGGGAGAAGCTCGGAGGCTCTGGGGGACCTGCCCTACCTGTCATCTTCCCCTTTGTGCATGAGGACAAGCCAGCCCCAGCTCCACACACTGTCCTGGCGTTGATTTCTCTCCTAATTTCCTGCTCTTGGGACATTTCTACTTCTTTCTTTTGAGCTTGACAAGGTACTTAAAACACGTTAAACTTAATCCAGAATTTCTGTATGTTTCAAATGGTGGGGGAAGACAGTGTATTATCTCGCCCTGCATATTTCTAGAAGCATCCCAGTCTTCTTTTTGGTAAGAAATATTCCATTTCCCGTTCTCTTACAATATACAGGTAATTAACACCCGCATTCTTACTACAGCAGTTAAGTCTTTAAAGATACAGACCTCCACCTCCCCTTGACATATCAATTCCAGGCTCCACACCCTCCCTGGGCGAGCGTCTCCAGGATCTCATCCCACCTGCAGACTTACTTCCCTGGACTCATAACAAATAGGTGGAATTGTGCAGGCCACGTACGCTGCTGGCGGGGGCACAAAATGGTACAGTTTCTTGTGAAGGCAAACTCACACCCACGTGTGGCCAGCAGGCCCGCTTCCAAGCATTTATACAAGTACAGTGAAGTTTATGTTCAGAAGGGGTCAAAAGGGGGCGCCTGGGTGGCATAGCAGTTAAAGCGTCTGCCTTCGGCTCAGGGCGTGATCCCGGCGTTACGGGATGGAGCCCCACATCGGGCTCCTCCACTGTGAGCCTGCTTCTTCCTCTCCCACTCCCCCTGCTTGTGTTCCCTCTCTCGCTGGCTGTCTCTATCTCTGTCGAATAAAGAAATAAAATCTTTAAAAAAAAAAAAAAGAAGGGGTCAAAAGGTACAAACTTCCAGTTATAAGAGAAGTCCCGGGGCTAGAATGCACAGCACAGCAACTGTAGTTAACAAGACGGTATTACATATTTGAAAGTTGCTAAGAGATCTTGAAAGTTCTCATCCCAAGAGAAAACAATCTGCAATTCTGTGTGTTGATGGATGTCAATCAGACTCACTGTGGTGATGATTCTGCAGCGTATGTGAATATAAATTATGTTGTACACCCGGAACTAACACAGTGTTACAGGCCAATTATACCTCCGTGAAGAAACACACTGTTCACATAAAAATACTAAAATGTTTGTAGCAGCTTTAATATGAATCACCCAAATGTCCTTCAACTGGTGAGGTCCATCCATAGCATGGGCCCACCCAGGGACGCACGCACATCGTGGTGACTCAAATGCTTTCTGCCTGGGGAGGGACCCAGACCGCAAAGCCTGCACCCCGTATGAGAATCTGGAAATGACAAAATTATAGGTTCAGAGAAGAGATCGGTGGTTGCCAGGGGCTGCAGGCGAGGACAGAGGTTGACCACCAAGGGTCACCAGGGAATTTGTTAGGATGGTGGGAGCTCTTATCTTGATTGTGGGGGTGGTCACATGACAGTGTGCATTTGCCAAGCTGCTGAAAATTCACAGGTGTATGAAAATTATCCCTCAGCTAAAAACACCTTGATATAAAATATTTTAATAAATAAAATCAAACTACGCCCACACTGTTTTCTCTTGTTGCTCTTTGCTAAACAATGTGTACTGCAGAGCTTTTCCTGTGAAGACCGAGTTGCTGTGTTCTTTTAATGGCTGCGTAGTATTCCACCGTGTGCACTGATCAAGGGTGTGTCAGCCCACGAGGGCGAGGCAACTCAAAGGAGGGCAGGCTGGGGGCACCCCACAATAGGCGTCCACCGACTGTCACCACATGCCTCTGGGTGCTCTCCTATGGGGGAAAGGCCACTCCACAGAGCACAAGAACTCCCCCACAAAACTCAGTGAATGTCAAGACTGATGCTGCCACACATCACGGGGTGGGGGGTCACCGAGTTACTACTCATACACTGAGGATCCTGGGGAGGGAAGACAGCTCTCAAGCGGCTCGACAGCAGGGTGGGCGACGGGCTCCAGCTTTCACTGTGGTTGGGGTGAACGGGCTGGCACCGAGTAGGGAGCACACAGGCTTTCTTATCAGACTGCCCAGATGTGGAGGGGAAGGAGGCGAAGGCTGGCGAGCTGTCAGCAGCCTAGTACCAAAAATGGAGTCCAGCTCTTTGTTACATAGTATCACTAATTTCTTGATTCTCTAAATATCACTCACACCTCTCCAAAATTATCCTCCTCAGAGATGACTGTTTTCATGTCACTATCCTCCCTCAAGAATGTAAAGTGATTTTGCAGAGCTGAGAATAAAGGCCAAATCTCTAAAATGTGTATTCAAGGAAGGCCGGGGTGGCGCAGTCTGTTGGGTGTCTGACTCTTGATTGTGGCTCAGGTCATGATCTCAGGGTCATGAGATGGAGCCCCGTGTTGGCCTCTGTGCTGGATGCGCTGTTTGCTTCTCCCTCTGCCCCTCCCCATGCTCTCTAATAAATAAAAAAAAAAATTTTTTTTAAATGTGTATTCAAGGCCCTCTGTGAAATCTCCAGCCGGCTTGCTAGCTCTTGCTAATGGTTCGCCCCATTCATGAATGTACACAACCTGCAAAGGAAAAGCCAAAGGAAATAAAAGGGATTTGGTGAAACTGGGGAGTCTGGGAGAATGACCGAGAATCCAAGTTTTAAACAGGAAAGTAGAAACAGGGACGTTTTTAGATAGACGCTTTAGCATAAAATCTCCAGGACGTCAGGAAAGATACTTGGCGTAAGACAGTAGCGAGCACTGCACTTCCTGGCACACACTTTTCAGAGAAAAAAGTCCTGGAACCAACAGACACACAGCAGGAATCGCTGCCCGCTGTAGAAGCAGCCAGTGGTCGGCCAGTGGTGGGCCAGGCCTGGGCGGGGGCGCAAGGACCACAAGGACGGTCCCCGCGAAAAAACGGGCGGGTGGCAGGCAGAGTGGTTTGATTTGCCTTCCATTCATACTGGACACAGAGCACGGGGCTTGCAGAGGACGCCCGGTGGTTCCAGACGTGGAGTACAAGGAGAGCCTGCAACCCGTGCTCAGTGCTCCCCTGAGGCCTCTCCTCCCCTCCACGGACGCAGAGAAGACAGTTTCACCGTGCAAACAGTCACAGTTTACTTTTGCTGTTCTGAATTACAGACACCAAGTGTCATACTGTCACAAACAGATGGTGGCATGGCTGCTGCTGTCGTGCTGGTGACTTCAGAGTGAAAATATTGTTTGTTTCACTAAAGCCTGCTTGAAATTAGTCTGTTTAAAAGCAAAACAACCTTCATCCATTGAGAAGTTTGCTCTTTGTATAACTAATGGTTTATAACTACCCTCCAGAAAAGGAAGAAAACAAAACCCTGTCAGTTATTTAAGTATATATTCAGAAAAACGCCAAGAATGAAAAAAAGCATCTGTAGCCTTTGAGTTCTGATTATAAAGGACAACTTCCTGAGATAGAGCTATGAGTGTACAAGATTTCAATAATCACTTGAACCGTTGTAAATGAGTCAAACTAAAAGGAAATAACCAAATCGACGAATACTGACAGCTCAACAGGTACAGTCTGCGGTTGGCCACACACCAGAGCACCCACAACATACAGATGCTTCCTTCACCAAGATAAACACGCGTTGACGGAAAGGAAGGCAGGTAAGTCATACTAAACAGTATCAACTTTTCTTTTTGCTACAAAAACTGTACCTAGGATAGTCTATGTGAACTTCTCTTGTGGCGTGCATGCACACACGCACCTCATATCACCACCACCTGCCCGAGCTTGTCAGACTGCATTCGACCCTGACCCCAGAGACCGCACTTGACGGGACCAGGGGTGAGCGTGGGACCCGTTCAGGTTCTCTGGAGAAAGGTGACATTCAGGGCCAGACCACCCGTCTGGGAGGGGTACACAGGCTTGGGATCTCTGAGATGGGCTGCTGGCCACAGGCCTGTCCACACAGTGGGAGCTGGTCCGCAGAAGGCAAGACCTACACAGAAAGCAAGGTAAGGGTCCCGAATACCACCTGGAGCATGAGGGCAACCCCATTTCTGGTCCCAGGCCCCTGGGATCCCGGGGTGAGATGAGGGTGTTGTTTGGGGACACAGCCCTGGTACTTGGTCTTACTTGAAGTGGGTTTCTAGGACTTGCAACCAAAGTGTCGTCACCAACACATTGGTCCTTTCAGTTCCCTTAGTGACAATGAGGAGTCTGGGATGCATATGAGAGATGACCATCTAGGACATCATGAGTAAAACAGGGATGTGAAAGGAGATGACTGAATCAAGCTCCAAATTATTCATTCTCTGCCTCTGGTCAATCTCCAGAGTCCTGAAACAGTTGGTTTTTTTTTTTTTTTAAACAAATATTTCAGCTTTATACTTTTTTTTTTTTTTAAGATTTTATGTATTTGACAGAGAGAGTAAGACAGGGAACACAAGCAGGGGGAGTGGGAGAGGGCGAAGCAGGCTTCCCACTGAGCAGGAGCCTGATGTGGGGCTCGATTCCAGGACCCTGGGGTCATGACCTGAGCCAAAGGCAGATGCTTAACGACTGAGCCACCCAGGCGCCCCTATACTTATTTTCTTTTGAAGACTCATGACCTCTTTGCTCTGCTGCCGTTTAAAGTCCCACCACAACAGACTTTTGTAAGTTTTTTCCTCTTTGCCTTCTTTTTTTTTTTTTTTTAAGATTTTATTTATTTATTTGACAGAGATAGAGACAGCCAGCGAGAGAGGGAACACAAGCAGGGGGAGTGGGAGAGGAAGAAGCAGGCTCATAGCGGAGGAGCCTGATGTGGAACTCGATCCCATAACGCCGGGATCACGCCCTGAGCTGAAGGCAGACGCTTAACCACTGTGCCACCCAGGCGCCCCTCTTTGCCTTCTTTTTGATTAGCTTTTTACACATCTGCCCCCCCCCATTAGCTGGGAAGTTACACGCTCTATTTCCGCTTGTCCAACGGCTATCTTAGACACTTGGTCACGCACTGCTCGTCGGGGACTACATCCACGTCCATCTTCCCCATGAACAAACGACTGCACAACACTTTACTCTCACTCCCTCCTGTACTGCTGTGCATCTTTAATTCTAGCTTCAAAAGGGAGACCTCACTTGACATTCTTAATATTTTATTATACAGTCACTGTTTGATGTATTTACTATATTCTTTGCTCTTTATAGTTTCTTGCATCTCAAACCCTCCTTTTGGAACTGTTTTCCCTCTGCCTGAAGAATATCCTTTTGTTATGACACAAGCGTCTACATGGTCTTCAACTTTCATGTTTTCCCAGTTTTATGAAGATGGAATTGGAAGTAAAACACGGTAGTTGGGGCGCCTGGGTGGCACAGCGGTTAAGCGTCTGCCTTCAGCTCAGGGCGTGATCCCAGCGTTATGGGATCGAGCCCCACATCAGGCTCCTCCGCTGTGAGCCTGTTTCTTCCTCTCCCACTCCCCCTGCTTGTGTTCCCTCTCTCGCTGGCTGTGTTTATCTCTGTCAAATAAATAAATAAAATCTTTAAAAAAAAATAAAACACGGTAGTAGTTCCGGGCGTGTGATGAATGATCTGATGTTTGTATGTATTGTAAATGATGACAGTAAGTCTAGGTAACACCCTGTGATGAGAACTTTTAAGATCTACTCTCTTAGCAAATTTCAGGTAACAATACTGTCAACCACAGTCGCCATGCTGTGCACTGCGCCCCAGGATGCAGTGAAGCTCGTACCTTCTGACCCCTCCAGCCACTTGCCCTGCCCCCCACTATCTCTGGCAACACCAATCTGCTTTCCATATTTATGAGTTTGATTTTCTGTCTTTTAGATTCCACCTGAGATCATAAGGTATCGGTCTCTGTCTTACTTCAGTTAGCATAATGCCATCAAGGTCCATCCACGTTGTCAAAAATGGCAGGATTTCGTTCTCTTTAGGGCTCAATAATATACCATTGTGTGTGTGGACATGAGTGGACCACATTTTCTTTATCCATTTATCTGTCAAAAGACACTTGGTTTCTGTCTTGACCATTGTGGATAAAGTTACAATGAACATGGGGGTTGCAGATATTACTTCAATTTCATTTTTGAAGGAGTTGTTTTGCTGAGTGTAGCAGGTTTGATCACATTTTCTCAGCATATGAAGTTATCAGTCGATTGGTTTCTGGCTTCCACTGCTGCTGTTGAAAAGTCAGGTTGCTACTTTGAAGGTGCTCCAATTCATCTTCCCCCTGGTTGCTCCAAAGATGTTCTTCTTGTCTTTGGTACCTGCAGCTTCACTATAATGTATTCAGCTGCGAATTTCCTTATTATTATTTTTTCCTGCTTGGATTTGATTTGGTTTCTTGAGACTGAATCTTGAAAAGTGCATGGAACATGTATTAAGAATGTACGAGAATGCGTGAGTGTAATGGACGTGTAGCAGAGTCTGGCTGGCACCCCCGGAGCCGCTGGCACCCCTCTGCCGAATCACATACCCTTGCCTTCCTCTGAAGGCAACAACTACCTTGACTTTTAGGAAAATAACTTCTTGTATTTCTTTACAGGTTTCCAGTTAAGCGTGGAACCCTAAACTCTGTACTTTAGCTTTGCCCAGTTTTAAACCCTGTGTGGACAGATTCATAAAACAAACGGGATTTTACTTGTGAGATTCCCCCGTGACGCTGTAGACAAGCCCATGTTGTTTGTTCAATTCTCAATGGCACTTACGACATGAGTATATCAATTTATCATTTTTTCCATTCTACTGTTAAAGAACGTGGGCTATTACAAATAATGCTGTGTGTCATTCTAGTGCACGTTTCTTCTTTTTTAAAAACTTTATTTATTAGAAAGAGAAAGACAAAGTACGTCTGCGCACACGAGCACGGGGAGGGGTAGAGGGAGAAGCAGGTTCCTTGCTGAGTGCGCAGCCGGACTACACGGGACTTGATCCCAGGACCCCAAGATCATGACCTGAGGCAAAGGCAGACCCTTTGCCGACTGAGCCACCCAGGTGCCCTGAGTGCATGTTTCTTTTGGATATTTACCTAGGGGTGTGTGAGTCTTCAACTTTCATGGACAATGTCAAAACGTCTGTGCCAATTTATGGTCAAACAGCATGCAGGAGGAGTCTGCTGCCACACACCCCAACAGCTGACACTGCCAGTATTTCTACTATTATCATTCTGGTAGGTACGCAGTGGTATTTCATGGGATTTAAAACACATTTTCGTGTGGGTGGCTTAGTCGGTGAAGTGTCTGACTCTTGGTTTCCCCTCAGGTCACGATATCTGGATGGGAAATTGAGCCCCGTGTGAGGCTCCTCACTCAGCGGGGAGTCTGCTTCCCCTCTCCCTGTCCCTCTCTCCCTCTCCCCCTCCCCTCACTCGCGCTTACACATTCTCTCTCTGAAGTAAATCTCAAAAAAATATTTTCCCTTACTTTACCAATGAAATTGAACACTTACATGTGTTTAATTGGCCATCTGAATTTTGATTTCTGTGAAGAGTCTGTTCAAACTGCTTGCCTATTATTTTACTGGGAGTCTTTCCCTATTGATTTCTGAAGTTCTTTACGTATATAGCCTGGGATATACCAAATGCTCAATAAAATGTATCTGCCATTGCTTTTACCATTCCACGTACTCACACCAACAAATACAAATCTACTTTGTTATTTTTAAGGTAGTAAGGTGGCCATTGTATAGATGTACGATAAGTCGTAATGTAACCAATCTTCTGTTGATAATCTTTTGGGTGGTTTGTAGTTTTTCACTATTTTAAACACTACAATGGATATCCTTGTAAGATGTTGTTGCACATTTGTGCAAACATTTTTGTTAGAATCTGAGCAGAACGGCTTAATATTTAGAAAAGACTGATGAAATGACCTATGTAAAGAATTTATTAATTTAAATTTCTATCAACAATGTGTGAAAGTGATTATTTTGGGGGATGGGATCCCCCAAATTCTTCTCTTCTTCTGGGGGCTCCTGGCTGGTTCAGTTGGTAAACATGCAACTCTTGATCTCGGGGCTGTAGGTTTAAGCCCCATGCTGGGTGTAGAGATAACTTAAAAAAATAAAATCTTACCAAAAAAAATTCTCTTCTTCTAGTTCCTGTACTTCTTGTGAGCCTTGCCCAAAGGAAGGCCTGGTTCTATATCACAGTCTATGATTTCCTTCAGTGCCATCCATCCACATGCTGCCGGCTCTTGAATATGGAACCTGGTACCACTGCTCTGCAGAACGGATGACATTATCTTTCTCTGCAACCTGTGTTTATCCCGGGAAATGGCCTTCCCACAATGCAGCTGTTCACATCAGAAACCGGGGCTTCTCGTATTTGATTCCTCCCCCTTCCCTTTCCCTACAGCCAGCCACATCTTAAGTCTTGTTGATTTTACCTAACTATCTAATTATCTCTTGAGCTCCCCCCTCTTCTCTCTTGAATCACTGCAGAGATCTTTTAAACAGTGCTCTGCCTCTAGACGTGGCCCTTCTTTCACTTCAGAAGGCATGCTGTGCAGTTCTCTTTCTGAAATGCACAACCGGTTATGCTCCTGCCCTGCAGCCTTTGGGTGAAGCCCCAAACCTTCAACGTCACATCCCAAGTCTCTGGTGATCTAGCTGCTTCTCTCCTGCACTCAAGCCCGCAGACCTCACGATCGCCTTCATTTCCCACAACCTGCAGGTTTCATCGCAGACTCTTCTCCCTCCCCTTACCCCTCTGTATCCAAACACTTAAGGAACCCTTGCGTTTTAGTTTACATGTGACTGCAGTTGTATTTATTTAATAAATACTTGCACCTGTTAGGCTGGAGATGACCCCAGACATTCAAACAGACATGTCAAGAATGCAGCCGGAGATCACCACCACACAGACAGCACACAGGTGATCACACTCTCTTGGTGAGAAATTAGAGAAGAGGTTCCAGGCCTGAAGTCAGGTGGAGGAGGAGGAACCAACAGAGATTAAGAAGGAAGACAGGGGAGCAGGGACGGAAAGACAGAGAGGACTGAGAGTCTGAAGGAGGGGCGGCCATGTGTGGCCTGCTGCTGACTCTGCTCTGACAGACCCACACGGTTATCTCCTGCCTGTTTCCATAACACACCACACTCCTGCCAACACGCAGGACCCCGTCCCTTAGCCGAGAAGACTCTCACCAACTCTAAGAACAATGTCATAGGCCTTTACTGTTGGGAGATTCCAGCAACGAGCTCAAGACACGCTCCGTAAAAACTTGAATGACTTAATCGTCAATACCCATATGTGTAAGTCCTCCAGGAATTCACGTGACACTCGGGGAAGAGGAATGGAAACTACTCTTTGTAATATGAGAGAGGGCAACTAGGCGCCCGCGGACAAGTGTACCTCCGGGGAGAGCTGTTTGGAAACAGGGGTGCCTCCATGAGGGCACGGGGAAGTGGAGGCTCAAGCTTGTGAAAGAGGGATCCTCGTTTGCTTTTAGTGTTATTTACCCCACGTGGCAGGACACAGGTGACACGGGACGGCGGTGACACCCAAACCCTTCACTGGCAGAAAGACGCAGGGTAAAGACGAGCATTGCATTTAAGATATCATATGTATGCGCTGCTTGTCTCAACAGTTGGTATGCTTATGGATGATTTTAGTCTTTACATTTTCTAGCAATATCTAAATTTTCTATTGTGCTATAATTTGGGGGGTGGCTAGTCTTGTTCTTTTTAAAATCAGAGATTCATTTGGCCAAAATGAGAAAAGAACTTAATTCAAAAGCAGTATCACTGCACATATACAAAAAGTCAGTAATTTCCAGAACACCAGTCTTATAAAAATCCCATAAATCCTTAACAACAGTTTGAAGACTGTACTCATGTATCTGGCAGAATTGAAATTAAGCTTTCTCCTTAAAAATGGAAATACAGCATAATAAATGAGGTGAACATGAATTTTTTCCTTCTTTTCCTACTGCTGGACACTAAAAGATTCAAATGGAAATGAAAACATGACATCACCCACCAGTAATGAGGAAAAAATGAGGCCGTGGACAAACACACTATGTCCTGATTTATTAAACCTCAAGTGAGCTTCACTTTATCCCCCATGAGTGATGGGCTACACTGGTTGCCAAAGCCTTCATTTTTACGAAATATCTTTGTAAATATTGTGGTTGCTCTGGTCTGTGGCCACCTCCCTCAGACAGTGTATCAGTGGAAAAGAATCCCCATTCCCAGCAAATGTTAAAACTGCCATATGTGTAATCTTCTTACAAACCTCACGCTAAGCATGGGTTTCAGGGTCTGCAGGAGAAAATTACAGGAAAAGGCCAGTTCTGGAGGCTGTGAGGGCTGTGGCTGCAGCAGCTCTTCCCAAAGCAGGAACGCCTCATCCAGAGTGCCAGAGGGAAGCACGTGAGGAGTGGACAAGAACCTGCCTCTGAGGAAGGCATGACCCACCGACCCTCGCCGGGGGCATCTCCCCACACTGACCCTGAATGTTGGTGGCGACTGTCACCCCATCTGCTCGCCGGCCCGGGCACTCTGATTTTCACCTCCAGGCAGCTGCCTCCTGTGGCCTGATGGGCGTGTGGAGCTAGAACAGGGAAGAGGGCTGTTCCTGCTCAGGTGCGGCACAGCATGGTGGGAACAGGCGGGGGCCAGGGGACCAGGGGCTCCAGCTTGACAGCGGTGGAAAAAGAGACCAGACCAGCTCAAAGTCACAGGTGCCCCATTTCTCAGCGAGTCAGGCAAACTACTTATCTCCACGAAGCTCTAGTTTCCTCAGTTAGCCTCAGCCTCCCTCCTTTGTGGAACGGAGGGTAGAACGTGTGTCATCGGGTCAGGGGTTTACTGAGATGGCACGTGCAGCATGCCCGGAGAGAACCAGGCACGGCACGGAGGCCCTCGATGCTGGTCCCTTTACTCCCCTGCCGTCCCGTCCCGCCCAGGGTGTGCAGGAACAGGGCAGGACCCCATTCTGCCAGCGGACATACTGGACATGTCTGTCTTAGGTTACTTTAAAACTCAACAAAGTGATTTAAGTGCCAAATGAGACGCATCTTTAGCACTGAATGTACACTCTTAACGGCAAAAAATGACTTACCGTAGTTTTTAAGAATGGAAATTAAACTATATATATATATATATACACTTGATATTTATATCTGGTTTTTTTTGCATAAAATTTCTTCTGTAACCGTTGAACTCTTGTCAGAATATTACAAGTGTTAAAACAGGTTGGTCTGGACAAGCAAAACAACATCCTGGCTTTAGGGACATGATATAAATGCACATTTGCAACCAAGCCTAAACTTACATGAACAGCTGTAAAAAGCAGAAATTGAACTGTATTTTGAAACCCCTCCAACCAGCAGAATCAGGGCTTAGGTTAATCTTGCATCTCTGCATTTCCACAAATTATCTACAATACAGAATATAGGAGGAATAACAAGTTTGGGGTGAAGAGTACACGGTGCTCTTCTGAACACCTCGTGCAGTGCCTGGGAGCCGTCTGGGCCAAGCTGACCGAACGGAAGTCGGCAATTTGAAGATCAAGCTCAGGAAACAGTTTTGAGCTTAGGACAGATCTGTGGCTCACGGGCACGTGTTAGGGCAATGCAGTAAGTGTCTGTTTAATGAAGGAACAAGATCATGGGGGAGAGAAAGGACGGGTGGACGGGGGGCAATCCATAAGAAAATGACAAGGCAGGAGAAGGCTGAGAGGGTGGCTTCAGGGCTGCTGGGACGTTAGAAAGGGCCCTTCCACGGCAGACACCGGTGCCGCAGCACAACGAGGGGCCAGCAGGAGGGCAGCGGGGGGGGGCACTTCCTGTACTTTTCGGGAACATGAGGAGAAAGTGCAAAGAAGGAACAGATGGCGGTCTGAGGACAGCCAGGGAGGACGTAGGAAGCTTGAGTATAGCAGTAGGTGAAGAACAAATCAGGACCGCGCACTGGCACGTTCCTGCTCCAAGGACACCGTGCGTCAGCCTCCACCGTGATCCCACTGAGACGCAGTCAAGGCCACGTCCAGCACCTGGCCTCAAAAGTCACTCTCTCAAGACAGTTGAATCACTTAGATTCTCGCCGTGAGTCCATAGAGATGAGCCCCTGGGAGGTGTGGGTTCACATGGAGAGCAAACTCAAGGTCATGGAGACACTGCAGCCCTGTAGGATAACCTGCTTGCTTTGTGCATGTCTGTCTGCTGCACTTTCTGATCCCCCAAACCAGAAGATGTAAGAAGAGCGTCCTTGGTTTGAGTCACAGTCTTAGGAGCACTCCCCTTACCTCCAGAGCAATGAACACTTAGAAACATACGGCATCACAGAGGTCGTTTTGGGGAACTGTGCTGCATCACAGAGAAACCACCACACCCAGTCCTTATCAAGTTCCTGCAGATTTCTCTACCCAGAATGTCTTCTTCCCTGAACTATGATTCCAATCTTAGTCCCACCTTTAGTCCTGGGCGAGAGGGGGTCTCTGAAGCAAGGGGCCTCCTCCTCGAGATCATGCTTGGGGCACTGACACCCAGAGCTCCTGCCCAACTGGCTTTGTTTCCAGGGTCTATGCAAACCCCTTCCCTGGCTCAGTCACCCTGAGGACACACTGCAATGCTGTGTGAGTGACCCTGGCCCAAAGGGTTTGCCTGTATGGGCTGGGTGTTCACACAAGGAGGCCACAGCTTGGGGCAGCACACAACACAGGTAGAAGGGAAGTGTGGTGGACCAGTACCCATTGCTTCCTGCCACCATGTTACCACGTTCTCGTGCACACAAATTCTGAGGAGTTCAGGATTCTGTGATCCCAGCTTCCTGAGGCATCATAGAGGACACTTGAGAGGGAGGGAGAAGGGAACCCAACATAATTTATTTTACTGCTCACAAGCTCGATGTATAACTTTGCACATTTGGAATACTGTGCGTGAACCTTCATCTGAAGCCGTCTCGATCTCTTCATGATCCCTTCATCCTTTCCAGTCTCCCAGACTTAATGTTCCTGCAGCGAAACAGGGAATGTCTCTCCTGACGCTTTACTCAATTCTCAAAACAAGGAACTGGACTTCTTCATCAGATTACATCCTCCTATCAAGATGTCAGTACCTGGCATCCTCCCCTTTTCTCCTGACATGTTCAGCACGGAGATTCAGGGTCTGGGCCCAGAGGTCCCGGTCTGGAACCCCTCTGGCAGTCCACATGGGCCATTCTAGTAAGCCCACACCTGATCACCCTCTCATGGAGTGAGGGGAGTCCCCACAAAGGGCGGATCTCCAAGGTCTCGTGGCCTGACACGCTACCTCCAAGAGACAGAATCACTGGAAGGAAACGGTCAAGTCAGTGTCTCAGAGGCCCCTTCTCTGTTTCCAACAGAATGTCTTTCCAGTCGCATGGAGTATGACCTCACCAGGAAGCTCAGGGCACAGGCGTGGTTATAAGAAAGGGGTTTCTTTGTTCGTTTACTCCACTAAGCCCAAACGAGCCTGTACGTTTGTCCACTGATCCTGGCTCTGGTCTCTCAGCCTCCATTTCCCAGTCCCTGCAGACAACCGGCTGAAGGGAGGTGACCCTACACCTGGCAGGCCCACTTCTCTCCTACGACAAGGGCTGAGCATGATGAGTTGCACCGAGAGTCACGACCAAACCACCCTAATTACTGCCGCTCTTTATCATTTAGAGCTGAAACGCGGGATAAAGTCCTCTGCCTCCTTCGGCGTCAAGAAGGTCTTGCCTGTTCTTTCGTCCTTGTATTTCCAGACACATTTTACAATTTGTCAAGCTCCACAAAAAGAAGGGAGGGGGAGTAAAGTATGAGGGTTCTGGTTAAAACTGCATCATCTCCGATCAGTTTAAGTAGAAATGGTATCTTGCAACACTGAATGGTCCATCCCCTGAGGCCGGTACCTGCCCTCCCCGGAGCGCTGCTTTAATTTAATTTCCTGCAACATTTTCTCTGATGAGAGCTCGCTCATCATTGCTTAGATGTACTCCGAAATATTTGTTATATTTTTAATATATTTGATACTCAAAGCTCATCTTCCCTTTCATTCTCTAACTGTAGAAAGAAACAACTGATTTTTATATATTGTGTATCTGGAAAACACGTTATATGATTTAATGATTTTTCTAAGTTATTTTGGATTTTCTACATATATACTGTATCATCTGGGACTAAAAAGAATTTTTCCCTTCCATTACTTAATTTGTTTGTTGTATTTTTTCCCTGCTTCTTTTTCTTGCTTTCCTCCACTGGCCGGGACCATCATGGGCCTTCTTGTCTTGTTCCCAGAAAGGGGAAAATTTCAGAATTTCACCACTATTTTTTAAATAACAACTTTACTGAGATATAATTTACAGACCATAAAAGTCACCCTTTTAAAGCATACAATTCAGTGGTTTTGAGTACATTCATAGTGGGGAGCCATCCCCACTGCCTACTTCTGACACACTGCGGTCACCCCAGAAAGGAACGCTGTCCCTGCCCTGCCACCCCAGAGCCTGTGCATCCCCCCTCCCTCTGTGGATCTGCGTGCTCTGGACACTTTCCGTGAATGGAGTCACATGACACACGTGCTCCTGCGACTGGCTTCTTGTGCCGAACGCCGTGCTGTTGGGGCTCGACCACGTGGTAGCAAGTAGCAGCGTTTTATTCCTTTTTATCGTCGAATGATATTCCACGGTGTGGCTGGACCACATTAACCCGTTCACCAGCCGATGGGACATTTGGGGTGCTTCCACATGTTGGCTGCTACGAAGAGTATAGCCATTAAATTCAAAATTCATGGATAAGTTCTCATGTGGATACATATTTCATCTTCCCGGGTACGTAGTTACGGATGGGAGCATGCTGTTTGTAGATCCTGTCAGACTATGGAATTCCTTCCATTTCTAGTATGCAAAAGCTTTCTTTCCATCTTCTTCAAACATTAACATGATCGTATAATGTTTGGGTTTTTTGTTTTGTTTTTTGTTTGGGTTTTCTCCTTAAATCAACCGGTATTTCTTGAATAAGCCTAATGTAGTCATGATGTATTATCCCATTCATATACTGCTGAATTTGGTTTGTTAATATTTTAGTTTTGTGAATCCATGTTCATCACTGAGACCGACTGATAATTTTCCTTTCTTGTACTATCCTTGTCAGGCTATTGTATGGTTACAATAGCCTTAAAGCATTGTTTGATAAAATCTGTTGATGAATAATATAGGCCCGTGGTATTCTTTGTGGGGAGGTGTAAAATTATGAATTTGACTCCCTCAATAGTTACAGACAATTCAGATTTTCTTTTTCTGACAGTTTCATTAAACTGTACATTCTAGGAATTGTCATTATCATCTAACTTTGCTGGCATAAAGCTGTCGATGCTATCTTCTTAACGCTCTTTTACCTGCTCTCGGCATCTACAGGGACGGCATTTTTAAGTCCTCACACTGGGACCAGCACTCTCCCTCTTTGTTCCTCCATCAGCCGCGCTGCTGAATTTATTAAGTCTGTTTAAGCTGTGGCGCTGTGGACGCTGTCCGCGGTATAACTGTTTTCTATTTCGTTGACAGTTTTGCCCCTCAACATTTCTGGCAGAGTCCCCCTGGGCAGGAAGCTACCCAGGGGCTCCAAACTTTTTTTTTTTAAACCACACTGGTGATTTAAAATTTTTATAGTGATCAGGGTTTTCCAGTCTTTGATGTAAAGGTTGGTAGAACCACCCAGCTTGCCAGTATTTGATACAGAAAACTGATTTTTAACTGTGTACTTTAAAGTTTGTGCCACTTGTATGTATTTGTATTACCGATTCTGAATATGAAAACCCTTTAAACGATAAAGTGGCAGCGAACTGGGCATCCTCTATATTCAGGGCGGTAGTACACATCACAGAATCTTTGTAGAGACACGTGCCACATCTCGGGAAGGGGGTGCAGTCTACATGACAGCACATTCACACACCAGCACTCCGCTTACGTGTGATAGTCCTTAGAGAGGGTAAGTCAGGAACAGCAAAGGAAGCAGCTGTCACACTTTGCTGTGAATTAGCGGAAGACGTCTGTGGCACAGGAAGGCAGACAGCAGACCCCAAGACGTGACACCCATTTCTGAGAGGGACCTCTGTAAAATTTCCAAAATTCAGCTTTATTGAGGTGCTGCTATCTATCAAGTTGTCACGTGGAAAACAACCACACCCTTGTAAGAAGAACTAACTCACTGGTACTCCACAGCACAGGAGTAAAAATACTGCAAAGGTGACGTTACTCCAACATGTGTTCTGGAGGCTGAACCTGTGCTGGCCGCCCTCGTGGCCCGGGTGCAGAAGGACCCGCTCACATCCTGCGTGGGACCCACACCAAACTGCAGAGCTGCCGTCAGAGCCAAGTTTCAGGGCACAGTTATGGCTGCAGTAATAAAGGGGAGGAGACCTCGAATACCAGTATTTTCCATGTACTATGTGGTTAAAATAGTTTCTGCAGAAGGATTCATGTAACAGTCCATTAAGCCACAAAATGTTAGAGCAAGGACCTCAGGAACCCGAGCCCTGGTCTCCGCAGCACCGTCAGTCTCGGCGTCGGGCGAATGACGGCTTGTCCCCTGTAGTGCTACCTCGAGTCACCTCTTTTACTGGTTGCTTAAATTCTTTCAGAAATTTATTCTTTTTCTGATACGGTTATAAGCTCAAAATGTTATAAAAACACAGATTACACAGTAAAGTCCCTGCATAATTCCATCACTCAGAGATCAACATTTTTGAGGGTCTGATGTTTATTCCTTTTTTATCCCTTACTGTTTGTTCTCACGAAGGTGCTACACTCTACACATTAGAAGAAGGTAAGATAACAGCACATGCACTGTCTGACTTCCCTTTTTTCCTCTGGGGATATTGCGGACAACTTTGCACGGCTGTATAACAACTATCTGTCTCTCTACATAGCTTTATGGCAGCCCACTGTTCTTGCTCGACAATGCTGCACAGTGCCTTCCTCTAGGCACAGATGCGCGGAGAAAGATGCACGTCTATCACGGGTCCCTAGGAGTCAAATGCTGGGACAGCAAATAGCGGTTGTTAAGCTGTTCTCAAAGAGTATAACGGCTTCTGTTGTCCCAAACACTGTGTCCAACACTGCATTCACCAACATTATTTCCCTCCCCAAACAGTGTATATATTTCAAATCAGGCCACTTTTTTAAAGAGAAATTTCAGATTCGCAGCAAAATACAGAGGGAAGTACAGAGTTTTCCATACATTCCCAGTCCACCCCTCATACATAACCTCACCTATGACCAACACCTCCACTAAACTGGTGTGTACGGACACATAGTAATCACTCAAACCCTTAGGTTACATTAGCGTTTACACTTGGTATTATGTATTGTACAGTTCTGGACAAACGTGTAACAGCAAGGATCCACTAGTAGGGTATCACGCAGGGTAGTTTCACTGCCTTAACCATCCTCCGTGCTCTGCCGATTCATCTCTCCCTCCACCCTGACCTCTGGCAACCACTGATCTTTCACTCTTCTCCATAGTTGTGCCTTTACCAGAGCGTAATATAGTCAAAATTGTAGAGTAGGTAGCCTTTTCAGACTGACTTCTTTCGCTAGTAATGTGCATTTAAGTTTCCTCCATGTCTTTTCCTGGGTTGATAGAGCATTTCCTTTAAGCGTTGAATAATAGTCCCCTGTGTGGCTGGACCACAGTTTATTTACCCATCACCTACTGAACTGCATATCTTGGTTGCTTCCAAGTTTTGGCGGGTATGAATAAAGCTGCCGTAAACATCTATGTGCAGGTATTTGTGTAGAGTTAAGTTTTCAACTTATTTGGGCAAATACCAAGGAGCATGGCTGCTGGATCACATGGGAAGAGTATGCTTAGTTTTCTAAGAAACCATCACACTATTTTGCAAAGTGCCTGCACCATTTTGCATTCCCACCAGCAAAGAACGAGAATTCCTATTGCTTCACAACCTTGCGTGCATATGGTGTTGTCCGTGTTTTAGATTTTTGCCATTCTACTAAGTGTGTAGTGGTATCACGTTGTTGTTTAATCTCCAAAGCCCTTTTCTTTCCTTATTGTATAGGTGTTTTTGGAGGGGGAGGTGAGGGTCCTATCTCTAATGTTAGAGTCGTCCCAAATGTTTGGTAATCCTGAGCTATCTGCTTAGTACTAAGAGAGTACAGGGTTAAAATACTGACCAAAAACTTTGAACATGTGAGTGGGGATGGTCAACCCTGTGCTTATACGGGGTTGTATTACTAATGAGTCTGGATTCTGACTCATTAGTAACTTCCCCGTTCCACCAGCCACCTAAGCCAAGCGGATGAGAACACAGATTCAATGTGGGGGCCCATGCCTAATACTTAGAACAAATGATGGCGACATCAGGAAGACTGGGTCATCTGACCTACTACTCCTTTTTTTAAGATTTTATTTATTTGAGAGAGAGAGAAAGAGAGAGAGAAAGAGAGAGAGAACGAGTGGGGGAGGGGCAGAAGGAAGTCTTTCCCACTGAGCAGGGATCCTGACATGGGACTAGATTCCAGGACCCTGAGATCATGACCCAAGAGGAAGGCAAACTCTTAACCAACTGAGCTACCCAGGTGCCCCCTGCCCTGGTACTCTCAAATGCAGTCTCCAACAAACCTCCCTGTTCCCAGCATTTATAATTTCTTTTTTTTTTTAAAAAGATTTTATTTATTTATTTGACAGAGATAGAGACAGCCAGCGAGAGAGGGAACACAAGCAGGGGGAGTGGGAGAGGAAGAAGCAGGCTCACAGCGGAGGAGCCTGATGTGGGGCTCGATCCCGTAACGCCAGGATCACGCCCTGAGCCGAAGGCAGACGCTTAACCGCTGTGCCATCCAGGCGCCCCCCAGCATTTATAATTTCTAAACCGGGAACACCCACAGAGCTATCCTCTCCCATACGTCTTTGGACTGTGGTGTCGTCTGTCAGAGTCCATGTGCTTTTAATCTTTAAGGAATTTCTCAAAATTTCTTTTGTCTAATAATACTAATGATTTTGCAGTACAGTGTTACCAAAAAAACCCCACAAAAAAACAGAAACCCAAAAAACCAACAAAACCCCCCAACAAATATAGTTTCGGTTATTTTAGGAATTTGGGTGGCCCACGTGCTTAGTCAATCATCTTGACTGGATCTACCCAGGTCATTTTAAGATTTTGGAGTAACAAGAATGTAGCTCCTGTCAGATAATTTGGACATCTGAAGTAGAATAATAAGAATTTAAAAAATAGCCGTTATGTAATTACCTACCATATGACAGGCATTTCACATACATTATTCATCTTATCTGCACAAAAATTTGAAAGATAGGTATTATCATCCCAGTTGTACAGAAGAATAAACTTTAATCAGAAACAACAGTAACTCATCCTAGGTCCCCATAAGCAGTGATGGAACTCTGCTCTCTGATCAGCTCATTTGTAGATAAAACAAAACCAAACCTGAGGCCAAAGCAGACAACCAATTCGCCAGAGTAACCAGAATCAAAAGGCTCTAAGTGCCTATGCACATTTTCTTGTTATTGCTTCAAGGCTGGAAGTTACATAATTTCAGTGACATTAATATGTAACAGCTCTTTGCTTTGTTATGCTTTGTTAACAACTCTCTGCGGGGCTGAGGGGAGCGGGCAGAGACAAGCCAGTTAACCCCACCAGAGGCATCCCAGGAACGCACAGTCCTCCAGAGGCAACAGGGGCGTCTGTAGTCTGGTAAAGCTCAAGGGTGCCATGGCGGCTGGCGTGAACTCTATGGAAACGACACGTTCCTTAATCAGCCTCGACTTCTGAGCTTCCGGCCCCGCCTTCCTGGCCTCTAGGCTAACGCCTTCCCCTGCCTTTGCTCTCTGCTTTTCCTGTGATATGGAAAAAATATTTCCCTTGGTAACCATCTTCCTTGGTTACTCTCTTGGCTGTTCTGCACAAAGATCTGAAAGGCATTTATCCCCAAGGGAAGCAGTTATTTTAGATTTTACTAAGAAGTCAGTTAACATTTCTCAACAATCCTCCTTCTTTGTTTTAAAGAAAGCTCTGGTTTTGTTTCATTTTCAGCTGGAGACTTAAATGACACCAAGCAAAGCCTACTTAGTTTAGAATTTCAGGTAAAAAAGTTTTAAATTTTAAGTTTCTACTAAAGCATGTGGAATGGTTTTAATATTTGGGTGTTTTATGTTGCAAATGTGTTTAACACTTGAGGAAATTAGCTCTTACTAATAGATTTTAAAAGTTTAAAGTGTGCATTATGCTGCTTACTTGTTTTTTTCAGGATGAATACTTCCCAAGGATTTTGAACTTTTACGGAATTAGGATTAAGTATATTCATATATGTTTAAATAGAATTACATGCTCAGTAGAGGTATAAGTTGGTTTGAAAATTACATTCTCTATTTTCAAGACCTAAAAGAACATGAAGTATTAATTAAAAATGTTTTTCATTTTTAAGCCTGTTGAGTGAACTTAAAAGGGACAACAGACATTTCATGGCTTTGTGCAGAAGCTTAAAACTCTCAACTTCATGTTTTAAAAACTTACTAAAGACAGTTGATGAAACGCTTTAAATGGAGAAAAACAGTAAGTTAACCAAGACTTACAGATGGTATTTAACGCTGGGATAAAACAGGAAGTGCTAGAAAGAAAAATTTACTTGATCAAAATAGTATCTACTGTGATTACAGTACCATAACATTTTACCTCTAGAAACGTATTTACTCAATTGCAGAGTTGCTTATGAAAGTAAATATTAAATGCAAGGCGAAGTTCTATATATCACTGAAAATAACAAAGGCCCAGGCATCAATTGTAAAGTTAGTATTAAGAGGCCATTTCGCAAAAATTATTTTAACATTTCAATGAGACTACTTAGATTCTGACTTTGTTAAAATTAAGATAGCTCTGTAAATTTATTTTTGACATGTATATTTAGATTTCTGGATAAGGAAAGGTGAGCCAATTCTGGGGAAAGAGAAAGTCTAAGGGAGATGCCTCCAGGGTGTCGCTGGGGGAGGGTGAGCCCAGGCCAGGCCCTGGGTACATGGCCGTCGGAGACTCCATCCAGGGCCGGGCCCCTCATAACTCTCACCCATTTCAGGATGGGGAGTCTGCACAGACGGCCGTCAACGCAAGACAATTTCCGAAAACTTGCTGCACGCCAAGTGCAGCCGCGACGCTCTCCATCAGAGCCCACATCCCCGCCACTCAGCACATGCTGCCCCCACCCTGGCTTGCGGCAAAACTTCTCACCCTGCTTCTTCCCCTGCTGCCACTGCAGTTCCCTGCCAACCCATCTGCTCGCTCTCTGAATCGACTTTTATAATGTCAACTGCCTTTCGGCTGAGGGATTTGCTCCTCTCATACCCTTTGCATGTTAGTTCTACTAAAACTAAGTAGATGACATAAATTTGTTCTAATGTAGTTTCATTTCAATGACCATGAGCAGAGGTTTTGAAGAGTAGTTAATGGGCATATACGCTAAACAAAAGTTTGCGTGCTGAGGTTAGCGGACAAGGACAATACCTCAGAGGCTGCTGTCTGTGGAGCTGAAGTGAGGTGGTGGCAGGTCAGAGCTTGGTCCATGTACCACCAGCCTGGGGAGGAGGACGCTGGCGGATGAAAGTAAAAAGAACTAGTGACATTCCAGAGGACACACCGAGCTGACAGTGCACGTCTCCTCTGACCACACCCTAGAAGTAACAGAAGATCTCTTGCAAATAAAGACCCAGTGTGCACAGCTGCACTAGAAGATGAGAAGGGGAGGGGCTCCTGGCCAGACAGACCCCGGAGGAGCCCCTCAGAGACCAGCGAGCAGCCTGAGAAAGAGATTGAGTAAAGGAGAGCTTGTGTGGAAAAGCAAGTCATTAGGTTAAAAGATCTCAAGGATAAATTAAAAAAACAAAAACAAAGCAAAATGTAAACAAGCCTACACATTATAGCAAAACTTCAATATTAAAGATGAGTTGAAAACTGAAAACAACTTCCACAGAAAGAGGGAAAAAAATATTTCTTACAAAGAGATGAGAGTCACATTTAAGTTAGACTTTTTATCAGTAACACCAGCAAATGTACAACAGCTAAGGTTTTGGAGGAAAACAATTTTGAAATCATTATTCTATTTCCAACTAAACAATGGTATTTTCCGATGTACGATCCTTTGAAAGAAAGAGGCTATACTTCAGCAGAAACAGAAGTAATCAGAGGGAACTCCCGGTTCTGATAATGCAGACTGGGCACTCCAGAGCAGCAGCTGCTGAGAATGATTAGAGGAGAAGAGCAAGACTAATGTTTGGGATAGAATTGAAACCAAATAGGTTTTGAACAGCTTTTCTTCTGAAGGCATCTAGAAGGAGGGTCCACAAGAGGCAACAGCGCATTTCTTTGTTTTCAAACAGCCTCAGGAGGCAAGAGAGAAATAAAACTCTAGCAAATAGGGTGCCTGGGTGGGCTGAGCATCCAACTCTTGATTTCGGCTCAGGTCGTGATCTCAAGGCTGTGGGATCGAGCCCTGTCAGGCTCTGCACTCGGCGGGGAGTCTGAGATTCTCTCTCTCCTTCTGCTCTTCTCCCCCACCCTGCACTCCCATGTGCGTGCGCGCGCTCTCTCTCAAATAAATAAGTGAAATCTTTAAAAACAAACAAAATGAAACAAACAAACCCATCTAGGAACAGGGCCATGCCAGCAGCAGGGTGAAGGGAGGGTGATGTGGTGAAGTCCCCAGGTTCTGGTTTGGGACCCAGTGTAATTAGTAACTAGGTACAGTGAGGCTCAGCTTCAGACCACTCAGTCTACAACTGGTAGTGCTTAACCTCATGCCCAAAGCAGACGTAAATCCTTCTGGGATAAAGAATGTATCGTCCAAGTCTTTAAAGTATTTTCCTAATTGTCATTATACATCTGGTGCTCAAACAAAAGCCATCAGGCATATGAAGAAACAGAACAACATGGCCACAACCCCAGGGAAGTAACAGACAATAGAAATAGGGTCCAGAAAACGGGAGTCTTCAGATACAGACTTTAAGAAAAATGTGATTAAGACGCTCAAAAGTGAAAGACAAGACTGAAACTTTCAGTAGGAATCAGAAACAATGACAAGAGCTCACTGAAAACTCAAAATCTAAAACCCACAATAACAGAATCAAGAGAGTCAATGGACGGATTTGCTGCTAGAGAGATAGTGAATTGGGATAGAGGTTCAAAGAATGACCAGGATAACTCATGGAGTGACAGGGGCGCAGATGATGAGAGAAAGCAGACACAGTGAGAAGGCCATCACTCCTGCAGGTGTGTCTCTGAACAGAAACAGGACAGAAGTGGGAAAGTATTAGGTGGAAAGATAAGGGCTGACAAGTCTCCAAATTTAATGAACATGAGGCCATAGATTGAAGAAATGCTGTAAGTCCCAAAGAGGATAAAAACAAGAAAATCCTATTTCTGTGCAATAGAGCAAAACAGCTGGAAACCAAAGCCAAAGGCAACTTCTCAAAAGCAGCCAGAAAAAAAAGCTACTTTTAAAGGAGAAATAATCAGGTTGGCAGATGACTATTCAATCAAAACTAAGGAACAAGATGTTGGAATGAAATCTTCAAAATGCTGACACAAAAAACTTGTCAACCTACAATTCCATGTCGAGCAAACACATTCTTTCAGAAAGACATAATACTGAAATCTCTTCAGATACACAGAAAAAAAGAACTGTCACCAATAGTCCTGCATTAAAGCTAAACACTAAACACTAAAAAGTGTTCTTCAGTCAGAAGGAACATAACCCTGACACAAGACTGACAGTGTGGGACAGAAGGAGCAGACATGAAAGGATAAATGACTAGGTGATTCGAAAGCAGTGGTTCTCAGCTCGGGCAGGATGAACCCCGCCGTCCCCAGGATACATCTGGTAATGTGTGAAGACATTTCTGTTTGTCATAATTGAGGGGAAGGTGCTGGTTACATCTACAGAGCAGAGGCCACGGGTCCTACTAAATATGCAAAGGCCAGCCCCTCCCCCAAAGAATTATCTAACGCCAACGTTAATAGCGCTAAGGTTGAGAGAGCCTGACCTAAGTGAACAATCATCATCATCATCATCTTCTGAGGACTTAAAATGTATGAAGAATTAATATGATGGATCCGGCACTTGTGCTGGGATGAGGTGACTGGAGGTGCAGCCAGCCCTTGCATCGTCCAGGAAGAGGAAAGGTACTAGTTTATATTTACATTAAGACTTGGTAAATTGAGATGTATGAGGTAATCTCTACAAAGGGCAGGAGAGTAAAAAGTGTAAATTAGTAATAGAATAAAAACCCAGTAATCAATTTTAAAAAGCAAGCAAGAATGAAAACAACAACAACAAAATGAAACAACAAGCAAACCACAGAGCAGGCAGGACAAATAGAAAGCAAACAGTCAGAAAATAGATTTAAACCTAAACATGTCAAGTATTACATTAAATATAAGTAGACTAAATGTTCCAATGAAAAGACAAAAATTGTCAGATTGTATTTAAAAAACTGCATATGCTAATAGAAAGTATATTGAAAATATAAGACTATAGTAAAATTGACAGTAAAACGATGCAAAAATTGTTATCAAGCAGATGTGTACAGAAAGAAAGCATCTATATTACCAGACAAAATAGATCTTATGAGAAAAAGACTACTAGAGATATAAAAAGTACCTAATGATAGAAGCACAAGATATAATAATTCTAGTTTGGAATATACCTATAACATAGTCTCAAAATATATTAATAAACATGACTAAATGACTTATACATATTAAGCTAAATCAAAAAATAAACCCAAGGGTTAATAGAGTTTGAAAACAAAGGAGACTCTATTATTATATAATTTTAAAAGTGAGAATTAAAGCTAAGAACAAAAAAATACTTCCAAAAGATATATATATGCAAAAGAATATTTATAATAGTGAAAAACTGGCAAATAATTTGAATATCCATCACCAAATTGTTAAATAACTAATGGAATGAAAACACAGCAGACAAACCAGATGGATTTATCTATATTGACATATATGTCCACAATTTATTAATGAGTGAAAGGAAAAATAATGGCATAAGATGTAGGGAACAATTCTATTTGTTCAAATATACATGTTTGCTTATGTATAGAGGGTCACAAACAATGGACCAGAGAGTGGAAAACTAGGGCCTGCGGGCCATATTTTGTTCTTTTTAAACAAAGTACCACTGGGACATAGTCTTGTGCATCTGTTTACTTAGTGCCTGGAGCTGTAACAGCAAAGCTGAGTAGTTTCAACAGGGACTGCTGGACCTCAAAGCCTAAAATATTTACCTTCTGAATCTTGAAGAAAAAGTATGCCTACTCTTGCACCGAACTATGAGTTATGGTTAAGGCAACATATCTTTTCTGTCTTATAAGCATATGCATCATTTTGAGTTTTTAAAACATATACACTACACTTTAACAAATTTAAACATCTTAAGAACCGCTGATAAAAAAAGATTATAAACTCTGAAGAGAGAAAACTGTGTGAACATGGCTTGTATCTTTGTTTTTTAATTTTTTAAAAAGTTTATTTAAGTAATCTCTACCCCAACATGGGGTTTGAACTCATGACCCCGAGCCGAGATCAAGAGTTGCGTATTCTTCTGAATGAGCCAGCCAGGTGCCCCCGCGGTTTGTAACTTTAAATCTCTTTTGGGCTTTCCTGTGGACAACAAACTGGAGCCCCCCTAAGGAAGACCTTGCTGATGGCGCCGCCTGAGCACCACAGACAGAGTCTGCCAGTAGCGGGAAGGACGCGCCGCAAGTCTGAGCCGTCCACAGCGGAGCACTATTATAAACGGCCAGGATTGCTAAGAAACAAAGCTTCACCTGAGGACAACAGAATGCAAACTGGAAGTAGGATCAAGGAACACTCAGTTCTGGCCACAGAAGCATATGAGACTTGGAAACAGAGCAAACAAAAACAGCACCTGAGAGTTAGGAGAAAACCTTGGGAAAGAGATCACCGTATGGAAATGGTTTGTTCCTAAGTTATCACTAAAAGACCCCACCTAGTTATAATTCATTCAGTTTTGCCTGAAAGCAGCATGCGACCGTCTTATTAAAAACCTCTATCTGTTCCTCTAAACCAGGGCTTCTCCATCTAGACACTTCTGAAGTGGTGGGCCCGCTGGTCCCTTGTCGCCGTGGGCGGTCCTGGGCTCTGTAAGACATCCGGCAGCACCCAGGCCCCCACACATGGGGAGTCGGGAGCGCCCCTCCCAACAGTGACTAGTGAGGAGAGTCCAGACCCTGCCAAATGTCCCCAGGGGCAAAACTGTCCCTGGCTGAGGGGCATGGCTTTCAGGGGTGGGCTGGCAAACTTGGCCTGCAAAGTATTTAGCTTTTGCAGGCCGCGTGTTAGCATCTGTGGAAACAACCCAACCACGCCCTTTACTGGAAAAGTCGCCGAAAGTGGTACACAGATAAACGAGCGTGGCTGCTCCAGTAAAACTTTACGTATGAATATTGAAATTTTAACTTCATATGAGCTGTCATGAATTCTTCTTGTTTGAAATCTTAAAACCATTTAAAAACATAAAAGTCACTTTAGCTTGTAGGCTGTGTTTAAAAACAAGCAGCAGATGACTCCGTTTGGCCTCCAGTCTCCAATTTCCTGACCACTGATCTAACCTGTCAACCCCACAGCCCGGTCCCCAAGGTCGCCCATGATGGGACTCCACCTCTGAGGAAAGTGAGACCATACAACCCGCTAAGAGGTTCACACCAGCAAGGATTTTGTTCATTATGGGACTTAGATGTGTGATTCCAAATAGCCACCGTCTTACCCGGACATCAAGGTGGTGAGGACTGTTGAAAATTAAAGTGCACTTATTTAAGCGTACCTGTAAAACCGTAACCACAATCAAGAAAATGAATATAGGGGCGCCTGGGTGGCACAGAGGTTAAGCGTCTGCCTTCGGCTCAGGGCGTGATCCCGGTGTTGTGGGATCGAGCCCCACATCAGACTCCTGTGCTATGAGCCTGCTTCTTCCTCTCCCACTCCCTCTGCTTGTGTTCCCTCTCTTGCTGGCTGTCTCTATCTCTGTCAAGTAAATAAATAAAATCTTAAAAAAAAAAATGAATATATCCACCATCCCCGAAAGCTCCCATACCCCTGGTGATCTCCCACACATGCTGGACTGCCAAACCCTGTCCCTGCCTTGAGGCAACCACTGATACACATTCCCTACAGAAAAGTTTGTGTTCCCCACAAACGGAATTGTGTGTATATCCTTTTGTGTAAGATGTTTTTTTCAACATAATTATTTTGAGATTTACCCCCTGTTGTTGTTCCACGGTGTTCCACTATCTGGATATATTACCATTTGTTTATCCACTAACATGCTGCTGGACATTTGGACGTCTAGCACACAGCAAGCTGCCACGAACATGCACACAGAAGTCTGTGTGTGGACATTTGTTTTCATTTCTCTTGGGTGAATGTCTACCAGCAGAATGGCTGGGTAGATGGTAGGTGGACACTGAACTTCTGAAGAAACTGCCAAACCGTTTTCCGTAAGTGTGCATGCGGTTTTGCACACCCAACAGCATTGCCCGAGAACTCCAGTCACTCCACATACTTGTCCGCACCTGCCATGGGCTGTCTTTCTACTTCCAGCCGTTCCAGCGGATGTGTACTGCTATCTCACTGAGGTTTTAATCTGCATTTCCCTAATGACTAATGATTTTGAACACCTTCTCATGTGCTTGTTTGCCATTTGTGTATCTTCTTAGGGGATGTGTGTTCAAAACGTTGGGCTTCTAAAAACTGAATTTTCTTTTCATGATTGAATTTAAGACTTCTTTATTCTTGATACAGGTCTCTTCTTGAATATATTATTTTGCAAACATTTTCCCAAGTATGTGGCATTTTCCTATTGTTAACAGTGTCTTTTGAAGAGAAAAAGCTTTCAATTTTGATGAAGTCCAATTAAAAAAATATATTTCTTGTTTTTTATTGCTGTTAAATCCAAGGTCACCAGAATTTTTTCCAATGTTTTCTTCTACAAGTTTCACACTTTCTGCTCTTATACTTATCTATGACTGATTTTCTGTATTGTACATGACTATACACTTATTCCAGTACCACGTGCTGAAAAGATCGCCCTTCCTGCATTAGATTGCTTTGGCACTACTGCTGAAAACCAACTGCCCATGCAGGTGTGGTCTCCTTCTGAACCCTCTATTCTGTCTCACTGATGGACTTGTCTATCTCAACAGCAGCATCACACTATCGGTACGGCCCACCTTATAGTAAGTGTTGACATCAGGTAGTGCTAGCCCTCAAAATCTGTTCCTCTCTCTTCTAAAGCTGCTTTGGCTATTCTAGGCTCTTTACATTTCCATAGGAATTTTAGAATCAGCTTCCCATTAAAAAAAAAAAAAAGCCTGCTGGAATTTTGACCAGGTTTGTGACAAATCTATAGATTAACTTTACAGAATTGAGAAATTAAACCTGACCTATATCCTATATCATCTGACCTATATCCACTGTACGTACACCCTATATAGTTCTTTTCCACTCAGCAACACTTCATAGTTTTCAGGGCCGCAATCTTTTTTTTTTTTTAAGATTTTATTTATTTATTTGACAGAGAGGCAGCCAGCGAGAGAGGGAACACAAGCAGGGGGACTGGGGGAGGAAGAAGCAGGCTCCCCGTTGAGCAGGGAGTCCGATGCGGGGCTCGATCCCAGAACGCTGGGATCACGCCCCGAGCCGAAGGCAGATGCTTAACGACTGAGCCACCCAGGTGCCCCTCAGAGCCTCAATCTTATACGTCTTTTGTCAGAAGTATCTTTAAGTATTTCACATTTTTATGTCTTTATAAAGTGTTGTATTTTTAACTTTCTTATTGCTGTTAGCATACAGAAATAATCCTGATTTTTGTATATTAATCTTACATACATCAATTTCTTTTCCAGTCTGGATGCATTTTGTTTCTTGGTCTTACATTACTATCCTGACTAGAACATCCAATAAAATGTTGACTAGAAGCAGTGAGACCAGACATCCTTCATCGTTCCTGATCTTAAGGGGAAAACATTGTATTTCAAAATTAATCAGTGTTAGCGATAAGTTTTTTATATATGACAATTATCAGATTTAGGTTCACAGCAAGTGACAACTGACAAAACTACACTGACACATCACTAAGTCCACAAACTACATTACAGTTCACTCTCGGTGGTGTACATTCCATGGATTTGGACAAATGTGGAACCATAGGTATCCATCATTACAGGGTTATGCAGAGTATTCCCACTGCCCTAAAAATCCTCCGGGCTTCATCTATTCATTCTTCCCCCTGGCACCAATCCCTGGCAGCAACTGACCTTTTAGTGTCTCTACAGTTTTGCCTTTTCCAGAATGTCACAGAGTTGGAGTATTACAGTATTGGCCTTTTCAGACTGGCCTCTTTCACCTAGTAATGTGCATTTATTTCTTCCATGTCTTTTCATGGCCTAGTAGCCCATTTCTCTTTCATGCTGAATAGTAGTCCCTTGTGTGGATGGACCACTGTTTATCCATCCATCTATTGAAGGACATCTTGGTTGTTTCCAAGTTTGCCGTAAACATCAGTGCGCAGGACTTTGTGTGGATATGTTTTCAACTCCCTTGGGTAAATACTAAGGAGCATGACTGCTGGGTTACGTGGTAAGAGTGTGTTTTGTTTCTAAGAAACTGGTGAACTATCTTCCAAAGTGGCTGTGCCAGTCTGCATTCCCTCCAGCCACGAATGTGAGTTCCTGCTGCTCCACAACCTTCTTGGCATTTGGTGTTGTCATTGTTTTTGATTTTGGCCATTCTAATAGATGTGCAGTGGCATCGCATTGTTTTTGGTGTTTTTTTGTTTGTTTGTTTGTTTTTGAGAGAGAGAGAGAGAGAGAGCAAGCAGGAGGGAGGGGCAGATGGAGAGAGAGAGAATCTCAAACAGGCTCTATGCTCAGCATGGAGCCTGACTTGGGGCTTGATCTCACAACCTGGAGATCTTGACCTGAGCCAAAACCAAGAGTTGGCTGCCCAACCGATGGAGCCACTCAGGCATCCCATCTCAGTGTTTTAACCTACAATCTGTCTACTATTTTTAAAATCAGTGCCTGAGACAGGAGAGCAGAAATTGTGGATGATGACAGTAGATTTCTCTTCTCCACAGTTCCACCTGTTCCTTCATGCTCTTTGGAAGTTGTACTATTCAGCGTATTAAGGCTTGAGACTATTTTGCCTTCGTGAAGAACAGACCCCTGTACCATTACACAATGGCTCTCTTCATGCTTGGCAATATGCTTCTCTATCTTATCTACTTCATCTTACGTTAATATAGACACTTCACTTCTCTTTTGATTAGTGTTACCATGATATAAATTCTCCCATCCTTTTAATTTTAACCCATTTGCATCTTTATATTTAGCACGAGTTTCTTACAGGCAGCAAATAGTTGGGTCGTGCTTTTAAGAAAAATCTAATCTGGGGGACACCTGGGTGGCTCAGTCAGTTAAGCGCCTGCCTTCAGCTCAGGTCATGATCCCTGCTCCATGGGGAGCCTGCTTCTCCCTCTCCTTCTGTCTGCCGCTCCCTGCGCTTGTGCTCTCTCTCTGTCAAATAAATAAAATATAAAGAATCTAATCTGACAGCCTCTGCTTTTTAATTGTGGCATTTAACCAATTTACACTTAATGTGATTTATATAAATACATTTTGGATTATTTTTATTATTGTATTTGATCTACTTTATTTATTGCCTTATTTGCTGTAATTCTTCTTTTGTTTAGCGGTTATCTGAGGGCTTCAAGCATGCATCTTTAACTTATTACAGCTTATCTTCCAATGACGTTATTCCACTTCATAGCAAAGAACCTTTCGACAGTATGTGTACACATCTCCTCCTTCCACCTTTATGCTTCTGTTCTCATACAATTCTACTTATGTTATAACCCCCAAAATACAGTATTATCATATGAACGCAATCTTTATGGACCACTTTTCCCACACGTTTGTGTGCCTGCTAAGTTTTCTCCAGATTCCCAACTGCCGGTTCGGTGCTCTGGAACACGGTCACATGATGGCACGCAGTTTGATCTTTCAGAGATGCCTGATGTTCAGTTTTGTTAAACGGGACCAGAGCAGCCATTAGTCTGGGGGGGATTGTTTCCCTTGCTGTGCCAGTGCCCTTTTGAACACTCCGCCTGATGCCCTGTGAAGTACAGGTTTCCCCCTCTGACTGTCAGGCACCCAAACTCTGGCCAGCCTTTTACAAGCCCCAGGCATTTTCCCTTTTGTTCTTTACAGTAGTTCTTTCTGCCCAGTCAAGAAGTTTCACTCACACAGACATGCTAATCAGGACTCAGCTGAAGACTTGAGGTCTCTGGAAGGCTTTGCAGGGCAGCTCTCCTCTCTGCCCTGCAAACGCTCCCCTCCCTGGAGTCCCAAGGGATTTTGAACTCAGGGAAACCAGAACTCTGGCAGAGTCCCCTCCCCGAGCTGCAGGTGGAAGAGAACGGCCTCAGGCAATGTGTGAGAGCGGTCACCGGGCTCACCTCGGACTCACCTCCCCCCCCCCCCCCAGCC